>NC_137841.1:39465355-39895355 GCF_948465745.1 Chenopodium album | reverse complement strand
ACGCCACACCATACAAAAACCCAAAATCCAAATCAAAACCGAGAATTTTAAATCAAAACCCATCAAGTACAAATCAAACTCAAAATTCCAAATCCCATAGTATGATTGAATTTTTGATTTCTCCCCAAAAACAAAAAAAAAGAAAAAGGAACCCTAATCAAATTGGGGGTAAATTCTAAGGTCTTGAAGAATGAAGATTTCTTGCAAATGGAGGGAAATTAAAACAGAGAAAGAAAGAAAGAAGGATTGTGGGGGGGAGGAGAATTTGGAAAATTCGGTGGTGGGGACGGGGTTTGCTGTAGTTTTGACGGTGGGTTGGGGTTTCTGGGTTCGTGGGTCCAGTTTCTGGGTTCGTGGGTCCAGTTTCTGGGTTCGGGTGTCGTGTTTTTGGGTTTCGACTAAGGTGGTGGTTGGTTGGGGTTTCTGGGTTTGGATGGTGGCTCACGTGGCTGGCTTGTTGGTTGGATGGTTTTGCTGTGATTCGACTAGGGTGATGGCCGGTGGGGTGGCTTGTAGCGTAGGTGGAAGTGTGGTGGCAGGAGGTTTGGCCGGAAATTGGAGCCATTGATGGAAGTGTGGAAGGGAGGAAGAAGATGAAGAGGAAAGGGGGAAAATGATTTTTTTTTAAAAATATTTTTTAGACAAATGAAAATGTGACACGTGGCAAGTGACTTATTATTGTAGGTGAAGTAACCTGTTTGGCCTAATAGAATAGAACACCCCCCAAAACTGGGATTATTGTGGAATAATCGAAGGGTTGGATTAATAAAAAAAGATCGCTCAAAGGTTGGATTATTATAATCAAATTTTCCTATTTAGAATGTAACACTCAATGTAACAGTTTTAACAAAAGTAACATTATAAAGTAACACTTTTAAAATAGGTAACATTTTATAGTAACACTAAGAGATGTTACCTTATTTCAATAACATTCCTAACCTATGGAAACCCCAACATGCCTATAAAGAAAACCCTTATTTATAGACTATAGTGTTCGAACTATTTTACCCCTATAAAAGGTATACTTACATCTTTTGTCATGCTTTCTATCTTTTAATTGATGAAATGATATCTTTTTCTTCTATCTTTTCACAGTTTTACCTCAAACTCTCGCTTTCTCACTCCTCCAAATTCAAGCCATGAAATTCGAAGGCTTGCAAGGAACCTTCTCGGTTGTTTATCTCCAATTTTAATAATGTAAGTTTTCTCTGATATTTGATTTTTCATTTTCAATATTTTCAATCAAGGGTTTATTTGTAGTGCCGATCCAAGGCAAAGGGGTAACATTTTAGGGGTTTTAAAGATTAAGTAATCTTAATAATTTATTGATTAAATTTTTGTTATTCATTCTATTCTTGTGTAGTATAGGATGGTTTTGATGAAATAGTTGTTGTAAATAGGCGTTTGTTTGAGTTAATTAACATTCTAGCTTCAATTATGTTGCTGTAATTTTTTGCTGAATTTTCCACATTGATTTACTGAATTTTAATTCGAAAATTTGAGTAGAATTGCTCAGATTTGTACTATTACTAGTCTTATATTATACTCCTTATTAAGAATATATGATGCTCTATACCTTCATAAAGGTTTTGTTCATTGAGCCTTGTGCTCTATTGCTATTTTTGAAACTGAATACGTAAGGATAAGAGTAATATATAGGAATTTGACAAACTTGATGATAGGCATGTTAGAGCTAGAGGAATGTCCCAAAAATGGTCTGCTCTTGTGAGAAAAATTGCAAAAAGGACTAAATTTAGTATGATTAATAACCAATTGCTTTGATTTTTGTAGGATTTCTAGCATGATTTTTGCGCTTTATAAATCTTTTTATTTGGAAATGTAGTTAATTGATTATTATTGTAGAACTTTGAGGTAAATAGCCATCCGTGGCAGGGGATTTCATGATTATTATTGCATTATTTTTCCATCTAATCCATAGTTTATAATTAACTTCGATGTTTAATAATTGACAATTTTTAATTGATTTTCTATTGATTGATGGGAGATAATACAAGAAATTAGGTCAGATCAAGGTACTTTGATGATACTTATAAGAGTTATAAATCCAGATATGGAATTCTAATTTTAGTGTTTGTTTTTGGGTTTTCTTCTGGATTTATAATCAACTTTGATGTTTAATTATTGTTATTTTAAAATTGATTTCCAATTTTCAGTAATCTATAGATTTTAAGGTCTAAATTTGCTATCATGTTTATCTTATTTCCAGCAGGAATTGGAGCTTCTTAGAGTTGATGCATAGAGGATACGATGGTAGATGCAGTTGCGGTGGTTTATTATTGTTCTTGACTCACTTGACCTTTTTCCAGTTACATATATCTAACCAAAAAGAAGGAAAAAAAGAGTATGACTTATTGATCATTTGATATCTTATTTATTTATTTCATTTTAAAAAAATTTCTAGAAATGTCATGATTATTCATTTACTCCTATACTTGCATATAAGCCTCGATGGATTATTGAGGTTGTCCTTGGTTAGTCTTCTAAGCTACAATCCGATAATAGCCATATTTTTACTGAAATCCCAAAAGGGTAAACATCGACTGTTCTGTTTTTAATGTGCCTCCTGATAAACCATTCAAAATTTGTGTTTCTCTGTTTGCTTATCATTGTTGTCACACTTTACTAGGAATAATTTCCTTAGGTGTAGACACCTAAATGTGTCTCCCCAAAACTAAACCCAGTGATGAGTACCTTTCACGTCATTTGATTATCGAACAAAGCAAAAGTGTGTAAAGTCTAGTGATGAGGATGTTTTTATTAAAATATCTCTTCTTTCTGTTTTTGAAAATATTTCTTTTCTTACCTTATTTATGAAAAACATGCATTCCAGTTTAGTTTGGTCCATGATATGGGTCCAATAATGGTGTAGTTGGATGGGGTTTGAAAAGACCTTTCCAACGATATATTATAAGCCCAATTCCGATGAATACTGAGGAAGTTATGGCCAAAATACTAAACTGGGCTCAAACCGGTTTTTACCTACGACCCAATGATCATGTGGAGGGTCCAAAGGTCTAATCCTATTCCTAAAATAATTAGGATTAATTAGAACCTTCTATAATTTTATAAAAGATCTTAATTATACTTATTGAAAAGATAAGATTAAAGAATTTAAGTTGAATAAAAACTTTCCTTTTATAAAAACTTTCCTTTTTTTAATCCTAATTCTATTCGAATTTAAAGATGTTCAAATAAAGTTAGATATTATTTTCGTGCCTCATAATATTTATCCAAATTTTATATGGTTGGATCGATCTTGAAATTATCTTTCCAATGATATATTATAATATTAAATCCGAGATATAGCGAAAAAGATATGAATGGGATATGAAACTCTATCCAAAACTGACACCGTCCTACTATTTCGGCCATATATTTTTAACTAAAAAATATTTTAATCTGATTCTAATTGGGTTAAAAAGTAGACTTCATTATCTTTCCAAAGACATATTATATTCCTTATTTGGACTTCTGGATCAAAAGATATGATAAAAACAAAATCCGCAAAAATTGCTGTCCATCGAGTTTTATTTCGATTCGAATTCGGATTCTTTTCTTATTCTTCGACCCTCTTTTTTCTCTATAAATAAAGGTCATATCTCTCCTTTTTCAATCACCAACTCTCATAAAGAATTTCTTGATTCTCTCCCTCTTTCTAGCCTAACTTTTTACAAATACAATTCCTCTACATTAGAACAAGACATACCTAGCATTGTTCGAAGTTGCCTTCGCCCTAGACGTGAAAGGTTTTAATTTCTGAGGGTTTGGTCCCAAATATAGTCTAAAATTTCTTAATATCTCTTTCAATTATTTAATTTAATTGTTTATTTTATATTTTCCTTGAAGTTACTAACGCGTGTATTTTGTTATTAGAGAGAGGTACGAAGCATCCAAGTAAGTGCTTTAATGGTTTTATTGATATTATGATATAGAAATCATATTTAGGTTATTATTATGATTCCTAGTGTAATTTTAGGGCGTTTTGATCTTCCTAGTATCATGTTTAGAGTAATAACTATAATTTCTAATATCAAATATGACAATTGTGATTCCTGCTATGCTTCTTATTCTTTCCTAATAGCATGTTAGTATCATGTTAGGGTTAAAGCTTTGATTTTTATTACTTAGTGACATGCTAGGGTTTGTTATTAATCTTGTTAGTATCATGCCTAGGATCTTGCTATTATGCTTTAACATGATTATTTTAATTATCATTATTATTTTTTATAATTGTTATAATTATTGTGATTATTATTATGTTGCTTGACATTATTTATTGTTATTGCTTGATCACACCTTTTATGCATGTTTAAAGGGAATTAGTACTTGTAATAACGCTTAATAAAATAATTAATAATCTTGTTTAGGGTTAATTTGATTATAATTCAAATGATCGCCAATAATAGTTTATTTGTGCATTAATATTCAACCAACATAGATAAACAGGTTAGGGTTAATCCTATTGATTGCGTGTTAGTCAGAAAGCGCACATGAATACGATCAGAATAAAGTAGAGGCCTATTATTAGGGCAGGTTCAATTTCTTTTAGGTTGGATTTGTACCTTCATCCCCGAACTACCAGTCATGGTTCCAGACCTATTGGAGTTGATGATCTCCTGGATCGTTAAGAGGTGTAACCTTCACCTCGTGAACGGTTTACAAGTTCCTAAAACTTGTTGGCGACTCTTTTGCTCTATTTTCTTTCCCTTTGGACGCCACCGTACTTTAGTGTATGATCACAGTGGGGTTCAAGCTAGGGATGATGCTTGAAATATTCCCTACAGTTTTTGACGACTCCACTGTGGAGGATTTCTATTTTAATTACTGAAATTTATTTCGGCAATGATTTAGAATGAGTGGATGATACTCGAAAAGTTCTAAGTATTTCATGTGTGTTATTTTGATTAACATTATTTTCATATGCATAAAAAAGATCTCATTGGAAAGACCATCCGTAATGAGTTATAACATAGGATTTTTACACGTAGAAAATTTGAGGAATATCTGTCACAACTAGAATCAAAATAATGTTGCGCGAAACTGGAAAATTTTATCAAGCACAGAAAGCTGCTGAGGCATGTAGGAATCAGCGTCAGACAACAGAGTTTAGCGCCACTAATTTGACTCTGGCGCCAGACGACAGTTTCTGTTGCCAGGCGCCAAAGCCAAATTGTTGTCGTCGACCTCTATTTGCTGGCGCCAAGTTCTTCCAATAACGAGCCAGAAATATGCGTTCTAATTTTGACCAGTTTTTAGCACTGTTTGCTCGATCCTACTTCCTTATTAAGTTTTTCTCACTTTTCTGAAACCCATATGTGTTCTATATATGGACATAACCCTCTGGGAATTCATGCTCTATCTACCTGATTGAACGCTCTGTGCAACAAAGGTTACATCCGAGAATGTTGAATTCACCAAACCATGGAAGCGAGTTTTTTAACTCGCGGTGTCCCATCCATTCGCGCCAACCCTTCACGGTTAGGCTTCCGCGCGGTGCATCCGGACAATTAACCATGGACTCTCTTTGACTAATCCATATCCGGAACTTTAGAGAACTAGAGTCATGGTTAGGTTGCAAACTCATTTCATCATGTTGTGACTACTTGACTACTTGTGCATCTCTTACTTGTGCATACTTACTATGTGACTAAGCTAACCGTTTGGTTTGACTTGTGCTTGTAAATAAGTTTTAATAAACTAATTAATGACTAAAGGACTTTGCTTAATTAATTAATTAATTAGTTTGATCTAATAAATATGTCTAAAATCGAGTCATAAATCCTTTGAGTCAACCTGGATTTTTATTCCCGTATACTGCACAAACGTCAACTTGTTTTGATCATATCCGGAGTTCTAGAAAGAGTTACGAGTCGTACAAACTGTAGATCTGTAGCCCCGCGTTTATCTATAATTTGGCGCTGGTGTCATCTAAATCAGAGTCACAGATCAAAAGTTATGACTAAAATACCACAGTTTGTCCAGTTTAATGCATATACGTGAGGTCTTAACTTAGTCTTTGTTCGAGTTTAGTCACATGATCATGACACGAGTCTTAACATGTCACTTGCACTCACAATATACGGCACACACCTTATACTTGTCACCATGACCATGTCTTAGGTTCATGCATGAGTCGGTCTTTTTCCGTCATTTGAGTTGGGGGTACATTCTATTCCTAATTTTTGGATCTCTCCATCTACATCATCTTTCCATTCTCTACATGCTTTCTCCATATCACAATCTTCATTCTTCCTACCTTCTTCGATCCATGCATGTTGAATCGAGTTTGAGTCATGTGATTGACAAAAAAAAAAAAAAAGTGAGGGTAATGATGAAACAAATGCACATAGAAAGCTTCTCACCAAGATTTCATGCTTTCTTCTTCTTTTTTTCAAACCCTTTCCCCAATAAGTCTAGCATAGGCACCCTTCATCCTCCTTGAATTTATTTCTTAGAGTTTGATTTTTACCCTTCACTTTTTAAATAAAATGAGCATTTATTTCCTTACATATGATCATTACATTGCAAAAAAAAAAAAAAAAAAAATAAATCCATGTCGAACTAAGCACAAGGTATACCAATGATTTGAGGCACCCCTTGTAGCCACATCATATCACCTTTCACCCTTCAAATATGCAATCCTTTGTTGGTAAACCACTTTGAGCCTCGTCTAATGATAGACCCTTCATTTTTCAACCCATATCTACCTAACTTTGGGTTGGGATTTTGTGCAACTTATGCAATTTTCAAAAAAAGCTTGAGTGACTTCAAAAGATTAAAATAGCAAAAAATAAAAAAATAATAATAAAAATAAATAAAGTGTACAAAAGGGCAAGTGTTCCAATGTCTTTGACATGAACATGTCTTTGATATGAACACGTCTCAAATTGCGTTTCTTATCGAGTGCTCGGTACCGTGCCTGAGAAACATGAATACCAAGTGAGTGATAGACCGGATGATCGGGATTGCCCACACTTATAAAAAAAATGCAAAAAAAAAAAAGAGCTAAAAAAGAGTAGAAAGTCTCAAGCATAAAAATATAAAGATTCAAAAGCAAGGTTGCACACCTTGGGGGCTTATCTAGGGTCTTGACCCTTTTATCCCCTTCTTCTTCAACCTTTAGCCTAACCACATTACAACCCTTAAAAAGACCTTTTTAAGGTATACACACACTTGTGCGAGCTTCGGCTAGAGCTACGTTCGGCCTGATTCCTAACGGATACGTAGGCAACCTCACATCGAGGTGCGACCGTAATAAACATGCATTCATATTCACATTCACATTCACACATCATGGTCATATCAAGGGATCTCCAATGCTCATCCCTATTCACTTAGAGCTAGACTTGAGGGCTTGATCCCTACATCATTAGCCTACCTAGCCTAAGACTCTTCTAAAAATAATATCTTTCCACACACTTAGCCTTTGCGGCCTAACTTTAGAATTACTATCACACACATCACAGATACATGACCAAATAGTCTTTCCCTTAGGAACCCTTTGTCATGAAATCTTAACACAACATTGAAGCATACTTCGTCATAACAAAATCACTCATCAATCATAATCATCATTGCATCAAAGTATGAAGTGCTTAGCCTCCGTGCCTAAGTTATCTAAATACTTTCATTATCGAGTCAACTAGGATAGTTTAAGATGTTACAATCCTTGCACTGTGAGAGACAGCGTTAACGGATTAAGCTCATTCAACATGCATCTACAAAAAAAACTTCACTTCGATTCTTTTTCGTGTCTTTCTTTTTCGGGAGAAAGTCGGTACCCACCACAAAAATGACGGAAATTTTTTGCTTTTTTACATTTTCGAGTCCCACGATCATAATACAATGCACACACGAGTCATGTACACGTTGAGTCATGTCATGATATCACCATGATTTGAGTCTAACACATGTGTCAAACACTTTAAGTCGAGTCAACCTCGAGTCAGTTAATCACAGCGAGTCAAGTTTATACCTTGAGTCATGTCAAGTCAATGAGTCAAGCAACACTAAACATTAGGTCAACCCTAGAAATTAACTAAAGAGATTAGCAAATTCCTATAGTCAAAGATAAATACAGGTGCATCCCAGCGGCAGCAAGAGCAGGATAGGGAAGACCTTACTCCAGCGCCAGATGACAACATATAACGTCTGGAAATAGATTTTAGCGCCTGGCGCTAGATCCCAACGTTTGGCGATAGATCCAAATCGTGGCGCCAGCAACTTTTCAGCAATGACAGAGCTCGAAGCCTCTCAGAATGGTTATTTTGACCTCATATAGAAATTTTGGGTTCCTTGGTACGCCAGTTAGCCCTTATAAGCAAATTGACATTATTAGTTGTCGGCTCGATTATAATCGTAGTAAGTGATTGACCTGACAAAAAAATCATCTCACTTAGCTTAAGCGCCTAAAACACTGACTCCTTACAAGCACCAACGTATCGGTTTAAAAGCAAGCACTTAAACGACAATATTTCCAAATATGGATTGTCGAGCATTCTTCTTAAACGACAATATTTCCAAATACGGATTGTCGCGCATTCTTTTTACGACAATATTTCCAAATATGGATTGTCGCGCATTCTTCTTAAACGACAATTTTTCCAAAAAATTGGATTGTCATCCCCAACTGACAATATTTCCAAAAATGGATTGTCGTGCATCTTCTTCAATGACAATTTTTCCAAGATTGGATTGTCATCTCTGGAAAAGTTTCCAAGCGTGGATTGTCATGCTCCTTCTCTGTTCGGCAATTTTTTCAAGGTTCGGATTATCATCACTGGCAAGTTTTCCGAGATTGGATTGTCATACACCCAGTTCCCTATGACAAAATTTCCCAAAGGATTGTCGTAGGTCTCTACTCATCATAAATTTCGGTAAAGGTTCCTTAACGTGGATTTTCATTCATTTCAGTAAGTGGCAAATTTTCTCAAAGTGGATTGTCGGTCGACTCTTTTTTGCAAATGTTCCAAGTCGCGGATTGTCAATTGTGGCAATATCTTCCTAAAAGGATTGTCGCATAGCGTTGGCAAATTTCCAAGGTGGATTGCTTTCAAGAGTTATATTCCAAGATGTAGATTGTCGATCGTAGCAAAATTCTTATGACAGATTGTTACGAAGCATTGGCAACTTTTCCCAAATTTTGGATTTTGGCAAATTTTCCGAGATACGGATTGTCGCTTCATCGTAGCAACATTTCCAAGGATGGATTGTTACAAAGCATTGACAAATTTCCCTAAATCGGATTTTCATACATCAAACAAGAGTTGTGTTGGCAACTATTCCCAAAGAAAAGAGGATTGTCATCACAGCAAAAGCACCGACATACTGGTTCATCAACAACAAAATTCAAGCAGCATTAAGGATCAACAAGCAGTGGTCTTTTCAAATACTTTCACGACGGAATTGGATGTAGTTACAGGCGTAACAATCTTCAGGCAGTATTCTCTAGCTTGCGGAAGATCGTCAAAATAACAAGATGGCATTACCTAGCTTGCGGAAGGTTGTCACAACAATAGCAATGCAACAGAAACAAATCGGTTACTCCTCTAGAGACGTGTGCTCGACAGTGCAAGATACGCATTTCTTAACTCTTTTATATGTTTAACTAACGCTAGTTTTGCAGGTATCGGCGTTAAAAAAATGATTTAGGATCGCTGATGAGTGTCATTTATGGCACTCATAGGGTAGTCTTTTAGGATGATTTAATCTTCCTTTTTATGCTTTCTTATCTTATTTTTGGTCCTTTTTCCTTTAATTCCTTTCTTTCTTTCTTTTCTTGTGTTTTTCGTGTTTTCCTCGTGTTTTCCTTTTATTTGGTTCTTTTTACCTTTTATTCCTTTTCGTTGTTTGTTTTTTGTAGGTGCATAGGATTTGTCTCTGCAAGGGAATCAAGATGGGCTATATTGACTAAGCAAGGAGGAAATAATCGGCTTGGAGAGGGCTCAGAGAGGGCATGGAGAGGGCATCAAGCCCTGCCAGTCTGCCGCGGGCGCGGGTGCCTAAGGCCGCGGGCGCGGGCTCATATACACAAAAGTGGAAGATTTCGACCAGGAACTCTCCGCGATCTGGCCGCGGGCTTGCCGCGGGCGCGGGTAGGTTGGAGAGCCCGCTCGTACTAGAGAGACCGCGACCCTCTGATCATCCTTTGGGAGCAGGGGATTCGCCGCGCTTATGCCGCGGGCGCGGGTGCTTTTGCCGCGGGCGCGGGCTAGAAGACTCGCGGGCGCGGGTGTTGCCTAGGAAGCCCGCGGAATTTTTAATGGGTTCCGTACCCATTTTTCCGCGGGCGCGGGGTTTATTGGAGAGGGCGCGGGAATCCCGTTTTTCTTCTTTGCCTATAAATACACTTGTAATTCTTTTTTTGAGGATAACTTTTAGATAATTTTCATTAGCTAAATTTTAGAGAGAGAAGTTCTTGGTATTGGATTTGTATTTCAACATTGGATCAATTGAGCTTGGATTTCTTCATTTTCAATCATTAATGTTAGTAAGATTTTCTCCTTCTAGTTCATCTCTTACTTGATTGATTTAGTTTCATCTTTGATTGTTTGTATTGCTTGGATTTGAATTGGATATTGTAGTTGATATTGCTTTCTCTTGATTTTGTTTAGAATGATGATCAATGCTAAGTCTAGTGATTTGTTCTTGAGTTACACCATGATTAGTGAGTAGATTAGTTGTTAGGGAGAAGGGGAAGCATGCTTGATTGATAATTTGTGCTAGTTGATGATCTTTGATTGATTAAATTGTTGCAATTAAATTGGTTGACATAGTTTTTCATTTGATTAATTAGATTAGGAATGATCAACCTATAAGTTTAATCTAGATTGCATTGCATTTATTAATAACATGACTAATCAATTTGAGATTTGCTTTAATTGATTGAGTTTGATTGTGAATTTCCTTGATTAGCCATTCATAGTGACCCCTAGTTTGGCCTCTAGGAGATAGCTCTTGAACTCTCTTGATTGCTACTATTGTTTGTCCTTTGCAATATTAGCATGTGGAACCAATATCCCTAGCATTTAGCTTTTTTAATTACTTGATTAGTCTAATTTTTCTATCATAACACCAATCATTTTCTCTCTTCAATCTCCGAAATAGCTTGATTTAGGCTAAAGATAACACCAACTAACTCCTTTGGGTTCGACCCTATACTTACCTATACTTGTTTTAGGTTTGTTTAGGATTTTATAAATAGTGTTTGATTTTGGGATAGGCTATTAACGACTAGTTTATTCCTCTATCAATCGCAGAACGTTCTGAATCATTCTCCGTCCCTATCGATACTTTGACTTTTGTTTTCGAAACTTGCGTTTCTCCAAACTCAGTCAAAGTGGGGGCTTCTGTAGACACCCAAATGTGTCTCCCCAAAACTAAACCCAGTGATGAGTACCTTTCACGTCATTTGATTATCAAACAAAGCAAAAGTGTGAAAAGTCTAGTGATGAGGATGTTTTTATTAAAATATCTCTTCTTTCTGTTTTTGAAAATATTTCTTTTCTTACCTTATTTATGAAAAATGTGCATTCCAATTTAGTTTGGTCCATGATATGGGTCCAATAATGGTGTATTTGGATGGGGCTTGAAAAGACCTTTCCAACGATATATTATAAGCCCTAATCCGATGAATAATGAGGAAGTTATGGCCAAAATACTAAACTGGGCTCAAACCGGTTTTTACCTACGACCCAATAATCATGTGGAGGGTCCAAAGATCTAATCCTATTCCTAAATTAATTAGGATTAATTAGAACCTTCTATAAGTTTCTAAAAGATTTTAATTATCCTTTTTGAAAAGATAAGATTAAAGAATTTGAGTTAAATAAAAACTTTCCTTTTATAAAAACTTTCCTTTTTTTTTAATCCTAATTCTATTCGAATTTAAAGATGTTCAAAGACAGTTAGATATTATTTTCGTGTCTCATAATATTTATCCAAATTTTATATGGTTGGATAGATCTTGAAATTATCTTTCCAATGATATATTAGAATATTAAATCCGAGCTATAACGAAAAAGATATGAATGAGATATGAAACTCTATCCAAAACTGACACCGTCCTACTATTTCGGCCATATCTTTTTAACTAAAAAATATTTTAATCTGATTCTAATTGGGTTGGAAATTAAACTTAAATAGCTTCCCAAAGACATATTATATTCCTTATTTGGACTTCTGGATCAAAAGATATGATAAAAACAAAATCCGCAAAAACTGCTGTCCATCGAGTTATATTTCGATTCGAATTCAGATTCTTTTCTTATTCTTCGACCCTCTTTTTTCTCTATAAATAAAGGTCATATCTCCCCGTTTTCAATCACCAACTCTCATAAAGAATTTCTTGATTCTCTCCCTCTTTCTAGCCTAACTTTTTACAAACACAATTCCTCTACATTAGAACTAGACATACCTAGCATTGTTCGAAGTTGCCTTCGCCCTAGACATGAAAGGTTTTAATTTCAGAGGGTTTGGTCCCAAATCTAGTCTAAACTTTCTTAATCTCTCTTTCAATTATTTAATTTAATTGTTTATTTTATATTTTCCTTGAAGTTACTAACGCGTGTATTTTGTTATTAGAGAGAGGTACGAGGCATCCAAGTAAGTGCTTTAATGGTTTTATTGATATTATGATATAGAAATCATGTTTAGGTTATTATTATGATTCCTAGTGTAATGTTAGGGCGTTTTGATCTTCCTTGTATCATGTTTAGAGTAAAAACCATAATTTCTAATATCAAATATGACAATTGTGATTCCTGCTATGTGTAGACACCTAAAAATGTCTCCCCAAAACCAAACCCATTGATGAACACCTTTCACCGCCATTATTGGTCGAGTTGAGTATTTAATCTTTGGAATGCTTAAATCCATGTTCTATCCAATATATTTCATGAACCAATCCAATTTCTAGTTCATTTCCCTAAACCATAACCTATTTTCCACTTTTCGTGTCCACTGAGAGAAACTGATTTTATGGCTATACAATTTTGATCCATTTATTATTTTACTGGATAGGCATTTAAATAAGCTTTCCAACCATATATCATAAGCCCAATTCCAAGCTATAACGAAAAAGATATGAGCAAAACACCAAACTCGGCCTAAAACCGACACCCTTCCACTAAACCGGCAATATCTTACAATATACATATTATTTTGACTTGAATCTAATTTAGTTGAAAAGTAAACTTGATAAGCTTTCCAATTATATATTATATGCCTCATTCCGAGTAACGGACCAAAAGTTATGATGGTTTTAAAAACGGGTAAAAACCTGGAATCACCGCGCACAGTGCAATTCCACCGTGTCACGGGAAATTGCACCGTCTGACGGTGGGAATCCCCGTGACACGGTTCCCTTGCTGTGACGCGGGGCTATTCCGTGTCCTATTTGCGTTCTTCGTACCTAATCAACTCCCGCGTCACGGCATTTTCCACCGTGTCACGGGAATTTACACCGTCTGACGGTGGGATTCCCCGTGACACGGAGCTATTTCCGTGTAATTTCCGCGTCTCCCATACTGTGACACGGTGTAATGTACCGTGTCACGGTGGATACTGCCGTGTCACGGTACCTGTGCCGTGTCACGGGACATTCCGTGTCTTTTCCGCGTAAACCCTTAACGCGTTTTCTTTCCCGTTTTCTGAAAATTTCCCGCGTCACACTAAAAATGTACCGTGTCGCGGGAAAGTTTGTCGTCTGACGGTGGGACTTCCCATGTCACGGTACAGTTTTCCGTGTCACGGGATACTTTTTTAGGGTGTTTATCATTTTAGGGTTCCGTGTGCTCCCTCGGCACATTTTCTCTATAAATACCCCCTCATTTCTGATGTACGGGACAACAATAATCATTCTCTCTCACCTTGCACCAAAAATCATCCTCTTCTCCCTCTTTAACCTAATTTCTAGCCTCCTTATTCTTCCATAATAATTCCCCTAAGCACTCCAAGGAGTCTATACTTAACCCGAGGTTCCGTCCTTAAACCAAGGCGTGAAAGGTACAAATAACTGAGGGTTTGGACCAAATCAACTCTACATTTATTTAATTTAATTTCCGTTTGATTTATATTTTTATTGAAGTTACTAACAATTTATTCATGATGTAGCAATTCAAAGGAACGCGTGGAATGTGAGTAATTAATTAATTTAATTACTTATTATTTTTATATTGCTAATATCATGATTAGGTTTATTTATATTTGATTTGACTAATGAATTTATTGTTAAATTGATTCCAATATTAATGTTTTTTTTATTATATTTATTGATCACCATATATATTGCATCTTTAAAGGGAATATGTAATTCGAAATCACGCCTAATAAGATAATTTGGACAACCGGTTTAGGTTCCTTTTTAATCTTGTTGTTTAATCAAGTGATCACTAATATTTTAGAATTATATGTTGCATTAATATTCAACCAATTTAGCTTAATAATAGTTTGGAGCGAATTGAATCTTTGTTTGTATGCCTTTGAGATCGCGGGAATTACTTTTCACTATAAGAATCGAGTAGAGGCCAATACGGGCGAATGTGACTCCATGACTCACTTCGTACCATCATCCCCGATCCTCCTTTCGTGGTTCCGAACCATATGGAGTTAGTAATCTCATGGATTATGAATGGGGTGTAACCTTCACGGGTCAATCGTTGTTGCCTATCGTTGTCCCTTTATCGTGGTTGGCTTTTATGATCCGTGAACGGTTTACAAGTTCCTTAAAAACTTGTTGGCGGCTCCCTACTTTCCTTGTCCCTAATCGTATATGTCAATTCCCACTTCCTATGAGTGCCAAGCATATTCACCACATGCTTTTAACGTAGGCGCACTTCGAACGACGCCTACAATTTGGCGACTCCACTGGGGAGGATTCTTGGTTATTTATCGATTTGAGTGATCGATATTTAATTAAGATGAGTGGATGAGACTTGAAAGATTCTTGAAAAATATTCCTGTGATTAATTTGGCATTTTTGCATATGCATAGACGTTTTAACGTCGCATTTAGGTCTGTCCCGTAGGAAAAATTGAATAACTTGATTGCGTACGAAGGAAAACAGGGCACCAGTCAGATTTTCTGACTGCCGTGCCACGGCAAAATTTGTCGTGTCACGGTACGATACACCGTCCTTGTCGTATCACGGCAATCCTAAAATCAGTCCGGTGGCTTATTTTCTCTTCTCACAGTCAACTTCCTTTTATTTTTCTGAAAAAACGTATGTGTTCTACATACGTCTTAGCCCCGGGGGATTTAAGCTCTATCAACCCAAAAACGCTCATGGCAATAAGGGTTCATCCGAGTTATTAAATCCACCCAAACCATGGAGTCGAGTTCGATTTCCGCGACACGGGACTGTCCACCGTGTCACGGCACAGTCAACCGTGGCGCGGTGGACCTGCAGCAAAAAAAAAAAAAAGAAAAAAAAAAGGGTAAAAAGTCTGCCGCGCCACGGGAAACTCTACCGTGTCACGGAAAATTTCCACCGTGACACGGTGGATTTCCAAAAAAAAAAAAAAATCCCATGGCACGGGAAAGTTCACCGTGTCACGGCAATTTCCACCGTGACACGGTGGATTTTCCAGAAAAAAAAAACCGCGTCAGTCAAGTCTTCCGTGTTAATTTGGTCCTCGCGTCAGCCATTTTGGTTATTGTTCACATGTCTAGCCATACGATCATACCACGAGTCTTATAACATCACTTAGTCACTCACGAGTCAAGTATAGTCCACACACTTTCTTTATGTTCCGACTCGAGTCGTGCACTAGGTCGTTTATGATCGTATATTAGGTTCATGCACCTTTTTTTCGACATAATAAAAAAATGAGTGGAGTTTTCTCACCTGTTTTCAAATGTCTATTTTTTCCTTCCTTTCCTATCTTGAGCAATGAGTCAAACAATTAAGTGAATTATTTTTATTTCACAGTACTTGGTCAAGGAACAGGGATAGATTAATACGGTTCGAGTCATTACCGCAACAATCTCTCAGATCTAATAGGCGTTCAAAGAGAACTTTGCCATCTCCATTACGCATCACCTTTCAATGGCCACTAAAGAAGATATTGAGAATATCAACAAATCCATCGAGGCACTGTCTGCCATGATGCAAACCCTTACAACTAGGGTCACTACCATGGAACAAAACAAGGTCACTGTTTCCACCCTTGACAAACTGAAGGAACAAATGAGTAAGATTTCCGAGGATTTCACTTATGTGGAACGGCCTCCCACTCCTTTGGATGTGAAGGACAGACTCCCTGAAAAGTTCTCCATTGCTAATATTCCAAAGTTCAAGCCTACTGACAATCCAATATTCCATTTGAAGGCGTTCTCTACAACCATGGCTCTTAAGGGATTGGACGTAACACTCTTCCCTACGGTGTTCCCTCTCTCCTTATAAAATGCTTGCCAACAATGGTTTTATTCCTTAGATGTCAAGCATACTGCGACTTGGCAAGATGTCACCGACAGTTTCATGAACCGTTACAAGTGTAACATTCAAACTAAAACTTCTGAACGTGAACTCTCCATTCTCAAACAGAAAGAGAATGAAGGCTTCACCACTTACCTGAACAGGTGGAGGGAAACAGCTTCACTCCTGGTAGATCCCCCCAAAGAAAGAGAGATTTTTCGCCTCTTTATTCAAAATCTGACTCATAGATATAGGGAACATCTCAAATTTCTTCCACTGAACACTTTCGAAGCTGTATATGACATCGGCACCAATATCGAGGATGAGCTAATAAAGACTGCTGGTAGTAACAATAATAACACTTGGAAAAACAAGAAGAACGACCATCCTTCTTCTTCGTCTTCTAAGCACGAAAATACTACCAATAATATAAGCCAAGTTGATCTCAATGAAGTGTTAGCTCTTGATACTCCATTGCTCAAGAAGAAAAGAACTTACAATCCTTTAGGAATGACTTATGATGCGGCCTTTGATCGCCTTTACAGTCAAGGCTTGATCACACCTATTAGGCCATTTCCAAAGCCAAAACCTGAATAAAGGAGCGCCAAATGGAATCCCAATGCCCATTGCAAGTACCATCAAGGAAGGGGCCACACTACGGAGCAATGTTGGAATTTGAAGGACGTCATTCAAGACTTGGTGGATGCAAACAAACTTCCTGTCCCTCCAGGCGGCAAGAAGTAATGAACACAAGGCGCACAGCAGATCCTTCGTGCAAGATTTCATGATTTCTTTCTTTATCATTCATCTCCATTCCCCATTCATGTCTAGCATAGGTTTTCCATTTTGATTTTTTATATGTTTCATGTGTTTCGTTCACCTTTTCCAATAATAAAATGAGCAATTTTCCTTTACATCTCGATCATAGAATTTTTCATTCATTCATTCATTCTCAATAAAAAAAATCAATTACCGAACTAAACCCAAGGTACACCAATGACTTGAGGCACCTTTGCAACCATGTCATTCCCTGTTAACCGTTCAGTCACATTCCATTTCTTCATCAACCATTTTGAGCCTCGTCTAACGTTTGGCCTTCATTTCTTCAACCCACATTCACTTAACCCTGGGATTGGAAGATGTGTAATTGTATAACATTCAAAAAGAAAGTAAAAAAAAAAAAGCAACAAAGCAACAATAAAACAATGTCTAAAGGCAAGTGTTCTAATGTCTTTGATATGAACACGTCTCAAATTGTGTCTCTCATCGAGTGCTTGGTACCGTGCCTGAGAAACATGAATGCTAAGTGAGTGATGGACCGCATGATCTGAGATTGTCTACATTGATTCAAAAGAATAAAAAAAAAGAAATTTAAAACAAAAAAAAAGTTGAAAATAAACTTGCAAAATTCAAAATTTTCAAATTCACAATTACACATCTTGGGGGCTTCTCTCGGATCTTGAGCCTTTTACCCCTTTCTTCCTTAAACCATAAACTTAACCACATTACAACCCTTGAAAGACCTCTTTGAGGTGTACATACACTTGTGCAAAGTTCGGTTAGAGCTACGTTCGGCCTGATTCCTAACAGATACGTAGGCAACCTCGCATCGAGGTGCGGCCACATTCATATTCATACCTATACATGATCGAGTCAAAGAATATCCAATTCTTATCTCTATATCCCTACCCATTTAGAGCTAGACTTGTGGGCTTGAACCCACATCACATTAGCTTACCCAGCCTAAATAGTCACCATTTTGACTCTTCTCACATAAATTTCCATCACCATAACCTTTGCAGTCAGCCTTAGTATCACTTTCACACACTTCTTTCACACATCCATATCCATATCAATCATCCTTCCCTTTAAGAGCCCTTTATCATGAAATCTTGTTTCAACACTGTGCATGTTTCATCATATTTAAAGACAACATTCAGTAGAAGAAACATTGTATACTTTCTTAGCTTCCTGACCTGAGCAATGTTCATTGTTTTGCATAATGTGCTAAGAAACATTTATATATCAATGATTTTTAATCATACAAAGCATATCGTGCTTAGCTCCTTGACCTAAGCAACGTTCATTATGCAATACTCACTATACGTGCCTAGCTTCCAGACCTAAGTGACGTTCAAAATCGCTTCTTTACACCATATATGATGCTTAGCTACATGACTTAAGTTCATTCATCTATCGTGTCACATGATGTAATTTTCCTTAGCCTCCTGGCCTAAGAACATGCATCATGCATACATTATTTTCAGGACAAGCAATTCAATCCATACGATTCATTTCGTCTTGCTAAAGGAGGAAGTTCAAAACATCTTTCCTTTTTCATTATTTTATTTTGGGGAAGTTCAAAAACTTTTTCCAAGTTTTCATCGAAGGAAGTTCGAAAATAAAAGTTCAGTTTTCACATCTTTCTTTTTCGGGAGAAAGTCGGTACCCTCCACTCATGACAAAAATTGACAGAAAATTTTTGCTTTTGCATCTTCGTTTGCTTGTGTCTGCACACACACATATACACACACACACACATACTCACAAGTCATACACATGTCATGTCACATCAAGTCAAACTTGGTCAAGTTAGTGGTCAAGTCAATCACAGTATATATGAGTCCATTGGCAAATTTATTTTTGCAGGTCTTATCTACAGCCCACGTCCGGGGACAAACGGACCATTTACAGCCCACGTCCGGGGACAAGCGGACCATCTACAGCCCACGTCCGGGGACAAGAGGACCATCTACAGCCCACGTCCGGGGACAAGCGGACCATCTACAGCCCACGCCCGGGGACAAGCGGACCACCATAATTTCATGACGCAAGGTTCTCGATACACAGAGACTTGCAATCTCATCATCTTTCAACTTTCCTCAAGCATGGAAAGTATTATCCGGCGGATTTTTCTTCAAGTATAGAAAACCGCCAAATCGGCTTTCCTCAAGCATGGAAGGCATTATCGGTGGAATTCTTCAAGCATAGAATGACACCATATTCATCAGTCGGCTTTCCTCAGGCTTGGAAAGCGTTATCGGTGGATTTTTCTTCAAGTATAGAAAACCGCCAAGTCGGCTTTCCTCAAGCTTGGAAAGCGTTATCGGTGGATTTTTCTTCAAGTATAGAAAACCGCCAAGTCGGCTTTCCTCAAGCATGGAAAGCATCATCGGTGGATTTCTTCAAGCATAGAATGACACCAAATTCATACGTCGACTTTCCTCAAGCATGGAAAGTATTATCCAGTAGGTTTCTTTAGGCTTAGAAAACTACCAAACTCCTCAGTCGGCTTTCCTCAGGCATGGAAAGCGTTTCAACAGACGTCATCTGGTGGATTCCTTCAAGCATAGGAAGCTACCAAGCTCATTTGCCACCAATACACTAGTGTTAGATAAGCATTCTATCCCTTTACTCTTTTATCTGTAGAACTAACATTTTTCTGCAGGTATCGGGGTATACAGAATGATTTAGGATAGCATAACGTCTTAAATCATTCTCCATCCCTATCAGCTACTTTGACAATCGTTTTCGAAACGGACGTTTCTACAAACTCAGTCAAAGTGGGGGCTTCTGTAGACACCTAAAAATGTCTCCCCAAAACCAAACCCGTTGATGAACACCTTTCACCGCCATTATTGGTCAAGTTGATTATTTAATATTTGGAGTGCTTAAATCCATGTTCTATCCAAAATATTTCATGAACCAATCCAATTTCTAGTTCATTTCCCTAAACCATAACCTATTTTCCACTTTTCGTGTCCACTGAGAGAAACTGATTTTATGGCTATAAAATTTTGATCCAATTATTATTTTGTTGGATAGGCCTTTAAATAAGCTTTCCAACCATATATCATAATCCCAATTCCGAGCTATAACGAAAAAGATATGAGCAAAAACACCAAACTCGGCCTAAAACCGACACCCTTCCACTAAAACAGCCATATATTAAAATATAAATGTTATTTTGACTTGATTATAATTGGGTTGGAAAGTACACTTGATAAGCTTTCCAATGATATATTATATGCCTCATTCCGAGTTACGGATCAAAAGTTATGATGGGTTTAAAAACGGGTAAAAACCTAGAATCACCGCGCACAGTGCAATTCCACCGTGTCACGGGAAATTGCACCGTCTGACGGTGGGAATCCCCGTGACACGGTTCCCTTGCTGTGACGCGGGGCTATTCCGTGTCCTATTTGCGTTCTTCGTACCTAAACAACTCCCGTGTCACGGCATTTTCCACCGTGTCACGGGAATTTACACCGTCTGACGGTGGGATTCCCCGTGACACGGAGCTATTTCCGTGTAATTTCCGCGTCTCCCATACCGTGACACGGTGTACTGTACCGTGTCACGGTGGATACAGCCGTTTCACGGTACCTGTGCCGTGTCACGGGACATTCCGTGTCTTTTCCGCGTAAACCCTTAACGCGTTTTCTTTCCCGTTTTCTGAAAATTTCCCGCGTCACACTAAAAATGTACCGTGTCGCGGGAAAGTTTGTCGTCTGACGGTGGGACTTCCCGTGTCACGGTACAGTTTTCCGTGTCACGGGATACTTTTTTAGGGTTTTTATCATTTTAGGGTTCCGTGTGCTCCCTCGACACATTTTCTCTATAAATACCCCCTCATTTCTGATGTACGGGACAACAATAATCATTCTCTCTCACCTTGCACCAAAAATCATCCTCTTCTCCCTCTTTAACCTAATTTCTAGCCTCCTTATTCTTCCATAATAATTCCCCTAAGCACTCCAAGGAGTCTATACTTAACCCGAGGTTCCGTCCTTAAACCAAGGCGTGAAAGGTACAAATAACTGAGGGTTTGGACCAAATCAACTCTACATTTATTTAATTTAATTTCCGTTTGATTTATATTTTTATTGAAGTTACTAACAATTTATTCATGATGTAGCAATTCAAAGGAACGCGTGGAATGTGAGTAATTAATTAATTTAATTACTTATTATTTTTATATTGCTAATATCATGATTAGGTTTATTTATATTTGATTTGACTAATGAATTTATTGTTAAATTTCTTCCAATATTAATGTTTATTTTATTATATTTATTGATCACCATATATATTGCATGTTTAAAGGGAATATGTAATTCGAAATCACGCCTAATAAGATAATTTGGACAACCGGTTTAGGTTCCTTTTTAATCTTGTTGTTTAATCAAGTGATCACTAATATTTTAGAATTATATGTTGCATTAATATTCAACCAATTTAGCTTAATAATAGTTTGGAGCGAATTGAATCTTTGTTTGTATGCCTTTGAGATAGCGGGAATTACTTTTCACTATAAGAATCGAGTAGAGGCCAATACGAGCGAATGTGACTCCATGACTCACTTCGTACCATCATCCCCGATCCTCCTTTCGTGGTTCCGAACCATATGGAGTTAGTAATCTCATGGATTATGAATGGGGTGTAACCTTCACAGGTCAATCGTTTTTGCCTATCGTTGTCCCTTTATCGTGGTTGGCTTTTATGATCCGTGAACGGTTTACAAGTTCCTTAAAAACTTGTTGGCGGCTCCCTACTTTCCTTGTCCCTAATCGTATATGTCAATTCCCACTTCCTATGAGTGCCAAGCATATTCACCACATGCTTTTAACATAGGCGCACTTCGAACGACGCCTACACTATGCTTCTTATTCTTTCTTAATAGCATGTTAGTATCATGTTAGGGTTAAAGCTTTGATTTTTATTGCTTAGTGACATGCTAGGTGTAACACCCCAATAATTCTCTCTTTAAACCTGTGAGGACCCTGAACAATATTCAAGATAATTACTGGCGTGCTACCGCCACGTGTTCAAACGTTAAGGCTTTATCAGAAAACAGCAGCGGAAAAACTAAATCAGTTATAAATAAGTTTCAAAATCAACGAATGAAACCAAATTAAGTCATACAACTTGGAACCATTAAGGCCCTTATTCAAAACCCAATAAAAGTAGTAAGTGATTAAATTCAGTGTTCAAATAAATTCAAACCCAAAAGAAATAGTGACGAATAAAATTGAATTAAAATAAATTCAAACTCGCAAAAGAAATAAAATGCAAACAACCAACTCTCTACTCAAGATCCCACAACCCTGATGAATGCTGCATGTGTAAGAACCTGTGGTAATTCTGCTCCCCAATATTAAAAGTGTAAAAATTGGATCGTCACAGGGTCATTGAAAGGCGAAGGCCATGACCAAAGAAAGACACACAAAGCACGCAATCAGCAAAGCTGAGTACATACAAAATGCAAAATAAATTAAGAAATCCATAACATGCTACTAATACTCAATCATCATGCATCATTAAATTATAGACTCAACACACGACTTAACTATTTATATTACTAAGACTCCATTAATTAATAATAGGTAATCATTATTTTTATTCATTGGATTACGCAATAGACAAGGTTGTCCAACCCATGCTCCATTTGGAACATAAATAAAAGAAAAACCCCATGCCTCCTTTCGGAAACATCAATAAACATCCAACGACCACGGGCGCGACTCCGTGACCGTAGTTAGTATGAGATCTCACCTAACTCCTAGCTTTGAAAAATATTTGAAATAAGAGACTCGTAGATCAGACGGCCTCGAGAAAAGTACACGACTAATACCCCATGTACCCCAACCCCTGATTGTCATTACTCCAGAAGTGCACCAATCCAGAGTTTTATTGCTCATCCATCTTGCACTTTACGTGATTTACAGGTTTAGACTTGGTGATGACTCATATGCATAACAATACAATCAATCCAATATCAATTCAATCAAGTAAAACAACTTTTCAATTTCAATTCTTGATCTATTAGTGGCAAGCAACATTTATTATTTATTCCTTTACTACCTCGGTGTATAAACACCTTGAGTGCATAAGGCACCCCAAAACCTTAACCTCGTCTTAGAAGACTTAAATTCTTCCTTTAGTCATCCTGCTTGCATAATCATGAATGAGTAATAAATTAATCATTACACCAATCATATACCTTTGCCTCTAAGCGCACCTTGCATAATTAGAGCACAAATAATACTTGCAATATAAAATAGTGCACGTCATACGAAATTCACAATGTATAACCAAACAATTTAACTCAGTCATCCCTATACATGATACTAAGTTCTCGATCCGTCGTCCTTAAACATGCACCTAAAAGAAAGGTTTCGTAACTTGTACGTACCTTGAGCAAACGAATTGGTATGCCACTTTACTAACTGGAAATCACCTTCAATAAACTCCTCTCCTAAGCCAAATAATAACATCTCAATCAATACCCAATCAATCAAATTTACAGCAATACTAACTTACTTTAAAACCTTCAAAATCCAAATGAAACAACACTTTAAAACCTTCCCTTTAGTTAAAATTAAAGGCTTATATATAGTTATTTAAATTTTCTTCGTAAAAACCTTAAAATACACTCTTATACATGAAATTATAGCAAGTTCAAAGTCTAATAAAAATCTGAAAATTATATAAAAACCCCTAAAAATCTCCCTTTTTAATGGGTGATTAAACCCTCTTTATAAAACATTAAAAGTAGTACTTAGAAACTATTTCCAACACTTAAAACTTCAATAAAAACATATATTTATGCTTAATTAACTTTAAACATAATTAATTTTATTAATCAAACTCAAGGATAATATTTTAAGTATAAAAAAAACTTCGTTAAAATCAAAAACTGCCCGAAAATCATATTTAGAGGCTGAATTTGACCACGAAAAGGTGGTGCTTTTTACCAAAGGTAGAGATTCTTTTATAAAACGTTGTTTCCACATTGAAAACACTACTTTTTCATCAAAATCGGTTGAGTTCAGAATCTGATCGGGATTAAAACGGGATTAATATTAACGAACGAAAATCTAAAAATTAAAACACGAATCTATGTGTTCAAAATAATCTGGAATTAAGTTAAACTAATCAGTAGTTATAATCACCAAAATTTCAAAACATCATTACTATAAAAGCCCTAAATCAATTGTTCATAAAAACCCTAAAATCATGATTTTCAATAAATTGAAACCCTAGGTTTATAATTCATAAAATATGAAATTTATAACATAAATATAATCTGAAATTTATAATCTTTATACCATTAAAATATAATTTGATACTAAAAATATAATCTTTATACTAAAATCAAAACCCAAAATAATTAAATTAACATTAAGCAAAATAATGAAACAAAGGAGGATGAAAATAAGACTAACCTTTTTGTGTGGGAATTTTTTGGAGATTCATGGGGTATTTATAGGAGAGAATTATTGTAGGGTAAAAAGAAAGATTGGGCCTCATAAAAATAATGGGTCGATTAAGTAAGTAAACAAATGGGTTAAGCTTGTGTGATTGGACATAAATTGTATAATAAAGGTGCATAAAATAATTTGTTCAAATAATTTTCGACCCAGATTAATAATTTGAAACTTTTGAAATTAAATTATGAAAAATAACAAATAAATATTATAAATAAAATAAATTTTCATTTATAAAATATTTAAAAATACGGGGGATTACACCAGGGTTTGTTATTAATATTGTTAGTATCATGCCTAGGATCTTGCTATTATGCTTTAACATGATTATTTTAATTATCATTATTATTTTTTATAATTGTTATAATTATTGTGATTATTATTATGTTGCTTGATATTATTTATTGTTATTGCTTGATCACACCTTTTATGCATGTTTAAAGGGAATTAGTACTTGTAATCACGCTTAATAAAATAATTAATAATCTTGTTTAGGGTTAATTTGATTATAATTCAAGTGATCGCCAATAATAGTTTATTTATGCATTAATATTCAACCAACATAGATAAACAGGTTTAGGGTTAATCCTATTGATTGCATGTTAGTAAAAAAGCGCACATGAATACGTTCAGAATAAAGTAGAGACCTATTATTAGGGCAGGTTCAATCTTTTTTAGGTTGGATTTGTACCTTCATCCCCGAACTACCAGTCATGGTTCCAGACCTATTGGAGTTGACGATCTCCTGAATCGTTAAGGGGTGTAACGTTCACCTTGTGAATGGTTTACAAGTTCCTAAAACTTGTTGGCGACTCTTTTGCTCTATTTTCTTTCCCTTTAGACGCCACCGTACTTTAGTTTATGATCACAGTGTGGTTCAAGCTACGGAGAATGCTTGAAATATTCCCTACATTAGGTCTATCATGTTATTATATGCTTGTTTGAGAGAATGATGTCTCAAAAAAACTTGAAAAATATCAAAGATAATTCAGGGTCAAGCATTATTATATTTTAACTATATCTTACTTGTGCCACTAGCAGAGAGCATTTCATCTTAATCTAGTAACAGACCATGATCATCTATATAAATAAATTTTGGGGCCATAAAGGTGGTTATAAATACTGAAATAATTTTGCATGAAAATTTAATTAAGGTGACTGATGAATTTATATCCAATGAAAAGCATTAAACCGAAATATTTTGGGTCTATGGCACTAACTTTTGATTTTTCAGCTCTTATCTAGTGTTTTCTCTTAGAGGGAGTTCTCATTGTTTGTGACTTGTGATTTGGTGATTTTAGCTTGTTTTTCGTAGAGCTACTGTATGATTGATTTTCCTTATCTTTTCCATCAACTATTATTATAGAACACCCCCAAAAATGTTGAATCATTATTAAGCCCCCAATAATTTCTTCTTTATGAGTGACCAAGACTGAAAAAACAGAAACTAAAGACTAATCATGGCTAATAATGAATTGAGTACCTATTTCTAACGTTGAAGAAACTAATGACTTATCATAATTAATCTCCTTTCCTTCCATGTTCATATGTTTGTTGGTTTTCTTTTATTATGAATTATTACTCGTAGAATTTTATGCTTTAATTGTTGTTTTTATAGTTCTTTTTTATTCATCTACGAGTTGGTTTTACTTTTCTTGGATTTTTTGATCTTTTGATTCACTTACGAAGGCAGACATGGCCTTCTTTGTCATAGACCATAGCAGCCTAGGCAAGATAAATTAACATAAGCTACCTAATAATCTATCTTCAGACTACATATATTCTAATACAATTAAAACAAGGAATTAACCTTTAACTTTTTTTTTCAGTCTAACATGTTTATTTATCCTTCTATGCTAAATTTTAATTGTTGTTAGCTCCAGCTTGCTGGTTGGTTTTGTCAATGCACAGAAGAGAGTTGTTCATATCTGTGCATTATATTGTTGGGGCTCTAATTACAGCAATTGGACCCGATTACAGGATTTTAAATTTATAGTAGTATGTTTCTTGGGTAATTCCAAGTTTCTCTTCTTGATAAACAAGAAGCGTTTCTCATGAGGGTAAATTTGGAATTACCTGTTGACGGAGTGAACCTACCGTTACCCCCTTGTTCAACTTACCCCCTTTTGCAATTTACCACTGTCGTGAGTACTGCCCATAATTAGTTCCCACCTCCGGCGATAAATCGTCGAAAGCGGGAGACAAATTTGAGGTGTCGATCAATTAAAAGGACTGCTAACAGTAGGAATAAGCTTCAATGGAGGGAATTGAGTCTAAAAGGAGGAATTCGAACTCGATGACAACTTCAATGGAGGAATTATTCAAGTTCGATGACAGCGTCAATGGAGGAAGGTAACCCTTACCCTTTGGAGTTAACCATGCCATAAATTTTACCCTTTCTTATTGGGTTTTTCGTTTGATTTTGGCGGCGAAGCCGCCTATGTTCGCCGCCGATAATGGTGGTTGTCCCCGGTGTAGACGAAAGAGGAAGATGATGGGGTGACGGTGGGGACGAAAGAGGAAGATGATGAGGTGACGGTGGGGACGAAAGAGGAAGGTGATGGTGGAGGTGTTTGTTGTCGGTGGAGGTGGAGGTGAAGGCAAGCTGAAATGGAACGCCGCTAACGTTACACCATGTATCGGCTTCTTCAGTAGTCCACGTGACTTCCTCAATGGAACTCACAGTCAGCATTTATTCAGCTTAAAAACCATTTGTTTACAACTTCCTAGGCGTTTTTATTACACATTTGCCACTAGAGAAACACTTCTTGTTTATCAAGAAGAGAAACTGGGGCGCCCCATGTTTCTTTATTTACGATGTCGGTATTGGAAAAATTATCTCGATCATTCTTCTTTTGCTTGAGAAGTGATTGTATGATACTATGATTTTTACCATATTGTAACTCACATTGCGGTCCAATAAAAAACATGAGTACTTTTAATGATTTTAATTGATACTTTATTTTAGGTTGCATATATAGGATCAAATGGATCAAGATGAAGTATTGGAGTAGCAAGTAACAATGCCACAAGAAATAAGCTTACATATATATGTAGCTTCCGACTGATGTCTCTTTGCAACTACGCTCCTTACTGTTTTAGGAATTTTGTTTTATGGTCTAGAGACCGAAGTTGACTTTTTTTTGGATTATTATATTTTTGTTGGATTTTTTTGTAAGAAAATATGAAATTATATTAATTCAAATTATTGTCTATCGTATATGTTAATTTCACATTCATGGTTGTTGTACATGTTAATATTATGTTAATGTATTTGAAAAAAAAAGTGCATACATATTTAAAGAATCATAGTATTAGTAGTAGTAGAAATAATAAATGTTAGAGTACCTATTAATTAACAAGATGTTACATTGATTTACAAAAAGTGATACATAATGACGAATAAAGTGATACTATCACTAATAGAAAAAATGTTATTTGTAACTGGCGAAATTGACTTTTTGTAACTGGCATTGTTGGTTGCGAATGCCACCGTTACAACTAGTGAAAATTATTTGTAACCGGTTAATGTTAGTTACAAATAATGTACTATTCGTAACTGGCTTAACCTAATGCCAGTTACAAAAAGTCTATTTTCCAAGTTAGAAAGCATACTATTCGTAACTGGCACTAAGTTAAGCCGGTTACAATTAGGGTATTATTAGTAACTGGCAAATCTTAACGCCGGTTACGAATATATTTTTTTATTTTTTTTCTAAAAAATACTTTTAGTAACTAGCATTAGATTACGCCAGTTACAAATAAATAAATAATTTTTTTATATAAATATTTGATTCGAATACAATTATGGTAGTATATCCTATAAAACGACCCATCGTGAAATGGGTTACAGTGAGAGTTGGGGAAGAAGAGAAGGATAAAAGAGACAGAACTTGAACTTTTCAACCTCTATAAATCTCTATTTCCTTTTGAAGTCTACATACATGATACAAGTATCTCATAATAAAATAAATAAATCAACTGACACACCCAAAAGCTCTAAAGATGGCTCACACAAATTGAAATGAGATATGAGGAGGAAAGACCCTGTTTTCTGCAAAGCTTCAAGAAGGCAGATGTTCTTTGCACAGCCGTTTCCCAAGGTCTCGGGGCTCATATCTAGAGCCTTTTAACTTTATGACCTCACTTGATACTCCCATGCACGAGTTAGAGCTTTGAAACCCTTGAAAGGCCGATTCGCTACATTTGACACTTCAAGCTTATCTATTTTCAGGCCAGAAAGAGCAATACCCATGACGCGGAACTCTGCTACCTACAAAAGTTGGGAATACATGAAGCTTTTCAAATCCTGCTTCAAGCATTAATGTTCTTGTCAAATTAGGGGCTTTGTCCTTTGGTATTCCGCCAATAGACCAAGAACAGACCTGGATTTGTGTACAATAATGTAAGTTCATGGATCAGTCAAGTCTAACAACTCCCCCCTACAAAAGAAGAAAAAGAAAGAAAAAAACAATCAATCATTCGTTTAAAGCTAAATAAGGAAAGGTAATCTTTGTACTAATAGCTGGAATCATATAAAAATGTTACCTTGTTAGCAAGGATGTCCACTGTTCCATGATTTTCTGTCAGATCTGAAGTTACAACACAAGGATGAGAAACGGAGAGTAACTGAGAAACTAGCTGATGAATTAAGGAATTCAGTTCTGAATCTTAGCTCTGAATTCAGTTTTGAAATTCATCTCTGAATTCAGTTCTGAAATTCATCTCTGAATTCAGTTCTGAAATTCAGCTCTGAATTCAGTTCTGAAATTTAGCTCTACCCAATTTCAAAGCCATCACAATAGCGACTAGTTCATTTTCTCTAAGTTTCCTACACTAGTTCATTTTCTCTACGGTGCCTATAATGAGAAGGTTCATATCAAATAACCAATGGGAAATTAATCACAAATAACATAAGCAATTTACAATACAGATCGTTAAAAAATTAATATAGGATGTAGAAGTAAGAAACTCAGTGTTTTTTTTTTTTTTTTTTTTTTTTGGAAATCCACAACAATTACTTGATAGAGCCAACAATTAAATATAAGTGAAGCCACCACAGCTAAGATAGAGAAAAACTGATTTATTTGGGGAAGATCCTTGTTATATTTTCGGATATTCAAATTGATCTAAACTGATCAGGTTAGTCATTAACTTATTATTGGATAGCATCATGAAATTAATCAATTTTTACCCACTACACAGCACATGAAAAGATGCAGCGATTCATACCTAGTCCTTGATACACATGCTCATTGCCGTTATATATGTCAGATTTAAAGATTGTGCGGTAATTTTCAGCAAATGCAATATAGTGTGCAGCCCCAACCTAACAACAATAAAAACAACAAATGTTGGTATTAAATATAAACTACTCCAAAAGCAAAGGTAATTGACAATGCACAAATTTAATGTTTTGGTCTTCCACAAAGATACTCAAAGAAAAACTGTGCAACCCCATTGCAGCAAGCAGTCAAGTAAAATATGATGATTACCTTTTTCTGGAATCCGACAATCCCTCAGAGAACTCAATTTGACAATTTGGTATGACAGAAACATAAGTCTTTAAGACCACATATTTGACAATTTGGTACGTAATAAATAGATAAACGACCACATAAATCTGACATAGAACTCAATCGTGTACCTTTGGCATATCGGAGATAGCAGCGCCAAGAAAAATCTTGGAATTAGACCAATTTGATAATTGAATAAAAATTATCAAATTTATCAAACCTGATATTTGTTCGGGAAGTAATTTATCTTTGATTTTAGAGTAGGGATTAACTTTGAAGAACAAGACAGGTAAACAACGCCACAAGTTAATTAATTATCAATTAGCGTGACAAATTTTGTAGCAAATTCGTACATTAATAATGGACAAAAATAAATAATACACCTACCTGATGCTTGCAAGATTTAAAGGTAGGCTCCATATTAATCACAAAATACAAATTACAAGGTTAAACAATACCAATCAAATACACCAGTATAAATATAATCAAAGGTGGCCCAACACTAAATGCTTGATTAAATCCAAAAAACCACTCAATTATATATGGGGGAAGGATTTACAGAGAAAAACAAGGGTGCTAAACAATAAAAATAGCAACTTTAACAAGAAAACTTTGATTCAACTATCAAATTAGGCTCATAATCTTGTAATTTTCGAGGCTATATCATGTGAATTAGATGAATAGGGAAAAACTAATTCAATTTCATACCTCAAACTCGGCTGGAATAGCAACTCTCAGAATAAGGTTATGAGTTAGCAAAGGCAATTTCTGCATAGCACAAGTAGATTAGCTAAAAAAAGACATTGGTAGTAAAATGACAAACATCCTATGTCATATTATATCAACCTTAGCTTGCATCACTTATCTCCAAGACATATCGAAATTCGAGCCATCAAGCAAACATATTTGCTATGCCACTGAAAGGTATTAGTACATTTCAAGCTTGTAAATTATGGTATTGCATACGTAATAGCTCAGTGTACTAAAAATTGATGATTCTCTCACGATAAAAAAACAATCATACCCACCTAAAATTAAACCCAAATTAAATCCAAAAAAAAAAAAAAGCAAAGCAAAAAAAAAAAGCAAAAAATTCAACCAGCCCAAACACTTCCATCAATACGAAGAACTGCAGCAGCAACAAGATAGTGGCCATTTCGAATAAATTGTAAATATTAATACAATTGATTTCCCTCTTTTACACAATTAAGAAGAAGAGGAGAACCTGGACAGCGGAATTAACGGCGATGTGAGACAAACTGATGAACCCCATACCCACGAATCTCCCTCTCTCGCTACACCATACCGAATGGAGTTTTTGATTTTCTTCAGGAGTACCTAGATTGTGAAGTTGATATTCGATGATCACAAAAGAAAATATCTTCAGCTCAAGAGGTGCTTAAAAGGAAGATAAATATATCAAAAGCTACTTCAATCGAGGACTCAAAGGTACACTTCAATGGCAGAGGCTCAAATCTAACATTTCATCAAACGATTTAAGGGAGAATTTCAAGAAAGAGAAAAGCAAAACTAAACCCTAAAGTTGCTACCAAGTCGATTGAAAAATTAATTACCCCAATTCTCAAAAATCCCACAAAATCAAGTTGAATTTGAGTACTTTAAACGATTCAAATTCATCACCCGAAGAAGGTGGAAAGAAAGCAAATTTAGGAGCCCAACTGACAATTATATTTATAATGAACCTTAGGAGAAATTGGTATTCGATAATTACAGCAATAAAAAAGGAAAAAAAATGCTTACTTGAGTAACCGCTTCAATGACTAAGGGAAAGCTCGAAAACTACTTCGATGAACTAAAAACCCTAGCGTTAGCCATGGAAAGAGGGAAACGGAACGGTGATTGATGCCATTTTTGGCGATTTGAGGAAGAAGATTAAGGGAAAATGAGAAAAGATTGAGGGAAATGAGAAAAACAGGAAAGAGAAAGAAGGGGCCAAAGAGGACGACAAAAGGAAAACCAAGAACAAGCCACTAGGTAAATTGGGCAATTCAACAAAGGGGCAGAGGGCAAAGACGTCATTTCCCTGTTCATAAGGAACAGTAAATGTGCAATAGTGGTGTCTGGGCCTTTTATATAGGTTAAAAATTAAAGATAAAGAAAGATTAAAGATTATAGAGGGGTTTAGATATAGATTTCAACAAGAAATTCCTTTTAAAAAAATCCAACGAGAAATTGTTTCCTTTCTTTAAAAAAAAATCCAACGAGAAATTGTTTCCTTTCATTAAAAAAAAACATAAAGTTATTTCCAATAACTTAATATTTGTAACTGACGTTTGTAAGTTAGTTACAAAATTTTTGGCCAAAATTTCTTTGACTTAATATTTGTAACTGTCGTTTGTAAGCTAGTTACAAATGCTTTGGTCAAAGTTTCTTTGACCTAATATTTGTAACTGGCGTTTGTAAGCTAGTTATAAACTTTTTAGTCAAAGTTTCTTTGACTTAATATTTGTAACTAACATTTATTTAGTCAGTTACTAATAAAAGTTCAAACAATGATAAACCACATATTAGTAACTGACATTTACTACGTTGGTTACTAATGTCATGACATTTGTAACTGGCATTATCTTAGTCGGTTACTATTGATGCTTTCGTAACTAGCATAACATACGCCAGTTACTAATAGGGCGTTACAAATAGCATCTTTTCTACTAGTGTATATGTCAAAAGGTGATTGAAAAATGTTACCTAATAATCAATAATGTGTTATATTAGTCTACAAAAGTGATACATAATGTCTAATATAGTGTTAATATATGATTGAAAAATGTTACTAAAGATAAGTAAGTGTTACATAAGAAATTAAAAGTAACACTTTAAAATGATACTAATAATATCAAAAAGTGTTACCTAGGAGGGTTTATAGTATTACTTTTAAAAGTGTTATCATACGTTACCCAAAGTGCTACATAAAACCTTAGGTAACATGGGCGGAAGTATCACCCAATAAAGTGCTACCTATTGTCTATAATAACACTTTTATCACTTTATGTAACACTTTTTGGGTGTTACTTAAGGTTAGTTATGTACTAGTGGGATAGACATTTGACGACGCGTTTATTCCCTTGTCAAATTGGCGTCGTTGCCGGGGAACGACTTCCATTACCGTTGTGTTATCTTAATGAGACTAGTCCATTGTATATAATTTTCTTTTGATTTGTTTTTGTTCTTTTTGTTTTGATTTTGTTGTTGAAAAATGACACGTTTTTCTTTTCTTCAATTTGATGGTGAGTCTTTTATGTCTACTTCCATAGACTTATAGGGTTCTTGAACTATAATGGTTGTAATCCTTGTGAAGCTTGTGAGATTTGTTATTATAGCATGAATGAACAAACGAGATATGAAGTTGAAAGTAGGTTTAATGGAGAATTTTGAGCATTGACGGTTCATAGTGCTTGGAACTTTTTTGTATGGTTTGCTAAGGATGTACGCAATAGGGCATGTAATGTTGCTAATTTTGATTCTCAATGTCATAATAGTTTTATTGGTGGCATGAATCCCCATGATTTGTCTTGTGATCCCATATGTGAACCTAGTACAAGTGATTTTCAACTCTTTATCACCTATTGCTGATGACGAATCTTATTTGCTTGATTATGCCCCCTCTCCCTAATATGATGATGCCCATGTTTATAATGTGAATGATCCTCCCTCCTCATCTTCTAATTCTTATATGGCTCCAAATGATTTCCCTTATGCTTCTAATGAATCCTTTTATGAGGGTAATTCTATGGAAAATTTAAGGAGAGAGAAGATTATGGAGAAGTTAATGAAGATAATTGAAATTGATAAAGAGATGAGAGAGGTTGAGAATAGGGAGACGGAAGTTAGAATGAAGATGCTTGAGAGCAAAATCTCCCACCTTGCTTAATCTTGAGCTACTGCCCCTCCTTCTTCTCCCTTCCCCCATATGAGTGAGGATCCCATTAGAGAGCATTTGAGTGATGGTGAAGGAGTTGAGAATGAAGCTAATGTTGAATTTGTGAATCCTATCCTCCTCTACCATCTTGATGAGTCTCAAATTTATGTTTGTGACCCTTCAATCTATGAGTATATAGACTCTTTTGAGGTAATGTCCCACATATTTTATGAGAGTCATATGAGGACTTATAGATTATTGGATGACTTCATTGAGAACGCTTCTTTGGACTTAGATGAGTTTGAGATGAATCTACCTCCATTCATGCACGATTTTGGGACCTTAGATTTAAAGATAGTCGAAGGAAAGGTTGTTTAGTGTGGTGAAAAGGAGGTTGAGGTTGAGGTTGATTCCCTTAGAGTTTATGAGCTTGAGGGAAGTGTAGATCATAAGTGCCCTTCATTGGTTGAGGTTGAGGTTGATTCCCTTAGAGTTTTTGAGCTTGAGGGAAGTGTAGATCATAAGTGCCCTTCATTTCAAGATTCTATGATTGATTTTCATGCCCTCATTGGCGATGTGAGACCTTGTGATGAGGGAGTAGCTACCCCTTTTCTCGTTTCTCACACCCCTTTTTCTCTAAGGTTCGACCATATCCTTCCTTGCCCTATTTCTCCCCCTTCCTATCTCAAAGAGCCTATTGGGGAGTCGCTTTCTATGGATGATTTTCATGTCCCTCATTCCATCATTGTTGAGGACGAGAGGAAGTTTGTCAACCAAAAATTTTGTGATGAGGATTTGCTATTTTCCTTTTCTTTCCATTCTTCTTTTTCCTCTTCTACTTCTTACTTTCTTGAGTTTCCTTTTGATCCCTCTTCTTTTATCTTTTGGCATCTCCCTTTTCACTTGCGTGCAATGATCTTGTTGCACATTCTTGTTCCGTCACTTGCCTATCTACACCCCCATGAAATGTGTAGTAGCGCATTTGACAAGCTCTTGCGTGCGTTGAATTATTATTTCCTATAGCGGTCTCGCTTGGACGTTAAACAAGCCTTTGCGGGAAGTAACCCGTGTTTTATTGCTTTCTGTTTCTTTTCTTTTTAGAATAGATTTTCTCCCATGGACGTGTTTGTGTTCCTTGTTAGGTACACAATTTGATATACTCTTGTGCATTGGTGATGATCAAGAATCAAGGAAATGTGCCTCAACTTGCCTATCATGTGGAGTTCAAGCCTTATTTGTAGAGATTGTGGCTCTTATGAGGTTAGTTCTTTTTTTTTTTTTTTTTTTGTTATTTTGCATTTATCCCATATCCGGTAATATCCTTATTTTCCCTCTCTCTTACTTATTGCGACTTGAAGATCATGTGTTGGTAATGTTGGATTAATTTTTCCTTGTTTTCCCCTCCTTGGTTCCATTGTTTATGATTTAAGAGCTTGGTCTCATTCAAGCTTGGGGGAGGGTATTCTATCATGTTTGGTGGGATGTTGATTAATTTATTCCATGCACTTAAGTATATGCATTTCCATGTTTTTCTTGCTTAAAAAAAATCCAAAAAGATTTTTATTTACTTCAAGGCAGTTTAGCAAAAATGTGTTTTGTTTGTTGTTATTTTGGACATGTCTTGATTAGACTTGTGCTCTTGAATGTGTACCTTCTTAAGTGGTAAATGTTTTCACAGTTTAAGAGTGTCATTGGTTGACTCTAGGATATGTCTATGCTAAGGTAGCCAGTTTAGAACTCGAAAGGCCCATCGAACCCAAATTCACTTGTTTGTGGTAAGAAGGTGTTGCTCTCAATAGGGGATTTGAAGCCCTAAAGGTAGTTTTTGTAACCCTATGTGAGCTTTATTGTTCAAGCCTCCAACACTTCTTGTATGAGCGGCATAGGATCCTTACCAAGGCATGCATAGATCGAGAACTTGACGTCTAGCTCCCAAGATCGCGACCGAACTAAATCTAGGGAGGACAAAGGCATTTCCTTCGATTACTAATTTTGTTTTTCTAGGTTTAGCTTTTCTTTTTTTGCTTCTTGTTTTTTTTTTAAAAAAAATTTTATTTGCATTTTCACCTTCTAGCCATGTTGAGCCTAACCATCCTTGTTTATGAGCACACTACAAACCTCAATGCCTTTTTGTTTCCTTTTACATCGTTAGATTTGTGAAGTTTTAGGGTCATGAAAGTTTATTGTGTTTTTGTTTTGAAAAGTTAAAAGGTGATGGTTTGGAATGGAAAGTAAGGTTGTGTTTTGAATGTTTGTATTAAATAAAAAGCAAATGTGGATTCAAGAAAAAGCCGTCCATAGTTATAAAAGGCAAGGACAATGTAATAAAAGTTGACAAAAGCAAAGGCTAAAAAAAATATATATATATATATAAAAAGAAAAAGAAAAAAAAAAGTGAAAAAAAATTAAAATTCGCAAAAAGAATTTGAAGTAGTGTATTCCTTATTTTGAACATTGAGGACAATGCTCAATTTAAGCTTGGGGAGAGGTTCTATGATTTTTGTTTATTGTTTTGTGTGTTTGTTTTAAATAAGCTTCGGGGAGATGTATTTTTGCTTGGAAATTGGTGATATTCTATGTTGTTTTTGAGAATTGGGCCCATTCTTTTTTTCACAAATAGGATTTACCACCAAGTTTTTAAAATTTTCCTCACCTGTACTCCCTAGCCTATGTTACAACCCCAAAGTCCTTCCACCAGCCACCGAAATCACCATTAAACGCACCCACCTATCACAGCCACAACAACACCCGCAATAACAACAGCCACCTGCGCCACTTGCCGCATCTCAACAACCACCCAACCACCGCACAGCAACACCACAAGCAACCCATTCAAAGCTCACACCAATTCACAACCCGCATAATCACAAATAGAGCAGCCTCACGCAACTCCAGCCACCCATTTTGAAACCCCCTACTTCAACCACCAGCCGCGTCCAACCACCACCGTAGCTACCTCCCATCACCCCCAAACCACCAATTACAATCAAGCAACCCCCATAAAATTAGAGCAAATTACAAATTCATGAGGTTCGGGCAAACCGTTGAGGATTCGGTTGAAGTGCCAAAAGAGTCAGAATCATTCGAACTTTTCTAATTTGAAGAGGTGTGGTCGAACACACCCATGGTTCGACTGAACCAACCCATAGTTCGGCCACACCAACCCTCGTTTCGACCGAACCACTTCACGAGCTTCTCAAGTGGTTATTAATGAAGATCGAACGATGATGTTTGCTTGATACCGATTTTCAATGATGACGAGCGGTGGTGATTTGATGATGATGGTTGTTAGTTTGATTTGGTGAGGCGAAAAGCATGGGATTATTTCCCCATTTTAGAGCAGCTAAAGGAACGAAGAAGGAGATGGGTCTGACGTTTTTTTGGTAGGATTTGTTTTCATTTTAATTTCTTTTTCTTTCTTTCTTTATTCTTTTATTTGCTTTTATTTCCCTTTTTATTTTCTTTGTTTTTCTTATTTATTTCCTTTCTTTTATTTCTTTATTTTCCTAGCTTAGTTTAAATACCCATCTTTTGGGGGTAATTAAAAAATAAACTATTATTTTATTTTCTTAATTAGTTTTTATGAGATCTTTTCTTTCTAGGTTTAGCTTAGGATTAGAGTAGTTTAGAGAGAGAAAGTGAGGTTTTCACCATTGTTGAGCTTGGATTTTGAAAAAGAAGATTGATCATCTCGTTTGTAAACTTTCATCTTCATTCAATGAGAATCTCTAACTCTCTCTCCTCTGCTTTATTTGCTTTCTTTTGATTATTGTTTTAGTTGTTAGTGTTTCTTGTTAATTATGTTGATTCTTAGTTATTTGTTAGTTAATCTTGTTATTATCATGATTAATGAGTAATTTCCCCATTAAGAAGATGGTTGTGGTGTAGTTAGATCTTGGCAAGTTCTAGGGTTTGGAATTGATTTATTTGTTATTAAAGTCTTTATATGCTTGATATTCTTCAATCTACTTGCAAAATGCATGTTGTTAGTTGATTAGGAGTGAATTATTGTTAGAAGATGCGATAGCGGACCTAACAAGATTCATTTGTATCGATCGTTATTTGATAGCACCTCCTAGTATATGGTTCTAATGTGGAAGAATAAAGGCTATGTTAGGAGAAGCCAATGAACCCCGGAAGGTGGCTAGATTGGACCTTACTTCGATATTCGAGCATGTTTAGTTCATAATTAATTCAAATTCTATGCCTTTGCTTATGATTGAGGGAATTATATACCTAAACCATTTCCCTTATTGTTTTATTTCTTGTCTTAGCGTGTTTGGACTTTAGTTTACTTATCTCTTATTTTGGACTAGATTAATTGTTGATAGCATTTGGTAGTGTTTACTCGTTCTCGGTGGTTCGACCCCTATGCTTGGCTTATACTCGTATTAGGTTTGTTTATGTTATAAATTGTATTTGATCTAGGGATAGAAATTTGACGACGCGTTTATTCCCTTGTCACTCATAGGAAGTGAGAATTGACACAATACGATTAGAGACAATGAAAGTAGGGAGGCGCCAACAAGTTTTTAAGGAACTTGTAAATCGTTCACGGATCATAAAAGGCAACCACGATAAAGGGACAACGAAAGGCAACAACGATTGACCCGTGAAGGTTACACCCCATTCATAATCCATAAGATTAGTAACTCCATATGGTTCGGAACCAAGAATGGAGGATCGGGGATGATGGTACAAAGTGAGTCATGGAGTCACATTCGCCCGTATTGGCCTCTACTCGATTCTTACTATGAAAAGGGATTCCTGCGATCTTAAAGGCATGCAAACAAAGATTCAATTGCTCCAAACTATTATTAGGCTACATTGTTTGAATATTGATGCACACACATAATTCTATAATATTAGTGATTACTTGATTTAATAACAAGATTGAAAAGGAACCTAAACCGGTTGTCCAAATTATCTTATTAGGCGTGATTTTCAATTACATATTCCCTTTAAACATGCAATATGGTGATCAAAAAATATATAATAAAATAAACATTAATATTTGAAGCAATTTAACCATAATATCATTAGTCAAATCAAATAATAACCCTTATCATGATACTAGCGACAAGAATAAAATTAAGAGTAATTAAGTGATTAATTACTCATTTTCCGCGTTTCCTTGAATTGCTATATCATGAATAAACTGTTAGTAACTTTAATTAAAATATAAATCAAATTGAAACAATTAAATGAAATAAAAATTAGAGTTGTTTTTGTCCAAACCCTCAGTTAATTATACCTTTCAGGGTTTAAGTATAGAACCTCGGGTTAAGTATGGAATCCTTGGAGTGTTTAGGGGAAGTATTTTGAGAGAATATGGTGGCTAGTATTTAGGCTATAGAGGAAGTGAAGAATGATTTTGTGATCAAGCTTGTTGATGATTGAAAAAGGGGTGATATGAACTCTATTTATAATGAAAAAAGAAGGGTCGAAGAATTAAGATAAAATCCGAATTTAATCAGAATAAAACCCGATAAAAAGCAGTTTTTACGATTTTTGTTTTTATCATATCTTTTGATCCAGAAATTGGAATAAGATAAATAATATGTCGTTAGAAATCCCTTAAAATCAGATTTCCAACCCAATTAAAATCAGATTAAAATATTTTGTATAATAAAATATATGGCCGAAATAGTGGGACGGTGTCAGTTTTGAATAGAGTTTCGTATTTCTTTTATATCTTTTTCGTTATTGCTCGGAATTAATATTATAATATATCATTAGAAAGATAATTTCAAGGGATATCCAACCATTTAAGATTTGGATAAAAAAATATGAGGCACGAAAATAATATCTGACTATCTTTGAATGTCTTTCAAATCGAATAGAATTAGGACTTTCAAAAAGAAAAGTTTTATTCAATTTCAAACTTTTTAATCTTATCTTTTCAAAAGGGATATTTAAGATCTTTTAGAAACTTATAGAAGCTTATAATTAATCCTAATTTTTTTTTTAATGGGATTATATCTTGTGGACCCTCCACGTGATCATTGGGTCGTAGGTAAGGTGGGTTTAGGTTCGGTTTGAACTCAGTTTAGTATTTTGGCCATAACTTATTCGTTATAACTCGGATTTGGGCTTATAAAATATCGTTGGAAATCTCTTTTCAAGGCTCATCCAACTATTCAATCATTATACCCAGATTTTAGACCAAAATAAACCGATTTAAACGTTTTTATAACCAACAACTTTTACATGCAACCGGGGTGCAGTAAAAATACTGTACAATAGAATTTCTCACGTGTGAACAATGTTTTTTTTTCTCTTTCTATTCCTTTTTTCCAAAATAATGAACATCGAATTCCTCCTTCAAAACTCCTTCACCAAGAAACCATGGAGGAGAGAGAAAACTCCAATTATTGAGATTCTTCACGCAGCAATACAAACTCCAATTTTCGATCAACAATGCCGGAAACCTCCAGATTGTCCAATTACGAAAACCTAATGCGACAATTTCTGCAATTATGAAGAGAAAATTAACCACCATTAACGCAACATCTAGAGAAACACATGGAGTTTCGACCTCAATCAAACATTCCAAGAAGGTGAAGCAGAGAATTTCGTTGATGATCTCAATCAATTTAATGATGATAACATTTAAAACTCAAAAATTCCAGAAATACAAATACCTGGTATTAATCTAAACAAATACAAACCTATTGTTTGTTTTTGCTTAAATTTTTTATTTGGTTTTCAATAATTATGCAGATATAGAAAATCAAGGTATTTCAAAAACATTAGAAGATGAAAATCAAGTTATTCCGAACACATTAGATTAAAATGGACAACCAGTAGATAAAGATGAAGGTAACATTCTACAAAAGTTACTTTAATTAAGGCAAAAGTTACATATATTATGGAAAAAGTTACATTGACTATATGTTTATTTAGTAAATCATTGATGCATGTCTCATGGTACAAAAGTTATCAATATCATTAAAAAAGTTACCTTGATTAATACATAAGTTACTTGTATTATATACCCCTATATTAAATAACTTATTCTGTATGCTTATGCTTAAGTGCATAACCTATATTTATAACACTCTGCTCCCATGTTCTCATGCCTCTAGATACTTGTTTGTGATTTTGTTCATGCTGTAATTGTGATTTTTGTTACAATTATTCCTAGAAAATTCTAAATATCTCTTATTCTACTAATGCACAAATACAAATCCAAAACCAATAGATACCACTGGTTTAGATATGGAAGGATCATTAGTTGGAGTGGAAAGAGTCACTTATAAGAAATTTATGACTTGTACAATCTACATGCTTCTACAGTGGGATTTTCAATAATAAAGCATACAATAACTCAACAAGGTATCGCACACACACAAGATCAAAATAGTCACAGAAATATTATGTGTGTTCTGCGGAAGGAAAAAGACATACTGCTGCAAAGAAGACAAATATGGTTTTAATGGTTGATGAAGACAACAAGGATTTCAAACAAAGAAAACCAAGACAAGTCTCCATTACAAGAACTAACTGCAAGGCAAGCCTAAGAGCAAAAATAAATGATGATGGAAAATTAAAGGTGGTGTCACATGTATTACATCATAATCATGAACTAACAAGAAAGTAGTGGCATTATTTGCATCGATCTGAGAGAGAAGTAACAAAAGAGAAAAGGCAGAAGCAATTAAAACAATGAAATCTACTGGACTTTCAACAATGGACACATATAATTACATGTGTACAGAAGTTAATGGAGAAGAAAACTTGGGGCATAGTGTTGTAGATCACCTCAATTTCTGCTCAAGACTAAGAATGGAACATATAGAGGCTGGAGATGCTCAGACATTAGTGAACATTCTGATCGAAGAACAAAAAGAAGATCCTAACTTCTTTTTAGAGTAAAATTCGACAATGAAGGTAGAATTTCCAACATTTTTTGGAGAGATGCAATGATGTTAGAGGATTACAAAATATAAGGAGATGTTCTTGTATTTGACACATCATACAGAACAAATCGGTATAACCTTATATGTGCTCCTTTTTTTTTGAATAAATAACCATTGGAAAAATTGTATGTTTGCATGTGCATTCATAGGTAATGAAAAAAAAAAACAGAGTCATTTGTGTGGTTGCTTGAAACCTTTAAAAAAACTATGGAAAATAAAATTCTAACCTCCATATTCACTGACCAAGACCAGGCTATGGCTAATGAAATCGAGCATGTACTACTTTTTCTATTTGAATATCATATACACTGATTCCAGTCTCATTTTGAGTCATTTTTATGTTCATAACTTCTATGAATATAAGTATCACTTATGTGAGTAAAAATGTTAATTTTGTGAGTAAAAATGTCACTGTTGTGAGAATAAGTGTTCAAATTTAATGACATATCACATTCTGAATGCAGGTATTCCCAGACATAAGGCATAGGCTATGTATATGGCACTTAGAACAAAATGCAATAACATGATTTTGGAGCCCTTAAAAAGGATAATGAGTTCAAAAAAATTCAACAAATGCTTGAAGGGATGTGTGATAGAAACAGAATTTGAAGAAAGATGGAAAGAAATGATACAAAAATTTGATTTGGTTAATCATGCATGGTACCAAAGAATGTACGATCTAAAGGAAAAATGGTGTCCAGCACTTAATAAATATTTCTTCCCGAGAGGAATTCTTTCATCACAAAGAAGTGAAAGTACAAACCATGCAGTAGGATTTAGATATAATAAATCAACAACACCGACAGAATTCTGTAAGGAGGGGGTTCCTATCGTAAGGGGTCCTCTCCTTAAATGCCCATGGCCATTTAAAAGCCTAGGACTTTACACTTGTTAGGGTGTAGTAGGATTTTAATTCATGACTGTTTGGGAGACCATGAATTAGAAATGATACTCTCATCACGCTTTTTTGTAAGAAACAAGTAGGAGTCGCCAATGAGTTTTAGGAAAACTGATAAACCTCGTTCATGCCTTTCTTCCATGTGGAGAATATGGAATAATTAGCACGAATAATAAGTTTACCCATGCCCAAATTGGTCTACATAAACCAGAAATGAGTTCAGGAGCGAGGGTACTAAAATAACGTTCCTTTTAGGGAGGAATCGCTATTCTAGCCCTAGTACGGCCTCTACTAGCTCTTCCTTTTTCACAATTTCATTACCAAACAATATACGCAACGTGATACCTAAAACTATGTTAGTTGATTTTATTTACAAGCATTAATCACATAGGAATTACATTGCAAAAGTTTTTATTCTTATTTAATAATATTCATGAAAGAACAATAAATAAACAAGATTCGCCTTGTCTTAAGAGATAAAACAACAATTATTTATTCAAATTCTAGTCTTGATTAACAAAAGAGTACTATGTGAATTAATTAATTAATAGTATTTTTAAAGTAATCAAACAACACTAATTAATCAATTAAAGTTATTTAAACAAATAAAAGAAAAGTGATTTATCTAAGTGCTCAGGAAACTAACCGTTCTTCTTTTATGTTAAATCTCTGTTTTAATGTGTTTATGGAATTTCTTTCTTCTTCGTACCTCCAAAGACTTCAATGGAATCAATTAGGGTTTGAAATTATTTGGGAAGAGAGAAGAAAAAGTAGTATGATACTAAGAGAAGTTGAGAGATTAGGGTTTTGAGAATACTAGGGTTTAAATTCTGATTTTTTTCGTTACTCGTAATGCTGAACGAAGACCGCTATTTATAGGCGTAGGGAGCTAGTTTTAGGGTTTTAGAGCCGCGCCGTCAGGTGGCGCGCGCAACTCATTTAGTCGTGCTGGGTGCCGCGCGCATCTCAATGAGTTGCGCGCGCAACTGATTGAGTTGTGCTGGTTTGCGGTTAGCCTTATACAAAAACGCGTTTTTAAAACTTCCATAACTTTTGATTGCAAAGTCGGATTAAGGCGTGTGAGGTATCATAGGAAAGCTCTGAATGTCTACTTTCTAATTCCATTAGAATTAGGTTAAAATATGTTATGGATCAAAAGTTATGTCCGTTGAAGTGAAAGGGTGTCGATTTTAGGCCCGGTTTAGTGTTTTGATCATAACTTCTTCGTTTTGGCTTGGAATTGGGCTTATAATATAGTGTTGGAAAGCTATTTGAAAGGGTATCCATCTGTATAGTCCTTGCACAGTAATTTGATGGTTGGTTTATCTATTTTGCTTGGTTTTCAACAATGTAGGTTCCATTGGATCCAATCATTGCATTTGACGCATTTGGGTCCGTTATTAATCAAGTTTAAACATGTATGAACACGTTTTAGGCCTAATTAGTAAGCGGACAAGGCTCTAAGATAACTTGGTCTCAAATATGGGTTTTAACTTACTTCATAATGCTTTTCGTAGTCCATAAACATTTCAACTTTGATCTAACATGAAGAACAGATTTTTTGTAACAACATCGCACTTCCTTTCGGGACAAGAGGCCAAAAGTAGGCGTCAACAAACTCTATGTCATCTTTGTAACAACCATAAAAAGATGGAGAAGTGAAGAGAAGTTTAATGAGTTTACCTACAGCAAATCAATAGCCTTTACTTTATTGCCACTATCCGGAATGCTAAAGCATGCTGCACATGTACTTCTATATTCCTTTATTACATATATCTAAGACCTGAGAAAAAAAAACAACATAAGCACATATAGAAATGATACATGCAAAGGAACATGACTGGTAGTAAGTTATTGTTCTAATGTACAGGTTTTCACATTGTCTTTGTTTAGAGACTTCGAAGAGGAATTTTGCTACTCAATGGCAAGCACAGTACAAATGTTAGGGAGAACTGAAGAAAACATTATTTTTTATGATGTATCTCTAGAAGAAACGCCATGGTCTTCCCAAAAGGTAAGTTACATACATGAGAGCCAAACTGTGTGGTGCACTTGCAAGAATTTCAAAGCATCTGGTTAGCTATGCTATCACTGCCTCAAAATTTTACATCTACATTCCAGAGAAGTACATTACCAAAAGATGGACAAAGCTTGCAAAGTCTGAAGTTTTGAATAGAATGGAAAAAAAGGATCCAACACTCCCATATACACCATGGAGACAAACAATGATGAGAAAATATTATAACTTAATCTTAAGGAGTTAAGAAAATGAAAATGCAAGAGCATTCATGGAGGATAACATCAAAAGCTGTATGAAAATGGTGGAAGACTTACTTGCGGCTGATGCTATTACAACAGAGGTTGCTGCAAGTGATGACAATTCTGATGTGGCAGAGAGTGCTCAGAGTAACAATAATACTGCTTCTTCATCAACAAGTACAACCATACCCACTATATTAGAACCTAATAGAGATGTAATAAAGGGAAGAAGCAAGAGTGCAAAAGGAGCACTTGAAAAAGGGAAGAAATAAAAGAAAAAAGCATTACCAGATCCAAATTCAGAGTTTGGATCAAAGACACCTATTGTGCGACTTTGTTGAACTTGTAGTGAGTTTGGATGAAACCCAACTACAAACTTTCCTAAACTTGTAGTAGTTTATTTTTGTTTAATGCTACTATTGACTTTTTTTGAATTGTGAGATGGAATTGCTCATGAATTATGAACATTTATATATTGTTACACTGATAATAAAAAAAAGTAATGCATATACTCGCCAAAGTGATGCATATACTCACAAAAGTGATGAATTTAGTAAGAAAAGTGACACTAACAGTTACAAATGTGATGCATTTACACAGAAAAAGTAACACTAATACTCGCAAAAGTAACAATAATACTCACAAAAGTGATGCATCTACTCACAAAAGTGATACTTTTTACTAACAAAAGTACTGCATATACTCACAAAAGAAATATTTCACTCACAAAAGTGTAAGTTTTTAAAATGAATAAAATGGTAATATATGATAAACTTTAAATTTTCATTTAAATAAACAATATTTTTGTATGATGATATATGATACACTTATAAAATTATAATCAGAAATAAAAATAAATAAAAATAAGAACAATAAATTACCATTATATATATATATATATATATATATATATATATATATATATATATATATATATATATATATATATATATATATATATATATATATATATATATATGAAATAAATTTTGTACAAACATTTTTGAAAATATTAACACTAGTTTAAGTGTTAATATTTATCACTAGTTTCAACTTCCAAAAGTAGTCAAACTAATTACAACTTCCAAAAGTAGTTAACTAATGACAACTTCTAGAAGTAGTTAACTAATAACAACTTCCTAAATTACTTAAAATTTAGAAGGAGTGTACTTCTGTGTAGCCTTTTGTAGTCCGTTTTGCTTTCGGAGCAGAATTAATAGCGGGAGCAGTTTCAGATTTCTTCCTTTTCTTCTCCGCTGTTGTAGCCTTCCTCCTCCAATTTCAGTAACAAAAGTAGGATTGCTCTTCTTCTTATTAAAATTTTCAACATCTGCTAAGACTTCAGATCTTGATTCGTTCATGTCACACAACATGAGTTTTGCACAAATCTTAATTAGTATAAAACATTAACATAAACAATATCAAATGAATTGTTTCAGATCAGTTTCAAGATCACTCACTATTCTAAGTTCATCTACAGAAAACGATGTATCACCAACAAAATACTCCATATGACACATCATAAACACACCACAGTCATTATTACCAAGCTTACTCTTCCGCCACACTAAATCGGCAATTTTAAACTTGTAAAAAGGGACTTTTTAACTCTTTGGATGATTTCTTTGTGCAAGAAAATCAGCAAATTTAGAACACTAAAAAAACAAAATATTAAAAACAGCAAAAAAAAGATTAGAATAGAAACATACTTTAAAACAGACAATAACATACCAGATAAAAACTCAAAATTTGAAAATATGTAATCATCTCATCACTCCAAATGATATTATAAACATAATGAACCAATTCATTGTCATGATCAATCACAAACAACACATAATGATCATTAACAAGAATAGGAAAATAAACCTGAAAAAATAAAACAAAAGTAAGCATAAAGCATAGCCATCAAATAGTTAATATATAGAAAACATTAAGATATATATCAAGTTTACACCAATAACATCACAACCAGAATTTTCATATGTAACCCATTCATCCCAAATTCCGTGCAAATCCGACACAGCTGAACTATCTTCACTCCCCTCTGATACATGCAACAAAGCAAACTAAAAGGAAAAAATAAATAAATGAAAAGATTAAGAAAATAAATAACTCAAAACAAAAAAGTTGCTTACACTTTGCCTCGCACCAAAAAAGAATCTTAGAGGACCACAAGAATCATAAAAACACGATTCATTTAGATAAATGCAGTAGCAATCAAGTACTGACCAACGAACCAAATTAGGATGCACCAAAGACACCATATCCTCTCTTGGAATGAAAAAAATGCAATCCAAAAGTAACAAGATTCTCACTGCAAGGTCAAACAATATTATTAATATTAAAACAAAAAGAAAAAGAAAAAAAAAGTTTCAAAAAATATGACAATTAAAAAAGAACTTACTTATCATTAAATAAGTGATCCGTTAGACAATAATCAAGAGCTTCTAAATATAATTGACGTAATTTTTCACTAAAAGAACGAGAATTACTTTTCATAAATGGCTTAACAAACACTACACTCTGACCACCAATTGCACCATAGTCCAAAGAACACAAAATTTTTTTATTCGTTCTCATGCTGCCAACTAGACCATCTCCACCTCCACCAACTCCACCACCATCTCCTCCTCCATCATCTCCACCACCTCCACCAACTTCATCTCCCAGGGTAGACTTTAATGAATTACTTGCATCAACTTTAAAATACTAATTCACTAACTTCATTTTTATACACTCATCAATAAAGCCATCAAGAAGCTTATGATAATACGGGTAATAAAAAAGTTGTTGTGTTTGACACAACTCAATAGAATCAGCATCTAACAAAACAGAATGTTCAACCAAACGACTATTCACAAACTGTTGCAAAGTACCAAAACAATTGGAATTCACAGATGAAAAAAACTCCATGTTCCTTTTCATAAAAAGAAACGCCTCATGAAAATCCTACACATTAACAAACAATTATATTAAAATAGAACAAATGTTTTATTAAAGTTAAAAAAAAAAACATACATCAGTTACATCGCTGTTGATCTTAGAATCAGTTAATACTCCTTCAGGCAAATCAAAAGTCACACATCTTCTACCATCATCAAACCTCCTTGCATTATTGCTTGTAATCAGTATGAACTACACCAACTTCACCCTTACTTAAGTAGTTAACATTTGAATCAACACACTTAGCAAAAACTGGATAAGTCAATTCATTCAAAACCCCCTGACCAAATCCACCAGCCTTCAACTCCAAGGACACCCTGTTTCTCACTTTTTTATCTGTCTAGTGTTGGATAAGAGGAATAGTGGAGTTCTCTACTACACCTTGAAAATTCAAATTATGAAAATACATAATCTTAAGCAACAACAAACATCCACTAACACTATCTTTATTAGTCTAAGAATTTTTGTAACTAAAAACAGGACTCATCAACTTTTTCAAAACAAATTAACACCAATCAATATTTTTAATATGATCAACATCATCCACAACATTAACTAGCTTAAAATTAATAGTCCTATTAGCGGTAGGAACAAGCATACTACTAAGAGCATGCATGACTAATAACCTCTTTAATTCATCACCTCCATCACCAACTCCTTCTACCTAGTTTCTAATTTAGCCAAAAGTATCGACTTCTTAACACTAACATCAAAAGCAGCCCTCCATTTATCCTTCAACGCACTATCATCTTGAGATTGACCTTTGTAACCATCCTTCATTTCAGGAACCTAACGACCTTCTACCATAGTTAAACCAAAAAATCACACACATCATCCTTAGTCACAACAAACTCCTTACCATCAGCAACACAAAACATACAAGTATATCCATTAAAACTCTCAACAAGCCAAGGAAGTATACCTCCAACCATACTCTTCACACATAAAGACAACAAACCACCAAATCCAACCTCTTCTACATATTTTATTTGAGTTGGAGAAAGCTTACTTACAACCTTAAATAAAGAAGAAGGTCTACAACGACAGGTAAATTTCCTATCAGGCCTGGAAAAACAAAAAAATAAATAAAATGCTTACTATTCAAACATGATAATAACATACTTATTTACTGAAATTTAAATTATTATATAAAATTAAACCTGAATTATGAACATTTATACAAATTTATATACTTATTCTCAGAAAAGTGACAACCATACTCACAAAAAATGATACTGATACTCATTAAATGGATATAATACTCACAAAAGTGATTACTAACAAAAGTTTCAAAAATGATAATTGCACTCACAAAAGTGACACTAATACGAACAAAAGTAATACTAATATTCACAAAAGTGATATAATAGTCACAAGTGATTACTATAAAAACTTTCACAAAATGATACTTGCACTCACAAAAGTGACATTTATACATACAAAAGTGAAAGATATACTCACAAAAGTAACACTTAATATATTAACACAAAAATCACATAAAAACATAGTTAATCAAAGTTACCAATACTCTTATAAAAGTCAGAATTCCATTCACAAAAGTATAGCAAATATACAATATTCTAAAACATAAAATCTTACTCATCATCAGAAGAACTATCATCATCCTCATTTACATGCCTCTTCCTTTCATTTCCCTTTAGATGTATTTCCTTCACCTTTCAACTTCTTTTTTCCTCCTGCATCCATTTTATTTACTCTTTTCTCAGCTCTACTATAACGAAAACCTTTGATAGATCCTACCAACTAATTAAAAAAAACATTACAATAGAAAATTTGACAAATTTTGACAAAATTAAGAACACAGAAACCTAATCTAAGTAAAAGCAATTGATTAAAACGCACAATTAAATAAACATAGCACAAATTGAACAAGTAAAAACAAATTTGTGAAAAAGAGTACGAACACTAACCTAGAGCAGATACATCAACATCATCATCATTAGAAACCAAACTCTTCTTCTTCACCATTGCAGAAACTACAAAAAATCCGAAATGACGAAAAACCTAAAAATCGAAACACTAAAAATTATATAAAAATGAAATAAATTAAAATCGAGTAAACAAACCTGAAATTAGCAACAATCAACTTCAAAGTCGAGAAATTAAAGATCGAAGAGTGAAAAATTCAAGTAGCAAACTGAGAAAAGGAAAATCGCCAAAAGAGGAGAGATAAAAAAAACAAGAGAAGAAGAGAAGTAGAGGAGAGAGAAAAAGATCGAAGAAGAAAGAGAAGCAGAATGAAGAGGAAAGAGAAAATAAGAAAGTTTTTTTTTTCTTTTTTCTTTTACACGTGTGAGCAAAAATTGGGCCACCCAATTTGGACTTCTTTCTTCCGATTTTCACTTAAATAGTGAAAATTCGGTTTATTAAAAAGTTTGTCTTTTATAAAATGACACAAAATGAATGATTTTAAGGGACACGAAATAAATTATTTTGGGTTTAAAGACATGAAAAGAGGAAAATAAGTTATGGTTTGGGGAAATGGGCAATGAATTGGGTTGGTTTATGAAATGGAAATATGGATTGAAGCACGTACTTGAAGATTAAATATTCAACCCGACCAATAATGGCGGTGAAAGGTTGTTCATCATCGGATTTGATTTTGGGGAGACATTTTTAGTTGTCTACAAATGGCTTATTAAAAAATCTATAACATGAAAGAATCCATTAATACTCATCAAAAAAATTACAATTTAGATTTCGAGAAAAAATAATATAGTGAGACTTTTATTGCATGGGGTATTATAAGTGAATATAGCAAAAAGTACAAGGTAGTATAAAACAAATACTAAAAATTTTACCCAATTACTGGTTCATAATTCCACATCTACCAATTTTTTTTTATACCTATGACCTACTCGCCACTTGCAATAGGTCAAATTTAACACCCCCACTCACCTATGTGGGAGACCACACCCAAGCCACCACCCATGTGGATATCTACTACCCGACCGCCTCTTATCTGCTAACCTAACTAAATTGATAATTTTCATATCAAACAAGTATAAAAGTATTCTACATCGTTTAAAATATAAAAAGAATTACTTAAATAATTAGTGTTGGTAATAAGTTCGTAGGTAACTGGGCAAATCGGTGGATAACTGACAGGTAGGCGGGTAATAGGCAGGTATGACATCAAATCCACCGCTTTTTCGCTACCAACGGTGAGTATGACTTTTGTACCCATACTTGCTCCAACTGGGACGGGTACGGCGTGGGACTCGCATGTTTATATCCACCTTCTATCCCAAATTTTTTAAGTTTATAAAATTTAATAAGGTAAAATAATAGTAGAATAATTATATAAATACCAGCGTTAAATCACTCTATGATATTTGTAGGAGCTATATATGTTTGACCTTAACTTTTGATTTTCACTTTGTCATTATTATCAAAAATTACTTTGATAAATAAATTATATATTTAAGTACTGTGCAATTGCATGGGTATTATACTAGTAATCATCTATAACTAATACTTCCTACGTTTTTTTTTTAAAATATTGCACCACTTGCCTTTTAAAGAAATATAACAAATATTGCACCATTTCTATTTTAGGAAAATAAATATTTGTGTTAACGCTACAAATACCAAATATGCCCTTACTTTTTAACCCATTATTTATTAGTTTATATATTTCCTCCGTTTTTTAATATTTGCAACACACATTTTTTCACGCTATTTAAGAAAAGTGGGGTTCACATGATGTAATACATTTTAATACGGGATGAGAGGTATTTCGGAGTATAATTTAGTGACCATATGCTTTAAATTAGATAAAAGAAATAGTATAACTTTTTTCCAAAAAAACATTCCATTTAGAGTGTGTTGCAAGTATTGTGACATTTTCATTTTAACAAAGTGTTGCAACTATTAAAAAACGGAGGTAGTATATTATTACATGGACAATTTTGTATTTTTTACCGTTCTCTCTCATCTTTTTTCCACTACCAAAAAACATGTGCCCAACTCCTACGGTGCAATAAAAAAAAAAGAACGAAGAAAGTATTAAAATAGCAACCGCTATCATTATCTCATCCTAAAATTGGTACACAAGTCAAGTTGTCATTAAAAAAAATTTCCTCCAAAACTGTATATGATGTCATCATGTTACTTCCTCCGTGTTTTTTTTAAGTGTTATAGTTTGACCGGCACCTAGTTTTAGGCAATTTAATTGACTTAAATAAAATAAGAGGTAAGTGGGGTAGTTGGGGTATTAAAAAATTGTAAAAGAAAGATAGTTGGGTTAATAGTTTATTGAAAAGTAATGAATGTGTGAGGAAATATATCATAAAAAAGTAGTAGATGGTTTGGGTGGGGACCATGAGAGGAGAGAGATATAATATTTTAATGTAACTTTTTGCCAAAAAAGAAAGTGTAACACTTAAAAAAAACACGGCCGAAAATGGGAGGTGTAACACTTAAAAAAACACGGAGGGAGTATGATTTTTATTTATTTTTTATTAAATTTCGGATGAGCTATAGTATTATTAGTATTATTTCTTTAGAAAAAATGTTTCGTCTTTATGTATAACTATTTCTATTCATAAGATTTAAAGTTTTCTATGTTCCCTCTTTCTCTATATATTCCATACCCAATCTATTCTCTCTAACAACATGTAGTTATTATATTTTTTTCCTCATGTACCTCTTTAATCATTCAACTATGTTCTCTAATTTTTTTTTTTTTAAAGTTGATGAATTATTTGTTCTGGGAATTTTTATTTTTTAAAATTTTGGTATAAAGTTATAAACAAGTTTATAAAATTTATATGTTCAAATCGTACATCGCACGAGACTAATCTAGTATTACGGAGTAGAATAAGAGTATCGCCGGCCAATAACCAAATGGGGTGGTTATTAGGAAAGAGAAGGTGAAATATTAAAATAATCAGGAGATAAAAATTTGTGGCAAAAAAAATGAATAACCTGATTGTGGAAAAAACCAGGCTATGAAGCCTTGTCATTATTTATTGAAAGTCTAGTCATTGAGTGCAATAGTAGTGCCAACTCTCTTTTGTTACTTTCCCTTATTTATTATCGCTGAGGTGACAAATTGAGGGAATGACACACACTATATTGTGAGCTAGGGTTAGGTAAAAGTAGGGTTGGGTTGTTATGGGTGAGTCTTGGTTATTCTAGCTTGCTCGGTGTGTAGTAGGTTGAGGCCCTATTTTTAGTGTTGTCTCCTAGTATGAGGTGCTAGTTGATGGCCTGGATTGTATGGTGGGTGATATTCCTATTGCTTCCTTGTTTGCTGTTTCTTCCAGGACTCCTTCTTTTGCCTCTTCTGTTGTGGTGGTTGGTGATCTGTCTTTACTCAGGCATCTTATACTTTTATATGTTCTTGAGCTCCCCTGTGTTTGTGCTGCTGGCTGATGGCTCATGGCTACGATCTTTTGTTCTGGTTTGTACTGCATGTATGCTATTGTTCTGTCCTGGCGGGCTGACTATGGGGTTGTTATCAAGCTGTTTTTTTTTATGGTGATGCTAGTGGTGGTGTATTATCTGTTGTTGTCTTGGCATGGTGGAAGTTGGTTTTCATGGGTGAGTCTTGGATATTTAGCTTGCTTGGTGGGTAGTAGGTTGATGCCTTTTTTTTTAGTGCTGTCTTCTAGCATGAGGTGCTAGTTGATGGCCCGGATTGTATGGTGGGTGGTATTCCTATTGCTACTTTGTTTGCTGTTTCTCCTAGGACTCCTTCTCTTCCCTCTTCCATTGTGATAGCTGTTGATCTACCTGTGTCGTGGCATCTTTCTTTGTCTTGCTTGAGCCTCCTTATGTTTGTGCTGCTGGATGATGGTTCATGGTTGCGATCTTTTGTCCTGGTTTGTACTGCATGCATGCTGCTGTTCTGTCCTGGCAGGCTGACTGTGGTGTTGTTATCAAGCTATTTTTATGATGATGCTGGCGGATGGTGTATGCTTTCAAGTTAAGCTGATGCTTTATTGTACTCACCTTATTTGATATCTTTGGATGTATGGGTTTTTACCCACTTTTGGATGTAGCTATGGTATCCTCTCCCTTTAGGAGTTAGAGATTCCGTAGTAGTTATTTTTGTTTTGCCTTCGGGCTTTGGTTTTGTTGCTTCTTTGGCCCAGAGGGCATGTACTGCACTTTCATTTCTTGTAGTTGCTACTTTTATGGGTAGTAACTCTTTACTTTTGGTAATAAAATTCTTTACTTACCAAAAAAAAAAAGTAGGAGAGAGAAAATATATAACAAAAAAATATTGGTTGATTATTGAGATACATTGGTTGTTAAATGTGTATAAAAATGGTTATAAGTGAGATGGAAGATAAAGAAATTAATAAAATAATTGATAACCACAACTGTTTTGGGGATTTTTTAGATTCCCTTGGGATACTGGTCACGCTCTTCGAACAAATGAGCTCGGACACCTGTAAAATAATGAATATTCTGTTTATCGGAATATTCGCCTACAACGGTCAAGTTAGTAACCGGAAAACGGAAAGGCTATAGAGAGAGATAGAAGTTGGAGCTCTTTTTTTTTTTTTTTAATGTTGTGTCAATATCCATCTCTCCCATCATTAATGATTGGGGTATTTATAGGGCTGGGGAATTGTACTCCTTAGTTACTACCCTAATTTTTAGTGCTCTTATTGGCAGCCCAATCAGGAGTGGACACTTGTCCTAGGAGTGACGTTTTACAACTTTACTCTCTCTTTTAAGTGCTTTTGTTTGAGGTTTACACGTGTTGTCTTTCTATAGGGGCAAATGTTGCCTTTAAGTTTGGGCCACGTGTTTCTATAGGATTGGGCCAAGTATTTGGTGTATTTTAACCCTAAAATTTGCCCCTGAGAGGTGGTGACTCGTACACTATGGGCTGCCTCCTCTGATATCTAACTCATCTGAGTGATCTTGGCTTTTATAAGTAATTCGGAGTTCTAATTGAGGTCGGACAGGATTTTGCGTTCAGTTGGAGGTTTTTTTCGGCTGAATGCTTTGTCAGGTTCGCCTGATTTCTTTGGTGGACTATGTCTGATAGTTAGGCAGACGGTTTAATGATGGAGCAGTTTTTTAACTGTCTGTCTTCTAGGTCAGACTTTTTTCGTAAGTTTAACTGTTGGACTAAAAGGAGGGAATGGGATTTTACCATCCTGGCCCCATATATTTTTTCCTGTAAATAGTATGGTTTTGATGTCATTTTGTTACTTTGGATTTCTTAACTTACTAGAGCGAAGTCAGAGCATTTAGAGAGAGAAATTTAATTTTATTCGAATCTTCAATGTTAAACCGTGCATTTGGAGCTTTCAGGTCAACAGTTTGAATTTTCAGGTCGATCTTCATCAAGATCTTTGAAGTATTCAAGTTTTCTACACCGACAGAGGTAATTGAATACTTTTCCATTTGCTCTTTCCTTTTTATCCTTTTTATACTTGTTTTATTTCCAAATACACACTAGCTCTACATTCGGCCTCGTTCGTTTCTCCTCATGAGGCCGTTTGTTCGCCTGGGACGGATGAATCTAGAGTGAACGGGGACGAATCCTCGTCTTTATGGAGTGAGTTCATTTCTAGTGCATATCAACTTACCCCACCTATTCTTCTATGTTTCTGCAGCCGAACATGGCGCGTACGAGGTAGACGTACGACCGATATGCTGCTCGGAATCCGGATGGCAACTTAATACAACCTTTGGCCTACCATGATCCAAATAATATGGACGGGGAGACGTCCAACACAAACACAAACACCTCCACTACTGCTGGTGGTAGTGCATGCTCGGTGATGGAGGTGACCATTTCTTTTGAGGAGCGCCAAAATCAGCGAGGCACTTCTACGTCTGATAGAGGGTGGATTCTAGGTCATTGAAACTAAAATTCTTCCAATCAAACTAAATTTGTAACCAAACCTACACCTATTAATAGGGCAAGTTCGGGTCGAACCCCTAGGAATGGGGGGAAATTTTCTATGGCCAAAGTCAAACTATTTCGAAACGTAAGAGGTAACGTAGGTTATCTAAATTCAACTAATCAACAAAGTAAATCAACATATCACGACACTAGGTGTAACACCCCAATATTTCTCCCTTTTCAAAACCACTTAATTAAAATAAAATAGTGGAGAACTATTGGCATGTTATCTCCAAGTGTTAAAACATTAAGGATTTATCAAAGTATCGCAGCGGAAATCCAACTTTTTAAAATAATATAATTTAGAAAACCAATAAGTCAAATCTTACAAATTGGAACCATGCATAAAGGCCCTTATTTAAAACCAAACTAGTAATAAAAATCCAAAACATAAACGGGGTAAAAAAGCATATATAAGTTCAGTACAAGAATCGAATACGCTCAATCACACCAATCCCTTGACAATGCGTATGTCAAATCCCCGAACTTCAAATCATCAAGCTACCCTATGCAATACATCTCCCCAATAATACAAGTGTAATAATTAGATCATCAAAGGGTCATTGAAAGGCGAAGGCCATGACCAAAAGACACAAAAGCATGCAATCAGCAAAGATGAGTACATACAAGCTACAACGCACAAACCCTGGCATGCTCAACTAATTAAAGTAAATAAACATACAAATCGAATTCATTAATCAAGACTCTACACTTAAACAATTCAATTGACTCAACATACTTACTAATCATTTCTTAACACTTGACTCTTTATATTAATTTAATTTAATTTGGAGTAAGCAATAGACAAGGTTGTCCAGTCCACCAAATCATTTTGGTCCCAAATGACCATTTAAATAAAAGTTTAGTGCAATGCAAGAATAGGTGCGACTCCATTCTCACAAAGTTAGTGTAGGATCCCATCTAACTTTCATTATAAAATAAAATGTAAATATCAAAAGAAAAGAGGACATGTTGATCAAAAAAGCCTCGGAAAGCCACGGACTACCTCCATGTACCCCAACCCATAATTATCAAAACTCTAGAAGTGCACGCTTTCTAGAGTTTTATTGCTCATCCATCTTTCACTTTATGTGATTACAATAATTTTAATTAATAGCCAAATCATTCAAGAAGACCATATATAACAATCATACATCAATTCACTTTTAATATTATTTAGGACAATGATGATCACATCACAAGTTGACCTTTAATTCCATTAAACTTCCAAATTATCCAAAATTGTTAAACATAGTCAACCTACCTAGCCATTTCGGCTTAATCCACCTTTACTCAACATACTAACAAGTCATGATTGAGTCATAAATAAATAAATAAATAAATAACCTTGTGGAATGCTTTATAAATTCATTCCACTTAAACCATTCAATTTCCAATCATTTAATAATCCAAATATAGTTAATAAACCAATCAAATAAAAATATGCTAGTATCAACATTCCATATAAATAATTAATCCAATATAATTCAACATGCTTGCATCCATGATTCCATTCAAACATAATCAATTCACCAAAACATGCCTCATAAACATTAGCACATGAATTAAATTAATGTATAACCAAACAATTTCCATCCAAGTGTTCCCTAAACATGGAACTAAGTTCGGTACCTAAACATGATACTACTTATAACGAATTAGACGTGTACGTACTTCGTGTAAACAATCCTTTGTGCCACTTTTAATCACTTAAAATTCTCCTAGGGAATAATCACTTCCTAGAAAACAACCAACAACAATAAATTAATACTTAACAAATTTCCAGCAATATCATTAGATTAAAAATTCCTGAATTCTTCATTAAAACATGTTTTTATGCTGTATTAATCAATAGAAATCCAATAGGAACAAAAGCCCTAAATTAACTGATTATTAGAACCCTGAAATCCCAATTTAAATAAATTAGAACCCTAGGTTTTAAAATTATAAAATCTGAGAATTATAACAACAATTATAATATGAAATTTATAATCTTTATACTATCAAAATATAAATTTTCATACTAATTTAATCAATTTCAAACAATTTAATCAAAACCAAAAAACAAATTTAATTAATTTAAAAAAAAAAAAAGAAAACAAAAGAGGAAAGAGGAATGAGCAGCCACGGGTGGTGGCTGGGCTGGTGGTCGTCGACGATGGCGGTAGGTGGTCCGGCCAGCAGGTGGGGATAGCTAGGGGCGGCAGTGAAGGAGCATTAAGTGAAAACTCAAGTAAAAGGGAAATGAAATAAAGAAAAAGGAAAAAAATTAAAAGAAGAAAAAGGAATAAAAATAAAAGAAAAATAAAAGAAAAGGAAAAAAAATGTAACCTTTTTGTGTTGGGAAAATGTTGGGGATTTAGGGGGTATTTATTTAGACCTCAAAAATAATAAGGGGCCAATTAAGTAAGTAAAGTGGATTAAGCTTTGTTTGTTGGACATAAATTATAGAAGAAAAGTTCATAAAAAGTTCGTTTATCAACACAAAATAATTTGAAACTTTTGAAATTAAATCCTAGAAAATTACAAATAAATATTATAAAGAAAATATAATTTCATTTATAATATATTTTAATATATGGGGGATTACAATCTACCCCTCATAAAAGAAGTTTCGTCCCGAAACTTAACACAAATCCCTTAAATTGCACAACTTGTGCATAAAAGCCATTTCAAAATTTCCAAAATTATCTTGCTGGAATTTCAATTGTGTCATAAAATCGACACTAATACCTTATCACCATCCCAATTTACGTACTTCACTAGATACGCGAACTATAAAATAGCTATGAAAAGCATGAAAACACTATAAAGTAGCATAAAATAAGGCAAAAAGCGCGAAATTATACGCATTCTACCCCCCTTACAGAACAAGAGTTACGCCCTCGTAACTCACCTCATTAAATAACACAGGATATCTTTTTCTCATATCATCCTCGGTCTCTCAAGGGCTCATGTTCTTCCTCACTTTTCGAGTATACAAAAATGTCATCAATTAAAACAACTACAAACTTATCGAAATACTCATGGAATACTCGATTCATCAAGTCTATAAAGATTGCAGGTGCATTGGTCAACCAAAAGACATAACTGTAAACTCATAGTGCCCATATCTAATCATAAAAGCAGTCTTCGGTATATCCTTAGCAGCCACTCTTAATTGATAATACCCCGAACGTAAATCAATCTTGGAAAACACCCTAGCTCCCTTCAATTAATCAAACAAATCATCGATTCTTGGTAGTGGGTACTTATTCTTTATTGTCACATTATTCAGCTCCCTATAATCAATGCACAACCTCATGCTCCCATCTTTCTTCTTCACAAATACATCCAAAAACTCATTCATAATTGGCACATCTTCCACATCCACCTTGCTACTAATTTCCTTGTCTTGCACACAACAAATGAACAAAGGACACCCCCTACCTACAAGTTTTGACAACTTCATTGCAGAAATAATCCCAATACCATTTAGTTTCCCAAAATGTCTGTAAGACACAGTCTCCCCTAAAGGACTCCTTAAATAAACCTTCTGTATCTCACAATCAATCTTAGCTTTATAAGTGGCCAACCAATCTATTCCCAAAATGACATCAAGCTGACCCAAGTCAAATTCTATAAGATCATATGGAAAACTCAGTTTCTCTAATCCTCAAATGTATCTTGGTGCACCTCACAACCTCACCAGTAGGCAAACTAATAAGCAAGTCAATCAAATTTGGTTCAACTAGTCCTAATTGTTTCACTACAATAGAACTAGAAATAGAAGAATAGGTGGCTCTAGAATCATACAAAGCTTTAACAGAAATAGAATGAATAGAAAAGTTACCAGTGATAACATCAAAAGACCTTTTAGCTTCCGTTTTGCTCATCATCACAAACAAACGACTTGGAGTGACATTCTTTCCTTGATTCCCGGAGTTGTAGTTGCCAACATTTTCGTTCTTTCAATTCCTATCATGACCATTCGAATTCCCTCCTTGATTGCTTGTTGGAGTAAACTTGTTCCCATTCCCTTGTTGCTTTAATTTGGAGAAACACTCAAACACCCTATGACCTTTCTTGTTACAGAATCTACACACAACCAAATTCCCATCACAATCCTTTCCAGGATGATCCTTGCCACATCTCTTGCAGTTGTAATGCCTCTCAACTTGGCCATTAGTTCTAGATGACCCTCCATTGTTCTAAAAATTTTTATTCTGGAAATTCTCGTTCCTTGGCTTCTTAAAGTTACCTTGGTCACTCGAATTCCAAAAATCCTTACGCTTTTCTCCAACACTTCCATTCTCAGGTGCACACCTGACATTCAGACTGTATAAGTGCGCTGCTCTCCCATAAACCTTATCAAGAGTCTTAAATATCTTTCCAGCCAAGTACTTCTGCAACTATTTGGTCAAAGCTTCCTCAAATATTTGAGATTTCAACTCCTCAGTAGGCACTACTTTAGGAGCAAACCTTGACAAGTTCATAAACTTGTTATAGTACACAGTAATCGACATATTATTCATTCGGAGATTGATGAACTCTTGAGCCTTTTGTTTCCTTAAGAATGGTTTTGAAAGTTTTCCAACAAAAATTAGCCTCAGCACGAAGCACATTTCCATTATCCCTCCACTCAATATCTGCCTCTTTCCTTCAAATACATAGCAGCTTGATCCACTCACATATTCTCAGGGCAATTCAAAGTAGCAAAGATCTTATTAATCTCCCAAACCCAATTACCCAAAAAAGTTGGGTCTCCACCTCCCTCAAAGTATGGTTGTTGGACTTAATGATTTTGATGATGACACAACCTCACTTACTTACAAACTAATAAGTGCTTGATTGTTTAAGTGTGTACTCAGTTATAAAGACTAGGAGAATTAAGTGTCTTGTAAAAATACCATGAGGAACAAGAAGGCCAGAAGCAGAGCTAGCCATATAGAAGAGTTCCCTCACAGGAACTGGCGCTTCAGAAATGAAGACTGGAGAAGAGAAGGTTCCCTCAGGGAACAGAAGCTTCAGAGAAGAAGCCTCATCAGAGAAGAGAAGTTCCTCCCAAGGAACAGAAGCCTTGGAGTAGAAGCTTCATCAGAGAACATGAAGACTAAATATATTTTTATATTTTAGGATTTATGTAAGTATAAGATATTAAATGGCACTCGAAAAATCTGTGTGGAATTGGTCTAAAGAGATAAAATTGTGCATGCTAGTTTTTAGGTAAGTGGTTAAGTCTTTTAACGATTATCTTTTTCTTAACCAAAAAGATTTTATTTCTGATTTTCTAAAAATATCTTTTGCAAATAAAATCTCCCACGTTTTCTAAAAACTTGCGGCCTACTCCTCCATGATTTTCTTCAAGTCATGGTCGTGCACATTAAGGAGTTCATGTTTCCTTAATTTTAGGAACATGATCTTCTTAGTGGGTTGGAGTAGTGGCGTTGTGGATTTGCTGCACAAAGAAGTTTTTCTTAAACGAATTTTGGTCTATAAATAGCTGTTGATTTCAGATGGAAAAACTTACCCTTGCTCACATAAGTTTTCAAGCTTTAAACGAGTTAAGAGTCAAATTCCACACAAGTTCATTAGAGTGTTCTTAATGTCCTTATACTAGAGTTTGTTTTTCTTTCGAGTTGTAATTGGGGAATGGGGAAGTTCGAGTGAACATTTGTGTATGAGAAAGAGAAGAGAGAGAGAGAAGAGAAAGAGAAGAGAAAGAGAAGAGAAAGAGAAGAGAGAACAGAGAAGTGAGAAGAGAGAAAGAGAAGAGAAGTGTAACAAGTTGGGTGACTTGTTCCTCAGGGTCTCAAGTTTGTTGAGGAACTTGAGTTTGAGTCTTTAGCTTGTAATAGGATCATTTGCCCTATTAAGTGAAGATTCTTTTCCCAAAATCCCAAGTGGTCGTGGTTTTTCTCCTTGTTAGGGCCAAGGAGTTTTCCACGTAAAAAAAAATTTAGGCTAAATTCTCATACTACAATTCAACCACCCCTTCTTGTACTATTCTTTGGAACAACAATTGGTATCAGAGCCTAACTTCTAGGAAAATCAGGAAACCCTGAAGAAGAAAGGGCTTGGAGAAAATGAATACTCATGAGAAGCTCGAGGAAGGATACTCAACACAGAGGCCTCCTATGTTCAACGACAAGTTCTATACCTACTGGAAGAACCGCATGGAGATCTTTATCAAGGCAGAGAACTACCAAGTCTGGAGGGTCATCGAGGTTGGTGATTTCGAAGTCACCAAAACAAATGCTCAGAACGAGGTAATCCCTAAGCCTATGTCTGAATATGAAAAAGAAGACTTTGATAAAATGGAAATAAATGCTATGGCTGTGAAATTGCTCCACTGTGGACTTGGACCTCACGAACACAATCGTGTTATGGGGTGCAAGAACGCTAAGGAAATCTGGGATTTGCTGCAGATTACTCATGAAGGAACTAATGAGGTTAAACGCTCAAAAATTGATCTACTTATGTCTAAGTATGAAAGATTTGAAATGCAGCCTAAGGAAACCATTCAAGAGATGCTAACCCGTTTTACTAACATCATAAATGAGTTGGTTTCCCTTGGTAGACAGATTCCTACAGATGAGCAGGTTAGGAAGGTTCTTAGAAGTCTTCCACAAGATGAGAGGTGGAGAGCTAAGGTGACAGCCCTTCAGGAAACGAAGGACTTTACCAAGTTCAATATTGAACAACTAGCAGGTTCTCTCATGACTCATGAGTTACACCTTGGAGTCAACAATGAACCCATGAGGAACAAGAGATTGGCTCTTAAGGCTGATGAGGAGGAAGACTCAGAAGTGGACAAGGATGAGGCTGCCCTAATTGTGCGAAGATTTAAAAAGATGTTCAAGAAAGGCCGAACCTCAAGGAACTTTGGGAAAAAGACCTCAAATCCAAAGCCTGACTACAACTGCCACAAGTGTGGATCTCCAGATCACTTTATCAGAGACTGTCACCTTTGGGAAAATGATAAAGGGAAAGGAAAGGCTAAGGAACAGGGAAGAGAAAAATTCAGCAAAGCAAACTATCAAAAGTCAGACATGAGGAAGGCCATGATAGCAGCCTGGGGAGACTCAGAAAGTGAAGAATAAGATGATGACCAACCAGAAGAGGAGACAGCCAATCTCTGTTTAATGGCCAAATCAGATGATGAAAAGGCTTACCTTGAGGAACTCTAGAAAGAGGTATTTCTTGATCCTAAACAGCTTAAAACTATCTCTAAAGATGTCTTGATAGATATATGTCTAGAAGAAGAAGAATTCTTTAGAGATACATGTGTAAAGTTGAACAAATGTGAAAAAGCTCTTAAAGTTTGCAAAGAACATGGTGCTTGGTTGGAAACAGCCTATGCCAAGTCTCAAAGCAAACTAAGAGAGCTTGATTTTAAATACAAACACATAACTGAGATAGCTGATAGGATTAAGAATGAAAGTATTCTTCTGAATGTTGAACTAACTCAGTATAAGCTCATGAATTCTGATATCAGTTCTAGCAGTTCCTCAAGCGATCAATTGCTTAAATTCAATGTTGATTTTGAACATTTGAAAAATGAGATTTCTACTTTAAAAACCCAAAAGGATCAACTTGAATCGGAACTGAATGCTAGAAAGGATAGAAGTATTGACCCAAAAGTCATACCTAAGTGGATAGCTGAAGCTCAAGGAAAAAGAACTAAAGGTCTTGGTTATATGACCAAGAAAGGTAAGCAAAAGAAATATGTTGAGCTTCCTAGCATGAAGGTATGCACTTTTTGTGGTAAGACTGGACATCTCTATGGACAGTGTAGGATTAGAGAAGAAGCTGATAAAAGAAATGTAAAACAAGTGTGGGTCAAGAAAACTGATATTGCATCCACGTCTAAGGAACCCAAGGAAACCTGGGTTCCTAATCCTAATGCTTAGTTTTCTTGCAGGTCCTAGTGAGGGGGAACAACTCGTGGTATCTCGACAGCGGTTGTTCAAAGCATATGACAGGTGATAAATCAAAATTCCTCTCACTAGAAGACTACCCTGGAGGAACAATAACCTTTGGGGATAATAAGAAGGGCGAGATCATTGGAAAAGGCAAAATTGGTAGATCAAAATCTCATTCCATTGATAATGTGTTCCTGGTCGAGGGCTTAATGCACAATTTGCTCAGTATATCACAATTTTGTGACAAAGGAAACTCTGTAAGTTTTACTTCTGATTCTTGTAACATCATCAACAACAAGTCAGGAAAGGTTGTTCTAGAAGGAACAAGAAGAGGGAACACTTATACAGTTGACCTCAACTTAATCCCAAGGAACAACCTTACATGTCTAAGTGTTGTTGAAGATGATCCCCTGCTATGGCATAAACGTTTTGGACATGCTAGCTTTTCATTACTGGACAAGCTAAGATCAAGGAACTTGGTTGTGGGACTTCCTATTATCAAGTTCCTACAGAACAAAGTTTGTGATGCATGTGTGAAAGGCAAGCATGTTCGCTCATCTTTTAAATTGAAGAAAATGGTGAGCACTACAAAGCCTTTGGAATTAATCCATATGGATTTGTGTGGTCCCATGAGAATTCAAAGCAGGAGTGGCAAGAAATATGTTTTGGTTATTGTTGATGATTATTCTAGATTCACTTGGGTTATTTTTCTTGCTAGTAAAGATGAAACTTTTAACGAGTTTGTTGCCTTTGCCAAGAAAATACAGAAAATCAGTGGTCACTCCATAGTCCATCTCAGATCAGATCACGGAACTGAATTTGAGAACTCAAGATTCGATGAGTTTTGAAGGGAAAATGGCATGAATCATAACTTCTCAGCTCCAAGGACTCCCCAACAGAATGGAGTTGTAGAAAGGAAGAATCGAACCCTTGAGGAAATGGCTAGAACGATGCTGATTGCAAGTGGATTGCCAAGGAACTTCTGGGCTGAAGCCGTAAATACAGCATGTTACGTCCTTAACAGAGTAACAATCAGAAGTATCATCAACAAGACTCCCTATGAACTATTCAGGGGAAGAAAGCCAAACATATCTCATCTTAGAGCCTTTGGTTGTAAGTGCTTTGTACATAACAATGGTAAGAAAAACCTAGGGAAATTTGATGAAAGAAGTGAAGAGGCCATATTTCTAGGATATGCCTCTGATAGCAAAGCTTATAGAGTTTACAATAAAAGCTCAATGTGTGTTGAGGAAAGCATTCATATAATCTTTGATGAAGTTAACCAGTTTGTGAGTGTACAGGAACAAGAAGATGATAATGATTTTGAAATTAGATTGATAAGAGACAGGGATGAAGAAGAGACCCAAAAGCAAACCAAAGAAAAGCAGCCTGCTCCAGAAGAGGATCATCAAGAAAATGGAGAGGTTCCTCAACCAGATGAACAGGTGAATGAGGAACAAGCAGAAGAAGCAGAAGGAACAGAAACAGAAGCTCCTCAAATTGGAGTTCCAGCAAGGGAATTCCAACCTAGGCCATTCAGGTATCGAGGTTCCCATCCAACTGATCTAATTATCAGTGATATAGGAAAAGGAACTCAAACAAGATCACAGATGAGGAACTACTGCGCATTCCATGCATTTCTGTCCATTCTATAACCAAGAAATCATCAAGAAGCCTTGGGAGATGCTGATTGGATAGTGGCCATGCAAGAGGAACTCAATGAGTTCGAAAGGAACAAGGTCTGGCACCTTGAGCCAAAGCCTAAGGGAAAGAAAGTAATTGGGCTCAAATGGGTGTTCAGGAACAAGCTTGATGAACATGGCACCATAGTAAGGAACAAGGCTAGATTGGTTGTAAAGGGCTACAACCAACAGGAAGGTATTGATTTCGATGAAACCTTTGCTCCTGTAGCTAGATTAGAAGCTATTAGAATTCTAGTGGCCTTTGCTTCTTTTATGGGTTTCAAACTCTATCAAATGGATGTGAAATGTGCTTTTCTAAATGGTTTCTTAAATGAGGAGGTGTTTGTTGAACAACCTCCAGGTTTCGAAAATCCAAAATTTCCAAATCATGTTTTTAAGCTTGATAAAGCTCTCTATGGGCTCAAACAAGCTCCAAGAGCCTGGTATGAAAGGCTTTCAAAGTTCCTACTGAAAAATGACTTCAAAAGAGGAAAAGTAGACAAAACTCTTTTTCTTAAATCTCGAGGAACTGATTTGTTAGTTGTACATATCTATGTAGATGATATTATATTTGGTGCTACTAACAATGGTTTGTGCAAGTACTTTGCTGAGCTAATGGGTGGTGAATTTGAGATGAGCATGATGGGTGAATTGAATTTCTTCCTTGGACTTCAAATAAAGCAAACAGCTGAAGGAATAATGATTCACCAACAGAAGTATGTCAAGGAACTTCTGAAGAAGTACAACATGGAAAATGCCAAGACAAATCATACACCTATGGGAACAGCAACAAGACTTGATGAGGATCCACAAGGAACAAGTGTGGATCAAACCACTTACAGAGGTATGATTGGTTCATTGTTATATCTAACAGCCAGTAGGCCTGACATTTCCTTTAGTGTTGGATTGTGTGCTAGATTTCAGTCTAATCCTAAAGAATCACATCTAACGGCTGTTAAGAGAATTTTGAGATACCTCAAAGGAACAGATGACCTGTGTCTGTTCTATCCTAGAAGTGATGACTTTATGCTTAGAGGATTCACAGATGCTGACTATGCAGGTGACCTAGTCAATAGGAAAAGCACCTCAGGTATGGTTCAGTTCCTTGGCTCTTGTCTAGTTTCTTGGGGTTCCAAGAAACAAAATACTGTTGCATTATCTACTGCAGAGGCTGAGTATGTAGCAGCAGCTGCTTGTTGCTCTCAAGTCCTCTGGATAAAACAACAGTTACGTGACTTTGGTATTAAATTTAATTGCATTACTATCTACTGTGATAACACTAGTGCAATTTGCATATCTAAAGATCCAGTCCATCATTCAAGAGTTAAGCATATTCATATAAGGCATCATTTCCTTAAGGATAATGTTGAAAAGGGTTTGATTAAATTAGATTTCTGCCAAACTGACAATCAAATTGCAGATATATTAACAAAACCCTTAAATAGAGAAAGGCATGAGAAGATGAGAATGGAACTTGGGATGATTAAGTTATACTGAGAAAAATGCATCAAGTTCCCTCAGGTATGAAACTCAAACTGACATGCTTAATCTGTTGTATACTGTGCACAAGTGTTATATGTTTAATTACATAGTTAAGACAAGTTGTAAGAAGGAGTAATATTTACTAAGGGCATGTAAATTTGAAAGACATAGAATATGAAAAGTCCAAAATTGGTTGCATGAGCCTTGTTGATTTGTTCCGTGTATCAAGTTGTATTTGCAAGTGTTCTTTACTAACAATATTCAAAAGATAAAATTGTTGTGTTTATCTATTTTTCAAAATTCCAAATTCTTTTTATCTAAACACAAAAATCGGATGAATGCATCTAAATTCATCATTATCTTTTGTTCAAAAAGTATCCCACTTACACTACTCTCTTGAAACACGGTTTGCGTTTCCCTAAGCAATAAATATGAATGTCAAATCAACTAAATTCACCTCACCTCCCAAACGACACCTCACTTCACCAATTTACCTCCACCATAAAAGATGTCAGCCTCACACAAATTTACACCACATAAAAATTACCTTCTCTCTCATCACTCCGATCAAAACTACTCTCCAATGTCTACCTCTCCAAAAACCCAAATTGAAGCCGACCTTAACACTAACCCAATTCCAGAAATTACCATGGAAATCCCACCGGAAATTAACCCCATTGATAACCAAGAGCCTCCAAAAGTGGATTCAACCACCGAATCCCAATCTTCTCGAAAAAGGAAGTCCGATGACATGCAAGAAGAAGAAGAAAGCGCTCCGGAACTAGGGGTCAATTACCGAGACAAGCCTGCAGCCATGAAACGGCAAGAGAAGATTAGTGATCACTTTGTGACAGGTTTGGCTATTAATCTTCCTTGGTGTAAGTCTGTTAAATTGTATGAACTGCTTGATTTGATTGAAGCTCAAAATTGGGTGAATTTGTTGAGTGAATGCTTTAATCGGAGTATGTATGTTGATGCTATGAGGGATTTTTGCAAAAGTTTCAAATATTCTAAAGGTGTTATTCGTTGCTGTGTGTATGAAAAAGAAATTGAGTTTGATGCGATGTACTTGGCTGAGTTGTTTGATGTTCCTAATACTGGATATGACTTGTATTTTAAGAGTAATGTGATAAGGAACCCTCTTCCTGATGCAAATATTGATGAGATAGTAGAGTTTCTAGGTGGAGACCCGGAGGAAACCTACATAAATCACAATGACCTAACCCCTCTTGACAAAATTCTGCTAAAATTTGTTTTCAATGACATTATTCCTCGAACCCAAAAGAGAGACAGTGCCAACAAGCTTGACTCTGTTCTCATCTATTGCCTAGCCAAAAAGATCCAAATTAACTTTCCCTCCATCATGATCCAACACCTTTCTCACTGTGTTCCAAAAGGATGGAAGGTGGGATATGGTAACCTACTTACCTATGTTTTCAAAAGCTTTGGCATCTCCTTTACTGATAAAGAACCTCTGCCCCTCAAAAACACCGAATACATGCAATCTATTTTCCTTGAAAATCATAAGATGAAGGTTGTGGATGGATGTTTTGAAGTTATGCTGGAGGAAAAGGAGAAAAGGCCTAAGGAAGTAGGTGGACTAGCTGAGGGGGAAGAGGAGAGAGCTACTGGGATCATAGAGGGAGTAGTGCAGGATATTCAGGAGGAGGAAGAGGAAAAGGTGGTTGAGGAAGTGGCTGAGATAGGGGGAAGGAAGAAAAGGAAGAGTTTAAGGCTGATGAAGAAAAAGGAGCCCTCTGCACCCATTTGCATTGATATGACTGGGGTGCAAGAGGAATTGCAGAAAGTCTCAAGCTCTCCTAGTCTGGGCAAGTATGTATCTGCAGGAACAGGTTTTGCAGCTTTTAGTTCCCCATCAAAGGCTCCCAGCGAGGAGGTCAAGGAGATGAAGGATATGCTCCTGAAGGTGTTGAAGGAACAAGAGGATTCAAAGCAAAACATGGCTGAACTGAAGAAGAGCATGCTCATTCTGAGCACTGATGTCAAGAAGCTGGTCTCAAGCTCTGAACAAGTGAGACAGTCCATTGTGAAGGACATAGTGTCTCAAATCAGCAAGAAACTGGAGGATCTTGTTGTTGATGATGACCAGAGCATTGCATCTTAACCTGTCTTTCCTTGCAGCCTCTTTATGTTGATGAAACTTATGTTTATTTGCTTTTGGGAACAATTTTTGATTTGGTCTGTAATATTGTGGGCACTTTTTAATTTCTTTGGCAAACTTGCGAATTTGGTACATTTGGCCGATGTTTTTAATCGGTTTTGGATGATGAATGTCTATGTTTCTTTTGCCTATATGCTTTGTGAATATTTTCTCTCTATGCATGCTTCTTGTCTTAACACTAAACCACTAGTTGGTGCTGTGTTATGGTATACTATACGTGTGTGTGATAGTTTTTGATAATGCCAAAAGGGGGAAAAGGATGCAAACTATCAAGGAAACTTAATCATTCTATGGTCTCTGTTCGAAATCTTCACAAGCTGCCTAATCTCTACAAGCAGGTATAATGTATATACAAGTTTTTTCAGTTTTTCCTTAAGTTATTCATTTATGCATTGTTTATTTCCTTAAACATTAGTTTCCATTCTACATTGTATTTTGTTTTTGCATTTCCTTTCTTTAGGAATAAAATGGATTATCTCTGTTTCCTTGTAAGTAAGTTTGGTTTGTTTGTCATCATCAAAAAGGGGGAATATTGTTGGACTTAATGATTTTGATGATGACACAACCTCACTTACTTACAAACTAATAAGTGCTTGATTGTTTAAGTGTGTACTCAGTTATAAAGACCAGGAGAATTAAGTGTCTTGTAAAAATACCATGAGGAACAAGAAGGCCAGAAGCAGAGCTAGCCATATAGAAGAGTTCCCTCACAGGAACTGGCGCTTCAGAAATGAAGACTGGAGAAGAGAAGGTTCCCTCAGGGAACAGAAGCTTCAGAGAAGAAGCCTCATCAGAGAAGAGAAGTTCCTCCCAAGGAACAGAAGCCTTGGAGTAGAAGCTTCATCAGAGAACATGAAGACTAAATATATTTTTATATTTTAGGATTTATGTAAGTATAAGATATTAAATGGCACTCGAAAAATCTGTGTGGAATTGGTCTAAAGAGATAAAATTGTGCATGCTAGTTTTTAGGTAAGTGGTTAAGTCTTTTAACGATTATCTTTTTCTTAACCAAAAAGATTTTATTTCTGATTTTCTAAAAATATCTTTTGCAAATAAAATCTCCCACGTTTTCTAAAAACTTGCGGCCTACTCCTCCATGATTTTCTTCAAGTCATGGTCGTGCACATTAAGGAGTTCATGTTTCCTTAATTTTAGGAACATGATCTTCTTAGTGGGTTGGAGTAGTGGCGTTGTGGATTTGCTGCACAAAGAAGTTTTTCTTAAACGAATTTTGGTCTATAAATAGCTGTTGATTTCAGATGGAAAAACTTACCCTTGCTCACATAAGTTTTCAAGCTTTAAACGAGTTAAGAGTCAAATTCCACACAAGTTCATTAGAGTGTTCTTAATGTCCTTATACTAGAGTTTGTTTTTCTTTCGAGTTGTAATTGGGGAATGGGGAAGTTCGAGTGAACATTTGTGTATGAGAAAGAGAAGAGAGAGAGAGAAGAGAAAGAGAAGAGAAAGAGAAGAGAAAGAGAAGAGAGAACAGAGAAGTGAGAAGAGAGAAAGAGAAGAGAAGAGTAACAAGTTGGGTGACTTGTTCCTCAGGGTCTCAAGTTCGTTGAGGAACTTGAGTTTGAGTCTTTAGCTTGTAATAGGATCATTTGCCCTATTATAGTGAAGATTCTTTTCCCAAAATCCCAAGTGGTCGTGGTTTTTCTCCTTGTTAGGGCCAAGGAGTTTTCCACGTAAAATCTCTCTTGCATTCTTTAGTTCCTTTAGTTTATCTTTCAGTTCCTTTAGCTAACTTAATTTTAATTCCGCAAAAAGTTAGGCTAAATTCTCATACTACAATTCAACCCCCCCTTCTTGTAGTATTCTTTGGAACAACAATGGTGGCTTGACTTGAGCAAGCTTCTTAAACATATCACTCGTAGGATCAGGAATATCATTGCAGTTTTGGTTCAAGTTCTCAGCTAGTAGCTTAATAGCAGCAGCTAACGCATCGTTGTTAGTATCCTCCTTCTCTGTCTAGAAATTTAACACACTCTTAGGTCGACATCAACGCGAAAGAACTCTACTTGCTGAATAAATCGCATTCATGATCATCATATATATATATATATATATATATATATATATATATATATATATATATATATATATATATATATATATATATATATATATATATATATATATATATAGGTAGAAAGGTGGACACGGCCACACAATCACCCCTAATAAGTCACTTTTAAAGGAGATGATTATTGAATTTTAATCATGCCTATGCACACGAAAAATAAATAAAATAATTCCCTTGATTCAATTCCCACCAAAATCCAAGCATTAAGCAATTAAATAACCACATTAATAGTCACATAATTACATGCTTCACATAAACAAATCATTTAAACATTCCCCATTGCACAAAGAATCTCATTCCATTCCATATTACATGCTTTAATCCATAAACATGATACTAAGTGATCACTCAAGTTTGCACCACTATATAAAACATACACAAATTAAATAAATTGCATGATCACTTCATACATGAATAAAATCATAAAGTAATTAATTACAATGCATACATAAATAAATAATATTTTATATACGCCCTTCTTAATGCTACCCAAATATCATCGTTAAATAAAATAAGCACACAAGTAAGGAATAAAATACTTAATTAAATTCATTTTATTTCAAAATAACTAAATAATTCAAAAATATATAAAACAAATAAATACAGTTTTTTTTTTTTTTAAAAATAAATAACCAAATAAATATATTAGAATAAAATAATTTTTAAAAACCTAAGTTAACTTTAAATAAGGTAGTTAAATAAAACTCATTAGATTTAAAGCGTTAGGCGCCTAAAAACTTTAAAATTGACTTTAGTGGTAATAAAAATCTAACCAAAGCTCTAATACACTTTGTAACACCCCAATAATTTTCCCTTTTTCAAACCACTTAATTTAAATAAAATAGTGGAGAACTATTGTCATGTTACCGCCACGTGTTAAAACGTTAAGGCTTTATCAAAGTATCGCAACAGAAATCGAACTTATTAAAATAATATAATTTAGAAAACTAAATAAGTCAAAGCTTACAAATTGGAACCATAAAGCCCTTATTTAAAACCAAACCAATAATAAAAATCCAAAACATAAACGGAGCAGAAAAACACAAGAATCGAATACGCTCAATCACACCAATCCCTTGACAATGCGTACGTCAAATCTCCGAACTTCACATCATCAAGCTAACCTGTGCAATACTGCTCCCCAATAATACAAGTGTAATAATTGGATCATCACAAGGTCATTGGCTATGACCAAAAATAATACACAAAAGTACGCAATCAACAAAGCTGAGTACATACAAGCTACAACGCACAAAACCTGGCATGCTCAACTAATTAAAGTAAATAACCATACAACTCGAATTCATTAATCAAGACTCTACCCTTAAACAATTCAATCGACTCAACATACTTACTAATCAATTCCAAACACTTGACTCTTTATATTAATTTAATTAATTTAATTTGGAGTAAGAAATAGATGAGGTTGTCCAATCTACCAAATTATTTTGGTTCCGAATGGCCATTTAAATAAAAGTTTAGCGCAATGCAAGAATGGGTGCGACTCCATTCTCACAAAGTTAGTCTAGGATCCCATCTAACTTTCATTATAAAATAAAATATAAATATCAAAAGAAAAGAGGAAGTGTTGATCAAACAAGCCTCGAAAAGCCATGGGCTACCACCGTGTACCCCAACCCATAATTATCAATACTCTAGAAGTGCACGCTTTCCAGAGTTTATTGCTTATCCATGTTTCACTTTACGTGATTACAATATCAATTAATAGCCGACTCATTCAAGAAGACCATACATAAAAATCATACATCAATTCACTTTTAATCTTATTTAGGACAATGGTGATCACATAACAAGTTGACCTATAATTCCATTAAACTTCGAAATTATCCAAAATTGTTGCCCACCTAGCTATTTTTGCTTAATCCACCTTTACTCAACATACTAACAAGTCATGATTGAGTAATAAATAAATAAATATATAATAACCTTGTGGAATATTCAATAAATTCATTCCATTTAAACCATTTAATTTCCAATCCTTTAATACCCAAATGTAGTTAATAAACCAATCTAATAAAAATATGCTTGTATCAACATTCCATACAAACAATTAATCCAATATAATTCAACATGCTTGCATCTATAATTCCATACAAATATAATCAATTCACCAAAACATGTCTCATAAACATTAACACATCAATTAAATCAATGTATAACCAAATAATTTTCCATCCAAGTGTTTCCTAAACATGGAACTAAGTTCATTCCTTTTGGTATCTAAACATGATACTACTTATAACGAAGTAGATATGTACGTACCTTGTGTAAACAATACTTTGTGCCACTTTTAATCACTTAAATTCTCCTAGGGAATCAATACTTCCTAGAATACAACCAACAACAATAAATTAGTACTTAACCAAATTTCCAGCAATATAATTAGAGTAAAAACTCCTTAAAACTTCATTAAAAACATGTTTTTATGCTTAATTAATCAATAGAAATCCAACAGGAACAAAAGCCCCAATTTAATTGATTATTAGAACCCTAAAATCCCAATTTAAATAAATTAGAACCCTAAGTTTTAAAATTATAAAATCTGATAATTATAATAACAATTATAATCTGAAATTTATAATCTTTATACTATCAAAATATAATTTTTTCATACTAATTTAATCAATTTAAAAAAATTTAATCAAATCCCAAAACAAATTGAATTAATTTTGGAAAAAAAAAGAAAACAAAAGAGGAAAGAGGAAGGAGCAGCCACGGGTTGTGGTTGCGTTGGTGGTCACCAGCGACGGCGGCTGGTGGTCCGGCCAGCAGGTGGGGACAGCTAGGGGCGGCAATGAAGGAGCAGTGAGTGAAAACTCACGTAAAAGGGAAATGAAAGAAAGAAAAAGAAAACAAAGAAAAAGGAACAAAAAAAAGAAAAGAAAAAGGAATATAAAAGAAAAATAATAAAGAAATAGAATAAAATTTACTAACCATTTTTGTGGGGAAAATTTTGGGGATATATGGGGTATTTATAGGAGAGAGAGTTGTAGGGTAAGTAGGAGTATTGGGCCTCATAAAAAATTATGGGCCAATTAAGTAAGTAAAGTGGGTTAGGCTTTGTTTGTTGAACATAAATTATAGAAGAAAAGTTCATAAAAAGTTCTTTGTAATAAAATCGTTTATCAATCGAAAATAATTTAAAACTTTTGAAATTAAATCCTAGAAAAATACATATAATTATTGTAGATAAAATATAATATAATTTATAATATAATAAAAATTATGGGGGATTACACTAGGGATTTAGGATCTACAGATTCTTGCAATGGACACACACTAATCGGGTTGGAGATTGATTAATTTGAGTATTACGAGGGAAGATAGACAATACAATGCAATCAAAAGAGCTCAAAAAGCTATCTCCTTGAGGTCTAACTAGCGCCAACTATTAAAGACTCTAACTAGGAACGTCACTAACCAAGCTCAATCGACAAATGCGAGCTATAAATCAAATGTCCATATCAATGTAGGCACACAATGCAATATATTATGAAAATTAAAGTTATCTACACATGCACAAAATCAATCAACCAATTTAATCACAAAGCTAAATCAATCGAAAATTCCCAATTAGTTGTGATCCATCACTCAAACATGCTTCACCACCTCCCTAGCAAGTAAACTACTTACAATCAATGGAAGAAATCAAGATCAAAACTAAGCTAATCAACAAATTCATCATCATCATTTCAATCAAACCAATTCAACCAACTAATTAATAAACTTGAACAATCAACAAACAATTGAAATCAAAAGCTAAAGATTGCATCAAGGTAAAAAAAAAATTTCTTATTAACTTTGGTGAAATCAAAGAAAAATGTGCTTAAGATCATCAATCATAAACCATGAGTTTCTCTCTCTAAAAATCTAAGAACATGTGTTTCTCTGTCTGAGAAAATCAAACCTAATTTTAATTCTCTAATGAATTCTCCAATCTAATTCTCTCTAAAAATAGAAGAAAAATCTAAATATAATAAAAAAAAAACTACAAAAGAAAAGTTAGTTAGATCGTCCAAAATAGACTCGTACAGGTGCGACATTCTTCAAGAGGATGCGCGGCCGCGCAAATGGGGGTACATAACAGGGGGAGCAACATGCACGGCCGTGCAAAGGCCACACGCGCTCGCACGACCAGGCTTCACAGCCGCGCCATAGTCGCACGCGCCCAGGCCTAGGAGCAGGGCAACCCTCTTCCTCTTCATCTTGTCGCTCCTCGTGCGCTCCACTTGATGCTCTTGATGAACACAAGACATGGCAGTTTCTATAACACCTTGACGGTGGGTTGAACACTAGAATTGGTGCCCCCACGGCATAAATGTATGGCCTAAGGTTACTTGGAACTTGGACATCTCCTTTCTCGGGCTTTAAATGGAAAATACTAAGCATCCCAATCAATGCAAAAATCGGGAAGAAACCTCGTGAATCCTTGGACAACGATCTTTACCTGAAAATGAAAGAAAACAAAAAAAAAAGGGAATAAGACAAAATAAACCAAAAAATGCATGAAAATGCAAAATTAACTAAGGAAAGTGCAAACTAAGGAAATAGAGAGCAAAACTAAGGAAAAAGGGATGAAAAGAGCTATAAAAGCAATCTAAAATTATCCTAAAAGAGAACAAATGAGTGTCATAAATGACACTCATCAAATTCCCCTAAGGTAAACTTTTAGTCGTCCTCGAGAAAAACCAAGCAAGCAAGAAAAAAGATGAAATACTTATTCAAAAAGGAAAAAGAAAGACATGAGATGAGAGTATGCACTAAGACTCACTTTCGTAGCAATCACAGTAAATTTTAGGAACTAAAGACAAGCCATTTAAACCTCTAGATCGCTCTAGAGGACGAGTGATGCTCTCTTAAGGATTTCATAAGAGATTAACCCATAACTCTCAACAAACAAACATGAGGAAAATCATAAAAGTAAAATAAATCAAAAGAAAAGTAAAATCAAAACCTTTATGAATTGGACTTTACAAAATGACTAAACTTCAAAATAAACAACGTTCTTAAGCAAATAAGGGTATGCACGTTCCAAAAAATCCGAGGATGATTGAAACGTAGAATATGCTAAGCGTAGAGAACTAGTAATCACAATCCACCTTCATCCCATTCGATCTTACCGCGTTCTCCCTATTAGTCTCAAATCTCTATCTAGTTAGCATCTCAATAGTTCCTCGACATCGAGTAATCACAATAGGAACCAGATTAGAACATATTTTAGGCTACTCGACGTCTTGACTATGCATTCCCTCTCCATAGGCTATAACTCATAATTCCCTCCCCCTAATACGTGACTCAACCTCTAGGTCAAAAGGACTTGCCAAGGTTATAACGTAAGGGAAAAAGGATGAGGGTAGGCTTAAAAATTAGAATTTGGTGGTATTCCTAATTAGTGAAGCAAAAGGGTGATCAAACCTTCTCTACATAACCAAGTGATCACCAAACAAAAACAAACCAACACCCCTAAGCTTATTAAAAGCTATACTCACAATCATATATACAAAAGCGTAAACACTTCTGCCCCAAGCTTAAAGGAAGCATTGTCCTCAATGCTTGAAAAGAGAGAAAAGATATAGATCAAAATATTTTTGCATTTTCTCATTTTTTCACTTGTTTCCTTTCTTTTTGCATTTTTCAAATTTATAACAAAAGTCCTCGCCTCTTTTAAATATGGACAGCTTTTTCAACTTTGCATTTGAATGTCCTTGCCTTTTTTTAACTTTGGACGACTTTTTCATTTATTCACTTGCCATACAAATAACAAGATTGCTTACAAATAATAACCAATATCCAAACTCATATACCACAATCTCTAATAACAAGATCAATTGCTTCACAAAAACCAAAAATGGAACAAAAATGAAATAAAAGGCTAAAACTTCTAAAGATGTGGCTTGAAAAGAAGGAAAAAGGCTCAAATGGTTAGCTAGAAGGCAAACCTAAACCCAAGAACTAAAAATAATGAAGACTATCCTAGAAAAGAAAAATTATTACCCCAAAAAGATGCCTTTCTCTTCCCTAGATGGTTTGATCTCGGGTTTGTGAATTATGAGTCAAGATTCTAGATTAGGTCCGCAGGAATCAATTAAATCATCAAAGCCAAGTGAGAAGAAAAATATCAAAATAGAGCTATAAACAAAGAAAACGGTTTGTAACTTCAAAACAAAATAAAATAAAGCAAAACTAAACAAAAAGAAACTACAAAGAATAAATCAAGTTAAACTACCAAGAAATAAGAATAAGCAAAGAAAACAAAAGGAACTATACACTAAACTAGCAACTAATCAACAAAATTATAAGATTTGGATTTAAGGGAATGGATTCAAGGGTTTTGGATATTAGGGCTTTGGATTTATGGGAGCAAAAAACATGCATCATTATCATAGAAATTAACACAACAACAACATCATCAAGAGAGAAAAAATAGACATGGAAAGCTCATAGAAACAACAGTCAAACTGAAAGGAATGGTGTCCTTCAAACAAGTGTATTATTCTGATAGCGGGTTCAGAATTATTAGAAAGCTAATATATTCAGCAAGGTCAAATGATCGGAATTCCAGGGTGGAGGCCGCTTCCGATCAGTAATATTAATGTATAATTAATATTACAGCTTAATCTTGATTGAACCCTTCGGGTCACACCCTAGCAAATATACGAACCGACTCGACGAATTAATTCGGAAGAAATTAATTCGTCGCCCGAGTATTAAATATTTAGACGTCGAAAATTCGAGCTTAGAGCGTCGAAGTCAAGCGTCGGAAGTCGAGTCAAAATAATAAAAGACGAGACACAAAAATAATAATCAACAAGACCAAAATACCCCTAGCATCGGAATGCCCCGAGCAAACCGAGTGCTAGGGGCATTTGGTATAGCATGGTGGCTAGCATGCGCACCAAGCCGAGCCTAGGCTGGCTGGTGCGTGCTAGCGCACCAATGCTAGCATAGCATGCTAGCGGCCAACGCGCGTAAGGTGCATCGGCACTCAGCAAGCAGCCAGCATCATTGATGCGCGACTTGCTGGCCGAGTAGGCAAGCAGCCCGCACAAGCTGTGCTAGGCTTGCTGGCCAGCAGCGCTAAGCAGCCCGCACGCTTGTGCTGGGCCTGCTGGCAGCCGCACATGGCAGCCCACCTTGGGGTGCCTTGGTGCCCAAGTGTGGTGCCATGTGGAGCATTATAAGGGGAGGCTTGAGGAATGAGGTGGCTGGTTTTTGGAAAGGGAGTGGGGAGCAAGTTTGGTCCCCCCCCCCTCCAAATGGTCCTCACCTAACCTCTCTCATGAGCTTGCCACTTGTTGCTTTATTACTAGTTAGATTATTTATTTTATATTAGCTTTAAAATAAAATGAAAAAATAAAATTCTCCCACATTGATGGGAGAGCCTTTTCACTCTCTTGTTTTCCCTATAAATACCCAAGTTGGGGTATTGGGAAAATCACTTGAGTGAGAGTTGAAAAAGGCATCACCATTGTGAAAACCTTTGAACTCATTTAATCACTCGGGTTTTGGTCGGACCTTGCTAACTCCAAGGTACCGGACCTAAAAAGTCGGTGTTCGTCCTTTGTGGGTGGATACCGTTGGAGGCTCGGTATTTTCGGAGCTAAAGCTTTCAAGTAAGAGCCCGTTAGGTCGGGCGAAGTAAGCGTCAAAGGTAAATTATGATTCTATCCTTTTATGTTTATTTGTTATGCTTTATGGTTTTATTAATTGCGAGTGGTTCTTTGGGTCGACGTCGTTTCCGCGGTAGGTTGGACTTACCAAACCCCAACAACGGTATTGGAGCCACGCTCGTTTATTTTTAAAATCAAAATGTTTTTCAAGGTGATTTTTATGGCTTAATTTTTCTTGTTTAAGTGGCTAATTAGATTAGTAGCTCGTATTATCTATTTTAACCTCGTATATAAGCTACCTTCAGCCCCGTACCCAGATTTCGACCCAAAAATAGTGAATTTTTGGTGGAAAATGTTTTCTGAAAATGGTTTTATCCTGATAGGGTGCGGTTTTTGGCCAAAAAACAACCAGAATTGCTATTTTCGATGGTTTTTTTCGTTTTAACGAAAAAATTTAAGTCTTTCTAACCTTGAAAATTAATTGCATATTTATCGTGGTTATGTAATTGGTTCAATACATATTTTATATGCAATTTTAAACCTCTTTAGGCATGGTTACTTTGTAGTAATTTGTGCTTGAATGCTTGGTTTTATTTTTCACATAATTGCAAACTAATTGCATTAAGTGTGAAATTGTTGTTCTTTGAGGCTTCCAAGTATTAATGATTCAATCCTTAATTATGTTAAGTGATTAAAACTTTATATTACTAAATTCCATGAATTTTTGTTAAACTTTATTGATTTAATCATTTTTTAGTTGATTGGAATCATAAAGTTTGAAACTTTGTGATAGAAAAATTGTTTATCTTCATATTGGAAGATATAATTTTTCAAGGATTCACAAGTATTAAAGTTGGAATCTTTATTGAGTTTATGTTCATTTTTCTAACTTTCTCTTATTTTGTCAAAACTTAAAGTTAACTGAAATTAATTAAATTAATAGTGAGTATTTGCCCTATTATTTTTGTTGCACCAAGTTAAACCAATTTAATTAAAGAATGGTTCTTGGGAATTATTTTGGTTGCATGCACTTTAAAAATTTTATTTGAGTTAGACTTGTTTAAATTTTAATTTTTCACATTAAATTAGTTCTAAAATTAATTTAGAATTAATTTCGAAAGTCACGCAAAAAATTTGTGGGATCAAATCCTGAGGGTAATGGCACACAAAATAAGGCATGAACGCCCTTGGCTAGCCGAACTTCATAGCAGCCCGCATGTGGCTGCCAAGGGGCTGCCATGCCCTATGCGTGCAGCCATTGCGTGGCTGGTGCGCACGGCCGCAAATAACAGCAGCACAAGCAATGCAGCACAGCAGCAGCACGCTGCCATGTGCGTGCATGCGTGGGTGCTGTGTTGCCTGCACTTGGGGCTGCTGTGACGCGGTGATGCGGGGCACGAGCACATGGTGCATCGTTTGGACTTGGTGCGTGCATTGTGAAATTAGGGGTATGCGTAGATGTTGCTCGCGAAGAAATGTAGTGCAATGAATTCGTTCAACATGGCCATCAAGGGCCACGTTTTTTATTTGTGAAAGTTCGCTGATGTGGGCGGCGTAACGCTTAGCGACATCGGGCCCACTCCCACGTTCATTGAGCATCTAACGGTTGTGCGAAATGTGAGCACTCCGTGTCTTAGTGCTAGGCACTTAAACATTTTGGGCTACACATTTTTGCTTAAAAATTGTCGTTTTAATTATTTTATTAATCTAATTTGTTTCAATTATTTTAATAAATTTTGGAGGTTAGGCCTCGGTTTTGAGCGGCATTGGCAAAATATATTTTGACAAATTTTGGGAATTACCGGCTTAATTTATTGGATTAATTAAGTTGGATGCGGAATTTAGTGGGAGCTTTAAACATTAAATTGTGCTTATTTACATAACCGGTTAAAACAACTTTGACTAATTTTAATTAGGCGTGTTAATTGGATTAACCACCTAGATTAGTTACTAGTTCATGCGTGTTTTTTGCATTGTTACTTGTTTACTGTTGTAAAATGTATGGGCCATTCACAAATAAAGAATGGATGAATGGAATGTATATTCTCTCACAGGTTTTATGAATTAGTGGGGCTCGATTAGGATAGAAAATACGGACTGCGATCCGTGATGTATTTTTGTAAATCTAAATACGGTCTGCGTACCGTTGAGTGTTTTTGTACCATAATATTTAGATTAGTCGTCCTAATCGTAGATACTAGTAGTTGCATTTAATTATGGTCAAGTCTTGAAGATGGAGTTTCTTGGAAGACGTAGCCATGAAGTTGCAAATGAAGACCTTTTGAAGATTTGAAGATCTCAAGGGGTCATGCTAGTTGCCAAATGCAATATATATATATATATATATATATATATATATATATATATATATATATATATATATATATGTATATATATATATATATATGTATATATGTATATATATATGTATATATATACATATATGTATATATATACATATATATATACATGTATATATATACATATATATATACATATATACATATATATATATATATGTATATATATATATATACATATATGTATATACATATACATATACATATATATATATACATATATGTATATATATATACATATATGTTTATGTATAAGAATTATATGTTAGATGCATGTTTAGGATTTCGAATGTTGTGATGATTAATTAATTCCACTTAAATCAACCAACATAGAAACCCTAGGTCCCTAAATATTGAGTAAAAACTTGCCATTCCAAAACAACACTTACCGGCCTAACGAGGGTAGTGGTGGGCTACGCTAAAGCGAGGCATCACTACCTCTCCTAGGAAGTAAGGCATACCGAGTATGCAAGTTGGTTTTTGTTGTACTCAACGATATGAGTGATGGAGTCCTAACATGTCGTGGCAAAGTGAATTACTTGTTGAGAGAGCATTAGATGCAACGATTTATTCAACCAAGAGTGGCTTGGAGCCATTAGCAAAGCGTTTCTTACCTTAGGAGATTGAGTGTTAAGACAAGCCAAAGCATGCTTAACCACTTTTTGTTTCTTTAGATTTTGGAATCGACTTATTCTCACCAAATTAGGGACAACTTTAAATGTGTGAATAAGACGTTTTAAATAACTTTGATTAAAATGCATGAATTCAATCTTATTTAAATTTCATGAATGGTTTTTCATTAAAAATTCTTTCAATTGTAGAATCATACCTTCAAATAACTCAAACAACCAATTCTCGTTACGCTCAATTCTCGACAAGGAGAAGTTGAGTGGGCCAAATTTTCTTGACTGGCAAAGGAACTTGCGAATTTTTCTCATGCAAGAGCAAAAGGAATATGTCCTTGATGAGGAAATGCCCAAGGCTCCCAATGAGGAGGTGACTCAGGCTGCCCTAAACCGATGGCAAAGTGCCAATCGAGATGTCAAATGCATCATGTTGGCCACAATGTCTCCAGAACTTCAAAAGACTTTCTTTGAGAAGGAGACAACTTTTGAGATCATTTCTAAATTGCAGAATATGTTTCAAGAGCAGGCCCGAACTGAAAGGTTTGAAACCCACAGGCAGATCCTTGAGAGCAAGCTTAAGAAAGGAGAGCCAGTCAGCCCACATGTACTCAAAATGATAGGATTGTTTGAGAACATGGGAAGGCTTGATGCAGGGTTTTCAACCGAGATGGCAATTGACATCATTCTCCACTCGCTGCACAAAGGCTATGATCAGTTCAAGATGAACTATAACATGCACAACATGGAGAAAACCCTCACGGAGCTTCATGGTATGTTGAAGCAAGCAGAGCAAACGCTCAAGGATGAGGGGAAGCATGATATGCTCATGATAAAAAGGGCAAGCCATTAAAATTATCAGGCAAAAAGAAGAAAGGCTTTAAGGGGAAGGGCAAGAGGAAAACCTTTCCGCCTAAGCCTAAAGCTACCAAGGATAACAAAGAGAAGAAGGTAGCATCTTCTAAATCTGATTCCAAATGCTTCTACCGTAAGAAGAAGGGACATTGGAAGAGAGATTGCCTCAAGTTCAAGGAAGATAAGAAGAACAGAACCGTTGCTTCTGAATCAGGTATTTTCGTTATAGACTTTAACTTCACTAGCTTAGCATCATGGGTATTAGATACCAGATGTGGCTCACACCTTTGTTCCCATTCTCAGGGACTAAGGAACGCTAGAAGGCTAGAGAAGGGAGAGGTTGAACTCCGGGTCGGCAATGGAGCCAAAATTAGAGTCGTATCCATAGGAACTCTCAGTTTGTCTTTTCCCACCGGGCTTGTTTTGGAACTAGATAACGTTTATTATGTTCCCAACATTACCAAAAACGTCATTTCAATTTCGGCGTCGGACGCCAAGGGTTTTGAATTTCGAGTGAAAGACAATGAATGTTCGTTTTATCTCGATAATGTTTTATATGGTATTGCACATTCTGAAAATGGTCTTTATGTGCTTGATCTGGACAAACAAGTTTATAATGTGAATAATACTACCAAAAGAGCTAAGACCATTGAGTCAAACGAAACTTACTTGTGGCATTGTCGTCTTGGCCACATTAACATCAAACGCATCAAGAGACTTCTACAAGAAGGTGTTCTTGACTCATTCGATTTAGAATCGTTTGAGAATTGCGAGGGATGTTTATTGGGTAAGATGATTAAGCGGCCATTCTCCAAGCTAGGAGAAAGGGCAGGAGACTTATTAGGTCTAATACACACTGATGTGTGTGGACCAACGAGCTCAAACACAAGAAATGGACACCGATATTTTATCACCTTCACAGATGACTATAGTAGATATGGTTATGTATACCTAATGTCACATAAATCTGAATCGTATGAAAAGTTCAAAGAATTTCAAAATGAAGTTGAAAATCAGCTTGACAAGAAAATCAAAGCCCTAAGATCGGATCGAGGTGGTGAATACTTGAGCCAAGAATTTGATGACCATCTGAAAGAAAAAGGTATACTTTAGAATTGACACCTCCAGGAACTCCACAATGGAACGGAGTATCCGAAAGGAGAAATCGAACCATGTTGGACATGGTACAATCAACAATGGGTCTTAGTGATCTTCCTATCTCTTTCTGGGGACACGCACTTGTAACTGCGGCACTAACACTGAACCGTGCACCATCAAAAGCTGTAGAAAAGACTCCATATGAATTATGGACAAAGAAACCTCCTAGGTTGTCTTTTCTAAAGATATGGGGATGCGAAGCATATGTCAAGAAGTTGATTTATGACAAACTTCATCCCAAATCTGACAAGGTTTACTTTGTGGGCTACCCAAAAGAAACCAAAGGGTATTACTTCTACAACAAATCGGAGAACAAAGTGTTTGGTTCTCGCGATGGTGTCTTTTTGGAGAAGGAACACCTTTCTAAAATGACAGGTGGGAGGAAAATCAAACTCGACGAAGTTCGTGAGGATGAGCAACAAAATCAGAATGACAGTCAAAGTGCTCAAACAGAATCTGTTGACGCAGGTCAAAATGATCAAAATTTGCAAAGTCAAACCGACAATGCAAATGCTCAATCCATTACCCTACGTAGGTCTTAGAGGCCGAGATCTCAACCTGGTAGATATCTTTGTTTAGTATTAACCGAGATATTAGAGGACATCCTGATTATGGATGGAGATGAACCGGTAACCTACAAGCAAGCGATGGCAAGCACCGACTCTGCTAAATAGCATGAGGCCATGAGATCTGAAATGGATTCCATGTTTGAAAATCAAGTCTAGGACTTGGTTGATTTACCCAAAGGTTATACACCTATCGGATGTAAGTGGATTTTCAAGATGAAAACCGACAAAGATGGAGATGTATTCATTTACAAACCTAGATTAGTGGCAAAAGGTTATAGACAAGTTCATGGTATTGATTACGATGAAATTAAACCTTTTCACCAGTCGCAATGCTTAAATCCGTTCGGATCCTCCTAGCGATTGCTGCATATTATATTTATGAAATATGGCAGATGGACGTCAAAACCGCCATCTTAAATGGTATTTTGGAAGAAACTGTGTACATGACACAACCAGAAGGTTTTGTCGACAAAAACAATGCTGGAAAGGTTTGTAAGCTTAAGAAGTCCATTTATGGATCAAAGCAAGCTAGCAGAAGTTGGAAACTGCGATTCGATGAAGCCATCGGTAAGTTTGGTTTTATCAAGAATCAAGATGAATCTTGTGTTTACAAGAAGTTCAGTGCGAGTGACATCGCCTTCTTATTCTTATATGTCGATGACATATTGCTCATTGGAAACAACATTTCGTTGTTAGAGTCTGTAAAGGCCTGGCTTGGAAAAAGTTTCTCAATGAAAGACTTAGGAGAGGCTGATTACATACTAGGCATCAAGATCTATAGGGATAGATAAAAAAGGATGATTGGATTGAGTCATAGTACTTATATTGATAAGGTACTTGATTGATTTGGCATGGAAGGGGCCAAAAGAGGTCACCTGCCAATGTCACATGGCATAACCCTGAGCAAGAAGCAGTATCAACAAACACCTGATGAGAGGGAAAGAATGAATCTGATTCCATATGCTTCGCTTATTGGACCAATCATGTATGCCATGATATGTACTAGGACAAATGTATCGTATGCCTTGAGTGCAACGAGCCGTTACCAATCAGATCCAGGAGAGGCCTATTGGACTGCGGCCAAGAATATCCTAAAGTACCTGAAAAGGAACAAGGATAAAACCCTGGTATATGGTGGTTCAGAAGAATTAGTTGTTGAAGGTTATACCGACACAAGCTTTAAGACAGACAGAGACGATTTCAAATCGCAATTTGGATATATGTTCTGTCTGAATGGAGAAGCGTTCAGTTAGAAGAGTGCTAAGCAGAGTACAACTGCAGATTCTACGACTGAAGCCGAGTACTTAGCAGATGCTGAAGCAGCTAAGGAGGCTGTTTGGATTCATAAGTTCATTGGTGAACTTGATGTTGTACCCTCCATAAAGGGTCCAATAGCCCTCTATTGTGACAAAAATGGAGCTATTGCTAAGGCTAGAGAGCCAAGGGAACATCAGAAAGTCAAACATGTTAAACGGCGGTTTCACATGATTCGAGAATGGAAATCAGAAGGTGAAATCAGAATTTGCAAAGTTGGAACGGATGACAACGTAGTTGATCTACTTATTAAACCTTTGCCTCAAGTGAAGCACAAAAAGCACGTTGAGGCAATGGGAATCAGGCATGTAGGAGACTGGCTTTGATTTCCCTGTTTAGTGTTTTAGTTAAATTTTGAACACTTAATGTAAGACACTAAGAAAAATCATTCAAGTTTTTGAGTAATATAAATTTCATGCAATATTTTATTACTCCGTTTGCTATTTAATTGTGGTTTAGGATTAAATAATGAGTCCATTCGATTCTTGGAATATTCAAAATAGGGTATCAAGAACAGTCTTGATAAGGAAACACCTATTAAGTGAACATTGAATATTATAATCGAAAATTGTCCCTAATTGGGGTCATTTAAACGATGGACGGTGAATGACCAATTGAGATTAGTGTGTAGTTTTATTTATAACACTATTTCTTGTGCTACGAGGACATGATTGTCATAAATCATTTGCACAGGTATTGGTTTAGAACCATACTGGATCGACCTATGAGGATACATTAAGAAATTAAAAATCGTCATAAGTATACTTCTCATTATGGCTATCGGAACCTATTTCCTTGACCATGAGTATTGTGAGTTCTCTTATTTGAGTACTAGTCCGTTTTGATGTTGTCAAACGTCTGCCGTAATAGGGGATTATAACGGCAACACTCGGGCGGCTAGGTACTCTCAGTAAGAGGAGCTACATTACAAGACTGGGAATGTCCCCCTACTAAAATAAGGAAGATGTCTTTGTTGTATACAAGGCCTCTCGTAGAGCGAGATTTTAAAATGCATGGCCATACTCGGATGGATTTTAGAAATCATCTCTTTATTGACAGTCGGACTTGGAATCGAGAAACACTTCTGCACGTAACAAGGAAGATGAAATAATCTTACCTTATAGTTCATGAAGAAGACATGAAGAGATATAGGAAAAAGGCGATACACTAAATGCTCACTTGTCCGGAACGACAAGTGGGAGATTTATAGGAATGGTGTCCTTCGAACAAGTGTATTATTCTGATAGCGGGTTCAGAATTTTTAGAAATATAATATATTCAGCAAGGTCAAATGATCGGAATGCCTGGGTGGAGGTCGCTTCAGATCAGTAATATTAATGTATAATTAATATTACAGTTTAATCTTGACTGAATCCTTCGGGTCACACCCTAGCAAATATATGAACCGACTCGACGAATTAATTCGGAAGAAATTAATTCTTCGCCCGAGTATTAAATATTTAGACGTTGGAAATTCGAGCTTAGAGCGTCGAAACCGAACGTCGGAAGTCGAGTCAAAATAATAAAAGACGAGACACAAAAATAATAAAAAAAAGACCAAAATACCCCTAGCATCGGAATACCCCGAGCAAACCGAGTGCTAGTGGCATTTGGTATAGCATGGTGGCTAGCATGCGCACCAAGCCGAGCCTAGGCTGGCTGGTGCGTGCTAGTGCACCAATGCTAGCATAGCATGCTAGCAGCGCTGGCCAACGCGCGCAAGGTGCATTGGCACTCAGCAAGCAGCCTGCATCGTTGATGCGCGGCTTGCTGGCCGAGTGCGCAAGCAGCCCGCACAAGCTGTGCTAGGCTTACTGGCCAGCAGCGCCAAGCAACCCGCATGCTTGTGCTGGGCCTGCTGGCAGCCGCACATGGCAGCCCACCTTGGGGTGCCTTGGTGCCCAAGTGTGGTGCCATGTGGAGCATTGTAAGGGGAGGCTTGAGGAATAAGGTGGCCGGTTTTTGGAAAGGGAGTGGGGAGCAAGTTTGGTCCCCCCCCCTCCAAATGGTCCTCAACTAACCTCTCTCATGAGCTTGCCACTTGTTGCTTTATTACTAGTTGGATTATTTATTTTATATTAGCTTTAAAATAAAATGAAAAAATAAAATTCTCCCACATTGATTGGAGAGCCTTTTCACTCTCTTGTTTTCCCTATAAATACCCAATTTGGGGTATTGGGAAAATCACTTGAGTGAGAGTTGAAAAAGGCATCACCATTGTGAAAACCTTTGAACTCATTTAATCACTCGGGTTTTGGTCGGACCTTGCTAACTCCAAGGTAGTGGACCTAAAAAGTTTGTGTTCGTCCTTTGTGGGTGGATAACGTTGGAGGCTCGGTATTTACGGAGCTAAAGCTTTCAAGTATGAGCCCATTAGGTCGAGCGAAGCACGCGTCAATGGTAAATGACGATACTATCCTTTTATGTTCATTTGTTATGCTTTATGGTTTTATTAATTGCTAGTAGTTCTTTGGGTTGGGGTCGTTTCCGCGGTAAGTTTGACTTACCAAACCCAACATAAACAACATCAATAAGAGACCAAGGAATGCAATTATAAATCATCGAGGCAAAAAGTAGACAGGCAACTCCCAACAACAATATTGGTCACCGAGACAAACCCTTAAGAAAATAAAGGTCCCCCAAGCTAAACATGAATACATCTCAACATCCCATTAATATAAAGCAAGCATCATATAAAATATGGGATGGAGGAAAAAGTCACAAAATAAGAGAACTAGCTACCGCTCGACCCGGCACTATCATGGTCATCCCTGTCATAGGAAAACCTGGATGGGGGACCATAAGGATCCCATCCCCCGGTGTAACTGGGTGGCCAACCATAGTGCCCCTTGAAGTTGTCTTATTGCCAAGGGGAGAATATTTCTTGGGAAAAGCGAGCGGTAGTGGATGATCGGGGTGGACATAGGGGTAGTTATGATCACCCCTATAATCGCTCCCACCGGGAACACGGTAACAGTAGTTACCGTGCTCATCGGGGAATGTACGAGTCTCGGTGTTAGACCCCAGGGGTCCTTTCCAATATGGATACCTACTTAATGGAATAGGACCAAGTTGGGGTGGAAAGTATAGGTAGTTAACCGTGGGGGAGACCTCCCCATGGTTAACACTCACATCATATAAGTGTTGTTGTTGGAGAAACATATCTTGTTGCATCTCCAAAATGCCTCTCATTTGATGATATATTTCCTCAAAGTCTTGGTTCTACATTCCTTCCAATATAACTTGCATCCACGTCATTTGTGCACTTAGAGTATCCATATTGGGGTTAGCAAATTGGTGTTAGTTGTTATTGTCGCGGTTGTCTTTGTTGTTGTTGTTGTTGTTGTTGTTGTTGTGGTGGTGGTGGTGGTGGTGGCTTTTCTTCTTCCTCTTCATCTTCTTCTTCTCCTATTTCCCCATCATCATCATCATAGGGGGAGGCGGTTACTCAAGGGCACATGCCATAAATTAGGCACATCCTCTCGGTGGATAGAAGTCAAGGAGGGGTTAGGGAGATAGCACCAATATTTGTTCTCCCTAAGCGAATCAAACACCTCCTCATCATCATTCTTAGCCAAAAATTGCAATTGCTTCAATTGTGTAATGTTGAGGTAGAGGGTGCTCGAACTACCCACCGGAGTAGAAGAGGGCAAGTAGTGGCTAAGATGAAGGTTGGTTACGAGCCTCGTAACCATACTACCACAAGGGATTTCCCCGGACTTCCTAGATTGCAACCCGTTGCAATATCCGAAGAACATGAACCCTAAGTTCAATTGACCTCGGTACTTCTCCCTAGTATCCAACCAAGTATCCGGAGCTCTAATTGACTCATTTTTTCCAATTCTTGCTTTGGGATTATCGAATATCCTAAAAGCCTATGAAGAATTCTTAGACACTGTTGTAAAACTTTACTTATGGCGGCATACCAAGTAACAAAATTACCATCCCACTAATTATCATCCACCAATAACTTTGGTCATACTCATCAAAGAATAACTCGGGGTCCAAGACATCCTCCCTCGAATAAAGATCAAGCGCCGCATTGAACTCGGCGAGAGAAAGATCATGATGAATATTGAAAATCTGAAAATCACCACTACAAAATTGCTTCAAGAGACCTTAAGTGAGAGACCATTTAAATAAATATGTGGTCTCTTGGATTCAAGAGACCAAATATTTCAAATAAATGGTCTCTTATGTATAACTCAGAGAGATGAAAATGTACCAAAGACCATCTATTTTAAATAAGTGGTCTCTCCTTCTTTTTAATTAAATAAATTAAAAAAGAAAGACCATTTATTTAGGAGAAGTGGTCTCTCCTTTTTTTTATAAGTAAATAAATAAAAGAGAGAGACCATCTATTTACAAAAACTGGTCTCTCCTTTTTTTTAATAAAAAAAAAAATAGAGAATACCTATTTACAAACAGTGGTCTCTCTTTTTTTTTTTAATGAAATAAAAAAATTATTTATTTAAAACCTGATATTACATACAAATTACTTCATAATATAATTTAAAGTGTGGTTTAAAAAAAAAATTAAAGTCTAAAAACTCGACAAAGAGGCAAAACCCAAACCCTAATTTCATTTCCTCAAAACCCATATCCCTACCACCTCTCTCTCCTTTCTCTCTATATTTTCCGTCGATCTCGAGTCTCTGCCGCCGTCGACGGTGCTTCCGACGCTCGAATCAAGCAAAACTCTCACCATCACAACTCCATACAATTGCTCGCGACTTCACTCTCTCGCTCTCACAGTCGCTCCACCAGAGTAAGTCACTCGTTAGGGTCGTTGTGGACGACTTACGTCGTCGTTGTCACGCTGGGCAACCACATGCTTTTCCCATCATTGGCAACTTCAACTGTGTCAAGGTTCATTCTTTATTTCCCTTCCTAAATTTTGCGAATTATTTTTTCCTTCATTTTCAGCGAATTAATTTTTCCTTCGATTTGACATTAATTTTGTTTCAAGTTTTTTGAAATTTGGATCTTTTATTTAATTGCGCATCAATCATTAGCATACATTTTGGTCCTTTTTTGGTCTCCTATATTATTTTGCGACAGAAGTGATTGATTTAGACTTGTAATTTTGCTATTAGTTGTTATTTTAGTGAGTTACTTTTGAAATTGGGGAATACCACAAATGTCCGAATTCAATTTTTACACAAAAAAAAGATAATTTTTGTTAAAATGTGTTACCTTTGAAAGTGAAGCGTATATAATCTACTATACACCCGATTGGTATGTTTAAGAATATTTTAGCTAATATGTTATTCTCAATTCTAGATGAAATTGTGGGAATTAAAATGCTCTTTCAGTGAGTTATAGTGGATTTTTTTCTTGTTTTTGGGCCTAAATTTCTACAAGTATTAATCTTATTTTTGAAATCTGATAAAATAATTATAAAAACTAAATTATGTATGCTAAATTATTGTTTTAGAGTTCTTTGGCGGAACCTGTTTAAGGAGTTAGAGTTCTTGTATATGTTGTTCTTTGTACTACTATAGTTAAGGTAATCAGGGGCGAAGCCTAGAATTAAATTCTATAGGGGCCGAGACTTATATTAACTAAGATAATATTATACGTAGATTAAGAATATGGAGAAAATTAATATAAGAAGGATTGGAAAAGTAAAATAAACAAAACTAATAAATAGAAACTTTGCAAAATTAACAAAAAAAAAGGTTGCATGCATAAAAACAAAGTACTAAGTCTCAATCTCGGTACCTCTTTGCTAATGGGTTAAATTATATGTCCACTCCTACCACTGAACCATGGATTACAAGTTTTATTTAATATGTAAATTCATTGTTTATAATAATATTTTAAGGGGGGCAGCTTTTAATGTTAATGAAACTTGCAATTGGGTCACGGGGGCCGGGCCTCCACCAGCCCCCCATGGCTCCGCCCCTGAAGATAATCTGAAAATATTAAGTGCTTTAGCTAGAATTTCTTTTTGTTTATAGGACTTAAATAAGTCACTCTTTAAATAAAACGAACTTCCATAAATTTGCAAGAATTATTTTAGTTAATGAACTTGCATAAATTCGCCTAATTTTATTGGGTTTATATCTTGTATTATAATTATGTGATATTCATTTATAAAATGGGTTGAACTTTAGAATTGAACTTGCATAAATTTGCTTGAAAATAGGTTTATTGTATAGACGCTCAGATACTACGAGATGTCAAGCATTGATTGATTGATATACAACCGAGCATCATATACAATGAGACATTTAATTTTGAGTGTTCAATTTTGATTTTAGTTCTAGGTTAGTATAAATTTAGTTTCAAGTTTGTGTATACATATTTTTTTAAATAATTGTGTGCTAATTTTTATCTCTTTAAAAAAATTTCAGGATAAAAGTGAAGTTTAATTTGCTTGTTGAATTATTTGGTTGGCGTGAGGTTGTTGCGCAAGATATTAGAAGGCCTTGTTTAGAAAAATTTTCCAAAAATAACACGACCTTTCAGCGATCTTCCAAAAATGAAACGACCTTTAGAGTATCTTAAAATAACACGACCTTTGACACACATCTTCCGTAAATAGAACGTGACCTGCTGGTAACCTGTTTTATAGGTTACATATAACACATGTCAAAGTGTCTTTCGTCAATTTTTTTATTAAAATTTTCGTTTTTAAAAAAACCTTAAAACTAATGTTAAAAACCTTAAATCATATAAAAAAATATAAAAAAAACATAAAAAAAAAAACCCCTACCGACCTACCTAGCTCCACCAACCCAACCACCATTCCTCCTCCACCGCCGGCGTCATCCCTCCCTGACTCTTTCTTTTGCATCCCTTCCTTCTCCTCTCTGTTTCTGTCCTCCTCTTCCCATCACTGTCCCCGATTCCACCCCACGTCGTACCTCGTCCCCGATTTCGTCCCCTTTCTCTACCACATTTCAAATGCTAACACCCACCTTTCCTTCACAAAGCTCTCTCTTTTCCCCATATGTTAGGGTTTCGATTGGGTTTCAAGTGTGAAACGGTGGTTTTACGGAAACAGGGGGAGGTGCTGGTTTCCCGGCAAATTCGAAGGTGATGAGTGAGGATTTGTGGGTTTGTTTCATGTGTGAGGGTGGAAGGGTAGGCAGTTTCAAGGGTGGTGCTGAAGGAGAGGGGCTGTTTCCGGTGTGGCTGGCTAGGTTAGGGTGGTTTCTAGGGAGTTCATGGTGGATGTGGAGGTAAGGAGCTTCACGGCCTCACGGGAGGAGGGTGGTGTTGGATTATTGTTTTTTTTTTTTTTTTTTCAAAAATTCAGTTTTTTTACAAAAATTAAAATCATTAATATTAATAAAATTTTAAAACTTAAAATTAAAAAAAATCTTAACGAATTACAACAAAACACGTGTCAAATATAACCTGTAAAATAAGTACCGGTATTTTGTTCTATTTTTGGAAGACATGTGTCAAAGGTCGTGTTATTTTGGGATAATCTAAAGGTCGTTTCATTATTGGAAAACCATTGAAAGGTCGTGTTATTTTTGGTAAATTTTCACAAGTTAAATAAACGGTTAGTGTAAGAGTAGTCAAGTAAGCACAATATGATACAATGAGTTTGCAACCTAACCATGGCTCTAGTTCTCTAAAGTTCAGGATATGGGTTAGTCAAAGAAGGTCCATGGTTATGAGTCCAGATACACCGCGCGGAAGTCTTACCTTTGGAAGTGTTGGCGCGAGTGGATGGGACCCCGCGAGTTAAACTCGCGTCCACGGTTTGGTTAATTCAACAAACTCGGTTGTACCCTTCGTTGCCATGAGCGTTCAACTGGGTAGATGGAGCATGAATTCCCAGAGGGTTATGGCCATATGTAGAACACATACGGGTTCAGAAAAGTATAAAAAACTCAATCTGGAAGTAGAACCGAGTGATAAGTACTAGAATCGGTCGAAACAAAGAAAGTAGATTTCTGGTCAGTATTAGAAGAACATGGCGCGAGACAACAGAGTTTGGCGCTAAGAGATAGCTCTGTCGCCAAACGATATTGCTATCGCGCAGCGACAGAGCCATCGCATGGCGCTGGCTCTATTTTATCGGCGTCGATTCCTTTCGGTTCTTTAAATTTTCTGATTTTTCGTAGCGTTTTTTCGATCCTAGTTGTGAAAGATATTTCCCAAATTTCCTACATATAAAAATCCTATGTTATTGACGCATTACGTATGGTCTTTCCAATGCAGAACTTTTTTTTATGTATATGTTAATAATGTCAATCAAAATTATGCACATGAATACTTAGAACTTTTCAAGTCTCATCCACTTATTCTAAATTATTGCTAAAATAAATTTTAGGAATTAAAATAGAAATCGTCCCCAGCGGAGTCGCCAAAAAATTATAGGGAATATTTTAAGCATCCTACAGTTGAGCCCCACTGTGATCATACACTTAAGCATGGTGGCGTCCAAAGGGAAGGAAGCTAGAGTAAAAGAGTCGCCACAAAGTTTTAGCAACTTGTAAACCGTTCATAGGGTGAAGGTTACACCCCTTCACGATCCATGAGATCGCTAGGTAACTCCATAGTGGTCTTGAACCATGACTGGATATTTAGGGATGAAAGTACAATTCCAACCTAAAAGAGATTGAACCTGCCCTAAAAATAGGCCTCAACTTTATTTTTCTCATATTCATGTGCGCTTTATGACTAACATACAATCAATAGGTTAACTCTAAACCTGTTTATCTATGTTGGTTGAATATTAATGCACAAACAAATCTAATATTGGCAATCACTTGAATTATAATCATATTATCCTAAACAAGATTATTAATTATCTTATTAAGCGTGATTAAAAATACAAATTCCCTTTAACATGAATAAAAGGCGTGATCAAGCAATAATAATATCAAGCGACATAATCATCATCATCATCATCATAATAATAATATCAATCTTAATAAATCATAATAACATTAGCAAGATCCTAGGCATAATACTAACAAGATTAATAACAAATCCTAGCATATCACTAAACAATAAAGATCAAAACTTTAACCCTAACATGATAGAAGAGAGATAAGGAAGCATCATAGAAACATACATGATATTAGAAATCTTAGTTATTACCCTAAACATGATACTAGGAAGCAATAAAAACATCCTAACATGATACTAGGAATCAAAATAATCAAAGCATGATTTCAACATAAAAATAATAACAATTAAACTACTTACTTGGATGTCTCGTATCTCTTTCTCATAATAAAATACACGCGTTAGTAACTTCAAGAAAAATATTAAATCAAAAAATTAATTCAAATAATTAAAATAGGGATTTGGGACCAAACCCTCAGAAATTATCAAACTTTCACTTCTAGGGAGAAGGCAACTTCAAAATTGGCTCGGTGTTTCTAGGACTCGTGAATGTGGAATTTTTTAAGAGGGAAAGTTTTAAAAAAGAATAGAGAGAGAAAATAAGCTTCTAGTTTCTAGAGAGAGAATAGAGATTAGATAAGGATTGTTGATGAATAAAAACGGAGAGATACAAACCCTATTTATAAGAAAATAGTCAGGAAACGATAGAAACAAATAAGAATTTGGATCGGAATAAAACTGCTCCCTGTCGCCATCAGGAATCACGCATGACGACAAGCCCTGTCGTTTGGCGACATGCTTTTCGTTATGCGGTAATTAAAAGATAAACACGCTTTTTTACGGAATCCTTTTCTTAATATAATTAAGCAATTAAAACTCCATTTAACTAATTTAAATAAGATTTTATTATAATAAAACACTTGTTTTATTTCAATTCAAGTTCATTATTATTCTAAAATATTAATTATCAACCCTAATGCTATTAGAATTTAAAATAAAATTCTATACTATTATAGAAGACTATAATCAATCCTAATAATATTAGGAATAATAATTAATAGGCCCTCCACTAGATTAATGGGCCTTAAACAATTTCAGACCCAAATTAGTATCTAGACCATAACTTTCTCATTATTCATTGGAAATTGGCTTATAATATATCATTGGAAATCTCTTTGCGAGCCCGATCCTACTACAATATTAATGGACCCTCATCATGGACCAAACTAAGTTAAACTGGCTATTTTCATAAATAGTCTTCTTTTCGAAAATAGAAATAAAGATCTTTATTAAAATAAACACATCACAAGACCTTTCACACTTTCACCTTATTCGATAATCAAGAAACGTGAAAAATATTCATCACTAGGTGTCTACACATATTCAAGTACTTTGGATGTTCTTGGATATACTATAACGATCTATTACATAGATTCAGGTTGGTTGGTACTATATACATACTTAACATGCTCTAAGCAAGTAATTCATGTGATGATACCATATCGTAGTGTACACGATGGATTTGATTGTAGACTGATTCTTAATCTATTTCCACCCACGTTACATTTAAGCTCATCCAGTTTCACTGAGTCTTGCTAAACTGTTTGTTATATGATATGGTTGAAAGTCTCTACTAGAATCTTTCTTGTTTGACTTAGTATTTATCCTAGCTCATACTTAGTTTAGACATTTACTTAATTTTATACATATAGGTCAAAATTCTTTCAAATTCCTTCAATTCATGTTTAAAACGGTAAATTCCTTTACACGTTCAAACATTTTATTAAGTCTATACAAAAGATCTTAACACCCAATATGTACTAAGTATCGTCTTTTGTTTGGTCCATTGTCGAAAACACTTTCAAATCTAAGAATTTAGCATTTGATAGTTAATTTACAACAAAGTTCATAAAACTTCTTGTTTGACCCTACAAGATTGACTCTTGCTCCCACTAAACTTCTTATCCACAACAATTTCTAAGTTTCTCCTTAATTCAATCCTTTTCTTGACTTTTTGAGAAATCATGTTCCAATAAATCCTTTATGAAATGCTTCCTTCAATCCCATGATGGATTTCGTGAGCGTGCTTTGAAATCTAGCATTAATTAGATTTTTAAACCCCTAAACTATTTTCATAGTCACTTCTAAAATCCTATTTAGGAAGGTGGATTTTGTATCTATTTTGCCATATTTCATATGTGCAATTTTGCTAGAATAACCACAAAAATACTTGAGCATTCTGATCGGTGATTAGGGTTTTATTAAAATCAACTCCGTGAATTTAATTATATCCTTTTCAACCAATCTAGTTATGTATGCATGTACAATTCCACATTTGTTAGTTTTCTCCTAGAAACTTATTTGCAATTGATGGGTCTTTCACCCTTCATGCATATTAATCAAGTTTTAAACATGATTTTGAAACATGGAGTCTATTTCGGATCTTATATCCTCTAATCATTAAATGGAATTTGGATTTGTCGTAGCTATCTTACAAGGCATTATTCCCTTATAGTAAATAGTATGCTTGTAAGTCTAAGGTTTATTTCTAACTTAATAAAAATTTATAGGATTCAATCAAAATATTTGGTGAATTCTATACCTATATGGATTTACTGCATCAAACACTGAGTTTCAAGACGCTTCCAAAGCCCTTCGATGATTTTGATCTTACTCTAACTTTCAGAAGTTTAATGAGTAATTAATTCTTTTTGAAGGGGCTTGTAAAGTCGTTTTCAGTATTCTTGATCAAGTATTCTTAATAAGCCCTTTTAAGGTCTTCCGATATTCTCAGCTCTTGTTTGTTGCTAATATCGATGGTCATCGAGTTCATTTTTCTCCTACTTGTCGGTTTGGAAATGTGTTCATTTCCAGAAAAACACCACTTACAGTAACAAACATTATGTTCTCATTTAGGTTGTAGAGGTAATACCCGTAGTCTCACTTGAATGCTTACAAAGAGACATGTATATTGTCTTTGGGTAAAAGTTTGTTGTGAAACAAACAGTTAGCTCCCACCTGAGCTATCTTAGCCTTTAATGAGCCATTAAGCTCCCACATAACTACCTAGCTCTTGCTAAGTCGGTGAGCTCCCACTAAGGCTAAGAGTTTTAGACATATACTTGAAAAGACGTTTGGAAGTTAATTTTATCCATAACTGAATATGGTGTCCTTTCTTAACTCCGGCATTTTGTTTAGTTTAACATTAGTCATTTTTGCAAATCTTTAAGAACTTTATAAGAAGGGATGTGATCCATAATTGTTCGAGTCATTGTTTAATGGCATCAAGGTCTTTATGAAGACACACTGTGTTCTTTGTGGAGTTATTTATGGAAATTTCAGTTTCATAACTTTGTGTTGGTCACGCTTGGCTCAAGCAAACATCACTCGATCTAATCTTGACGTTTTTATTTCTTGCCAATTCGATTATGTACTTCATTCAACTCTTGAATTATTCAAGGTAAAATTTGTTCACATTTGATGAATACAACCATATTCTTTCAAATTCTTCGTGAAACATCGAAGTAATTGAATCTTCTTTAGTTTTCAGAGTTAATTGTCTATACCAAGAACAATAGCTCTTTACTTTGTCAGTTTTTAACAAGTAAGACTTGCTTGTCTTAAAATGATTCCGAATCGATCAAATATTAAGAGCCTATATAGCCTTGAGTACGTTCTTGTTAATGTGACATTGCTTAAGATGTTCGAAACACAAATCATGCCTATGATTTGAACTTTTGTGAGTTTTTATGTTAGGGAAATGCTTGTTTATAATCAATCATTCTTGACTCACGGTTTAGACAACCTTTTCATTCAAATAAACTCGCAACTATTGCTCTTTACTTTGAATGTGAGTCTTTCCGTGTGTTAACAGATTATTTGCTCATTTATGGAACACAATAACCAATTATTTGTTCCAGCTTATCTTAAAAGGTCTTTAAACAAAGCATACTACCTTATAATTGATGTAGCACCAATTGCTTCATTCTAAGCTAGTAAGTCAATAAATTAGCTTGTCTTCAATAGTTTGAGGTCACTTTCCATGTGTAATACTCAAGCAATATCTAATACTAGTGAAGATAATAACTAGCTAAGTTAATAAGAATAACTTGAATTCTTTAGCAGAAATGGAATCTTATTTCTTTTCTTTGTTCCTTGTTTCCTATAATTCTTATCATACTTTATCTCATAATCTGTAAGAACCATTTCTCTAAGAGTCATTGACTTTTATATTTTGTTAGGCATGACTAAGCATCTAGTGCGATGTATAACAAAGTTCCATCTTTTCATTTAATTAGTACTTTAATTGATACATGTATGAGTTACATTCACAAGCGTATAAAGCGAAAAGATATGTTGGTTGTCAAGCATTGACGATTTTAAGTTTCCAACTCAATACTTCATGTTTATCAAAACTACTTATTATTTTGAATACATGATGTCCAACCGTCCTTTCGGACTTATTAAAGTCATTTATGAGAATTGTATTTTAGAAATGTCTTTCTTTTCTTTGAGAACAATTATCAAAGATCTCCTTTCCCAATCATGGAAAACAATATAGTTTGATTTGGAATTCTACAAATATAAGTGCAAAGTATAACCATTTACTAAGAAAATAACATAATAAATTTGAAATTTAAAAGCAATCATGCAAATTTTCAATCTTATTAAACGTCTTATCCACACATTAAATTTGTCCCTATTTGGCGAGAATAAGGCGATTCCAAGATCCAAAAAAAAAAGAGTGGTTAAGCATGCTTTGGCTTGTCATAACACTCAATCTTCTAAGGTAAGCATCTCTTTGCTAATGGCTCTAAGCCATTCTTGGTTGGATAAATCATCGCATTTAATGCTCTCTCAACAACTTATTGAAAGGAATGGTGTCCTTCGAACAAGTGTATTATTCTTATAGTGGATTCAGAATTATTAGAGAGCTAATATATTCAGTAGGGTCAAGTGATCAAATTACCAAGGTGGAGGCCACTTCCGATCAGTAATATTAATGTATAATTAATATTGCAGCTTAATCTTGACTGAACCCTTCGGGTCACACCCAAGCATTGAACGAACCGACACTACGAATTAATTCAGAAGAAATTAATGAGTTGCCCGAGTAATAAATATTTAAACGTCGGAAATTCGAGCTTGGAGCGTCGAGACCAAGCGTCAAAGAATGTCGAATGTCGAGCCAAAATTTAGGATTTGGTGAGACGGGAAAATACTTCAAATAACAAGTAAAATCCTAGCCACGCAAAAGGCTTGAAAAGCGCGCCAAATAGAAGTGTGCCACATGGCATCACACATGGCAAAACGCCATGTGACAGCACGCGTGGCAGCCGCCACGTTGGCAGCGCATATGGCAAGGGCCGTGGACTTGGGTGATGGGTCATGGACACGGGCCAAAAGAAAGTGGCCCAATGGAACCCAACTTGGGGCTCAAGGTTGGGTGACACATGGTTAGTTCACAATGCATGTGAAATGCCTTGAGGACCAAGTGAGAAAGTGGTCCTCACCTAACCATGTGACACTTGTAACTTGTTCCTTGGTTTATTTAACTAAGGGTTGAATTCATCAATCTTTCCATGTAGGATATTTTTGTGAAAAAGTCCTACATTGAAAGATGAGTGGAATTTACAAGCTATCCTTCCTTATAAATAGCCAAAGCATGGCTTGAGAATTCTTTGCTTGAGTAGGAGTTCAATAGGGCATTGCATTTGCAAAAACTTTTAAACTCATATAATACTCGGGTTTTGGTCGGGCCTCGTTAACCTCGAGGCAACGGACCTAAAAGTTGGTAGTCGTTCTTGCGGGTGGATTTCCGTTGGAGGCTCTTGTGTTTTCAGGGCTAAGCTTTCAATTAAGATCCCATTTGGTTGGGCGAAGCACGCTCCAAAAGGTAATCATTTTTTCTTAATCTTGTGTTTAATTTAAGTATGTTTATGGTTTTATTTATTGCTAGAGCGGTCTTGTTTTTTGGGTTTGTTTCCGCGGTGAGTCGGACTAACCAAACCCCAACAGCGGTATCGGAGCCTCGCTCGTTTATTTTTAAAATCATAATATTCTTAAAGGTATTTTTATGACTTAATTTTTCTGGTTATAAGTTGCTAATTAGATAAGTAGCTCGTTTTATCCATTTTAACCTCATATTAGAGCTGACTTCAGCTCCCAAACCCAGATTTCGACCCAAAAATAGTGAATTTTGGGTGGAAAAGGCGTTCTGGAAATGGTTTTATCCTTCTTGGACTCAGTTTTTAGCCAAAAAAGAGCAGAAATGCATATTTCAAGGGGTTTTTTATTTTACGAAAAATTTAAAGTCTTTCTAACCTTGAAAATTAATTGCATATTTATGATGGTTATGTAATTGGTTCAATACATATTTTATATGCAATTTTAAACCTCTTTAGTCATGATTACTTGGTGGTAATTTGTGTTTGAAAGCTTGGTTTTATTTTTCACATAATTGCAAATTAATTGCACAAAGTGTGAAATTTTTGTTTTTGAGGCTTCTAAAGTGCTAAAGATTCAATCTTTAATTATGTTAAGTGATTGAAACTTTAAAAGCTACTAAATTCCATGAATTTTATGTTGAACTTTGTTGATTTAATCATTTTTTAGTTGATTGGAATCATAAAGTTTGAAACTTGTGATAGAAATTTGTTTATCTTCATATTGGAAGATATAATTTTCAAGGATTCACAAGTATTAAAGTTGGAATCTTTATTGAACTTATGTTCATTTTTGCAACTCCCTTTTATTTTGTCAAAATTCAAGATTAATTTAAATAAATTAAATTAGTAGTGAGTAGTTTCCTTCTTATTTTTTTTGCACCAAGTTAAACCAATTTTATTAAAGAATGGTTCTTGGAATAATTTTGGTTTTATGAACTTGGATGAATTTATTTAAGTTGGACTTGTTATAATTTTCATTTTTCCTCAAAATTAATTGATTCTAAAGTTAATTTAGTAAATGATTACATATGTCACACAAAGTTGGGATTTTTCCCGAAGCATGAGCACCAAATCGAGGCCTACGAGCCCCAAGCATGCTCTCGGCAAGCAAGGTGGCTCACGCAACCCACGTGGGGCTGCCGAGGCTGCTAGGCACCTCGAAATGGTGCACATGCGCGTGGTGGCTGCTGCACATGCAGCCCTTGGCGCACCATGGCAGCCTTGTGGCTTGCCGTGGGTGGTAAGCCGCCTAGGGTGCTTGCATTTGAGCTTACTTGAAGGTTGTTTTTTTATGCATTGCTCGGTACATCATTAAGGGGAATATGCGTAGACATTGCTTGTGAAGCAATGTGGTGCGATGAGATCGTGCGAGTTATGTGTGAGTTGTGACCACTCCAAATCTTAGTGCTTGGCACTTGGATATTTTGGACTACTTAAAGTTTTGCTTATTTTTCCGTTTGAATTATTTTATTGATCTAATTTGGTTTTAATTATTTTAATAAATTTTGGAGGCTAGGCCTCAGTTTTTCAAGAGCGGCATTTGAAAATTTTATTTTGGCAAATAATTGGGTTTGACCGGCTTAATTAATTGGATTAATTAAGATGGATGCGGAATTTAGTGGGAGCTTCAAATATTATTGCTCTTATTTACATAATCAGTTAAAACAACTTTGACTAGTTTTAATTAGACATGTTAATTGGATTAACCACCTAAATTAGTTACTAGTTATCGCGTGTTTATGCATTGTTACTTGTTTATTGTTGTAAAATGCATGGCCCATTAACAAATAGTGAATGGATGAATAGAATGTATATTCTCACACAGGTTTTATAAAAATGGCAACTAGTGGGGCCCGATTAGGATAGAAAATACGGACTGCGATTCGTGATGTATTTTTGTCAATCTAAATACGGTCTGCGTACCGTTGAGTATTTTTGTACCTTAATATTTAGATTAGTCCTAATCGTAAATACTATTGTTGCATAATTATGGTCAAGTCTTGAAGATATAGGTTCTTGGAAGACAAAGCCATGAAGTTGCAAATGAAGACCTTTTGAAGACTTGAAGAATTCAAGGGGTCATGCTAGTTCCAATATGCATCAAAATGCTTTTAATTTACATATTCATGATTATTTATATATGAATTATATATTAGATGCATGTTTAGCATTTCAAATGTTGTGATGATTAATTAAGTTCACTTAAATCAACCAACATAAAAACCCTAGGTCCCTAAATATTGAGTAAAATTGCCATTCCAAAACAACACATATCGACTTATTGAGAGTAGTGATGGGCTACGCCAAAGCGGGGCATCAGTACCACTCCCTAGTCTCATAAGGCATACCGGGTATGCAAGTTATTTTTGGTTGTACTCAATGATATGAGTGATGGAGTCCTAACATGTCGTGGCAAAGTGGATAAATTGTTGAGAGAGCATTAGATGCGACATTTTATTCAACCTAGAGTGGCTTGGATCCATTAGCAAAGCATTGCTTACCTTGGGAGATTGAGTGCTAAGACAGGCCAAAGCATGCTTAGTCACTCTTTGTTTCCTTGGATCTTAGAATCGACTTATTCTTGCCAAATGGGGACAAATTTAGTGCGTGGATAAGACGTTTAATAAGATTGAAAATTTGCATGAATACCTTTTAATTATCAAACTTATTATTTTATTTATTTGATAAATGGTTATACTTTGCTCTTATATTTGTAGAATTCCAAATCAAACTATATTGTTTTCCATGATTGGTAAAGGAAATCTTTGAGAATGGTTCTCAAAGAAAAGTAAAGCATTTCTAAAATACAATTCTCATAAATGACTTTTATAACAAAGTCCGAAAGGACGGTTGGACATCATGTATTAAAAATACTAGGTAGTTTTGATAAAACATAAAGTATTGAGTTCCAAACTCAAATTTTCAATACTTGACAACCAACATATCTTTTCGCTTCATACATAAATGAGTAGGACTCATTGATATAGTAATTCAAGTGTGAATTAAAAGAAAATATAGAACTTTTTTTTACGGCGCATTAAGGTAAGCATCTCTTTGTTAATGGCTCCAAGCCATTCTTGGTTGGATAAATCATCGCATTTAATTCTCTCTCAAAAACTTATTGAAAGGAATGGTGTCCTTCAAACAAGTGTATTATTCTGATAGTGGGTTCAGAATTATTAGAAAGCAAATATAATCAGTAGGGTCAAGTGTCGGAATGCCTAGGTGGAGGCCGCTTCCGATCAGTAATTTAAATGTATAACTAACATTGCAGCTTAATCTTGACTGAACCCTTCGGGTCACACCCAAGCAATGAACGAACCGAAACTACGAATTAATTCGGAAGAAAATAATGAGCCACCCAAGTAATAAATATTTAGACGTCGAAAACTCAAGCTTGGAGCGTCAAAACCGAGCGTCCAAAAATCTCAAATGTCGAGCCAAAATTTAGGACTTGGTGAGACAGGAAAAATCTTCAAATAACAAGTAAAATTCTAGCCACGCGAAAGGCTAGGAAAGCGCGCCAAATAGGAGCGTGTCACGTGGCAGCACACATGGCAAAATGCCATGCGGCAACACGCGTAGCAGCGCACGTGGTCGCGACGTTGGCAGCCACGCGCCACGGTGGCAGCGTGCCTGTAACACCCTAGAAATTCCTTTCTTTTAAAATACCTGTTTTGCCCTGTTAAAAAATTTTAATAGGAATATCTAAGATATTACCGCCACCGTGAAAACGGCTAAGGCAACCATCAAAGACACACAGCGGAAGACTAATTTCAAAACCATTCAAAACAAGTCAACTTGAAAAGTCAACCAACAAAAGTAAAGTAAAAACCAAAGTCAAACGAAGTAAAATAAAACTATCCTACAACTTGGAACCATTGTAGGCCCTTATTAAAACCAAACCGACTTTAAAACTTTTGCGTTATTCATGCATGATAATAATATCATAAATAATTAAAGCGTTAAACACATCATATACTTATAGAAACTAGCATGATTCGCTCTTCACCCATGCCCATTCATGAATATGCCTCATCACCTGAAAACCTCCTCTCTACTTGTCCCCACTACTCGCCATTAGAAAATGGGTCGTCGTAGGGCCAAAGTAAAGACGTGGCCAAACATACAAACACACACAATCAGCAAAGCTGAGTACATAAGCGTAATTAAACACACTAACATGCTTTCACCTATCAACACACACTTATCTCATTGCACTTGTTCACAAGCACACACACCAATCAACAAGACACAATGACTAGACACTAATTAATTCATTTAGCGTTGATTACGCATCGAACGGGTTTCCACCTCCTAACCTCCCCCAAATAAATTTGAGGTTAACTGACACGGGAGCTAACCGTGCCAGCGACAAAACCACTCAAAGGTGGCGGAATTCCTGCGCATAATAATAAATAAAAAAGGAATATACAGCGTCCTGTACTCCATTAGAAGTTATGGTTAAATATAAAACCCCATAACTCCCCCCTTTGTTCATACTCAAGGAATATACATTTCAAGAGTTTTGGTGTGTAATCTCTTTCACTTTACGTTATTTACCTTTTATTGGACTTGGTGATAACTCTCAAAGCATCATAAAACAATCAACAATAATTATTCAATCAACCAAACATACCAAATTAATTCTTGAATACTTAGTGACCACATATTATTTAATGTTGAACCCTTTTTAATTCTACCTCAGTGTCAAAGACACCTTAAACGCATAATGCGCCAAAAATCCTATCCCTCGGTGTTAAACACACCTTAAGTGCACAAAGACACCAACATACAATTTATTCCTCGTGTACATAGACACTTATATAGCTCCTTCCTCATGCTTAAAGCATCAATAAAAATTATTTGAACCATAATAAAATTCCTTTTCAATATTCCTAACATAATTAAACATGTAGTTTAATTAACCATGCATTCTAACATGCCATAAATAAAAGTGTGGTTCAAACACAACATGCCCAACATATAATTTTCAACCATAAACCATCACAAATAATTCATGCTTCACAATTCAATCACCAACACCATTAATTCACAATTCCATACATAAACCTTAGCATGATACTACTTGTAATTGATTTAAATCAAGCCTAGCAAGATTCTACATCATCAAAATATGCTAAGTACGCGAACGTACCTCAAATAAGCTCTTAAAATAACCGAGTACTCTACAACAATTATCGAACCAAGTCTCCTACATAAAGGGACAATAATACTATATTAATTACCCTTGTATACACAATTTCCAGCAACTTAAACTCACTTTAAATAACTTATAATAATCTGAAAATTATTTAAAAACCCCTAATTAAACTCCTTTTTAATGGATAATCACACCCTTTTATTAAAAATCACAATTATACTACTTTAAATAAAATTTCAACATTTTAAACTAATCAAAAATCCTTTAAAACTTCATCAAAATACATCTTTATACTTAAATTATTCATAGAAACATTAAATTATCTCTTACCCCTTTTAAACTCAAAGATAAAATTTAAAGCATAAAAAAAAACTTCGTTAAAAATAAAAAACGGCTCGAAAATCGTATTTAGAGGCTGAATTTGGCCACGAGAGAGTGGTGCTCAGTCTTTATTAAAAAGTTGTGTCCACTCGAAAAACACTATTTTTTTTTATCAAAATCGGAGGAGTTTAGAACCTGATCGGGATTAAAACGGGATTAATATTAACGAACGGAAATCTAATAATTAAAACATGAATTTACGTGTTCGAAATAATCTGGAATTAAGTTAAACTAATAATTAGTTATAATCACCAAAATTTCAAAACATCATTACTATAAAAGCCCTAAATCAATTATTCATAAAAACCCTAAAATCATGATTTTCAATAATTAAAAACCCTAGGTTATAAAATTTAGAAAACCTGAAAATTATAAAGTTTAATCATCAAAATACAATTTGATACTAATTAAATTAATTTCAAACAATAAAATCAAAACCCATAAATCTATAATTATAATTACACAAATTAATAAAACAAAGGAGAGAGAAAATAAGACTAATCTTTTTGTGTGGGAAATTTTTGGGGATTCATGGGGTATTTACAGAGTAGAGAGTGTAGGGTTAAATTTGGGCTTATAAAAACGTGGGCTTGAGTTATGGGGTAGGGCTTAAGTTATGGGTTTTGGAATGGGTTATTCCAATAAGAGTATGTAGGAATAATTTACATTGCCCAATAATTAATAAACGTTTGGCCCAAAACATATTTTACTTTTATAAAACTTTATATTTAAAATACTTTAACCCTTTAAAATATTTAATTAAAATACTTGAGCCCTTGACAAATACATTTTATTAATACTTAAATACTTTATAAAATACATAAAAATACGGGGTATTACAGTCTACCGCCCTTAAAAGAAGTTTCGTCCTCCAAACTTAGGTACGAAAACTTTAAAAACTCGTTTAAAGGTAAATAAATACTTAAAATCTCAAAAACTTTTCTTAATACTTTTAGTTGCTGTACTTTTGTGATACTTCCTTTCTACCTCATCTATTCATTCACACACAAATTAGTGTGTAAAGTAACCAACTTGCTGACCTACTTACACAAAATAATGTGTAACATAACAACTTTACTAACAAACTTACACAAAATAATGTGTAAACTATTAGACTATCTAACAAACTCACACTAGCATTAGTGTAAGAATCAACTTTGTTAATAAAATTACATATCTTAGTGTGTAAAATAATCAAACTTATCAACTAAATCAGTGTAAAACTGACTAAAAAGCACTTTAAAATGCCAAAATTAAGGAAAAAGCGCGTAATTCTATCGCACTCTACCCCCCTTAAAGAAAACGAGTTACGCCCCCGTCACTCCACTTAACTCAACTTTAGAATCATGTTGATCTTTTATCATTCCATCCTTGGTAAGGTCATACACTTCTCTGTATGCATTCTTTGTTGCGAACCAAAATTCTTATTAATTCCTTACACATTATACCAAAAATAATCAATTTCCATCTATACTATCTTTCACCCATCCTCTAGTAAAAGTATGAAGCACTTTGATGTTCGAAACTTTGATTGAACTCAATAGATCTCTTAGCAACTCATACCTTCAGTTAATGTTCTTTCACAATGACTTATGAAAATTGTCTTATACTTTACCAAGGTCCGATAATATGCCAAGTTATTTGCCACTTTACCAATTCTATGCAAATTCATATATATTTCTATATACTTTGGCTCAAATTTTCTTTCTTACCAAAATTCATCTTTTGTCTTATGGGTTACACTTTTAATAACACTTGTGCCTTGTCCGTTGTTTAACTCGCACTACTCAGATCAAATCCATTCATGTATACTTTTCTTGCTTCGGTCACTAATGTTTCCCAACATAGTGATCTTTCATGGTTCTTTTATTCCAACCTCAAAATGTTGCCATATCAATGCTGGCTTGTATGATGACTTTTTTACATCCTTTTCTGAAATTGAATACGCTTGTTTTCTGCATAAATTCCCCTGTCAAAAATATTATTTTGCTATTATACCAATGGGTGGAGTTTGTAATCGTCTCAAATGTATTACCAAAGTTCTCCTGTATACCTCCTTCAAGGATTTTGAAAGAAACTAGGAATTTTATCTGACATGATATTTTCAGGAACTCCATGTAATCTCACAACGAATTTGATGTAAGCCTTCGCAAGTTGCTCCGTCTTCGAAGTCTCCTTCATCGGGTTTTAAACATTGCGGACTTAGACAATCTATCCACCACAATCCGAATAAATTAATCACTCTAAACCCTCAATACACCTTTACCAAATCAATTTTTTGCAGCTTGTCCTTTCCTGGTTGTATTTCACTTTCCTTCCGTTATATTTCCTTTAAACTTCTTACTCTTACAAAGTATACTCAAGCTTTTATCTCCATGAATATTAAAATGACATATCCTCTTACAAATTCGATCAAATTCACACTCTCTACTTGATTTTCTTTTTCTTCATTTCCTCGAATATTGTTGGTCTCATGTTGTCGTTACCCCAACATTTTTTTTTAACTTTCCTTTTCCAACACTTTCGAGGAGATTAATTTCCTTATTCCCCCTTAACTTTAACATTATTAGCAACGTATTTGCCCAATATATTGCTTCCCTTTCAATGACATTGAATGTCTCTTCCACGGTCCTTTATCAACTCCAATAATTTCTTGTTACATTTTTAAATCCTTATGTGTGAGAGTCTATCTCAAACTTTAAACTATAAAATTCATTCACAAATAATCATTAATTTATACCAAGTTAATTCACACTTATTACTTTCCATGAACTTCCAATTATTCTTTGCCAGGGCATTCACTTGTTAATAATCCTTTCGAATCTATCAAAATCTTCCACACCGTTGTCCAACTTAAACCTCAACAACAATTGTTTTATCACGGAGTCCATAATTCACCGCTTCTATCCCTATTACATCAACTTTTCCTCTTATTGCAAGGTTTCCCAAAATGGTCCTTTCTCAATCACAACTTACACTCGGGAAAAACTTGCGTGCATTTGCTTCTCTCTAAGCATCAACACGTTTTATTACAGATGTTCACATCGTTCTTTCCTTCCCATTCTTAGAATTCACCAAAATAACTTCAATGAAAATACTGAATTCCATAAGTCCATGGAAATTATAGGTGATTCATTATCCCAAAAGGCAAAAATGAAAACTCGAATAGCCCAAACCTTGTCATAAGCGCCAAATTCTAAATATCCTCTTTCGAATATTTTTACTTAGTAGTTCTATCCTCAAGTCTAATATCGAAATTATATTTGCTCCTTTCATTTGATCAAACTAATCGTCGCTTTAAAGCAAAGGATAATTATACTTCTTTGTCACATTGATCAATCCCCCATAGGCACTTTACAAACACTTCCATCCCTTTCTTTAACAATTACATGCGCTCTCCAGGGTGATGTAACCTTCGTTCAATGACTTCAATAGTATCTTTCAACCCCCTTTAAGAAATGCAACATTAACCCTTTCTCCACACGCAAATATGTCCATTTAATACCTCCAACTTCACTTAACCTTCATATCCTTGCTTATATTTCCCATGCTTACATCTTTCCTCCAATTAAATCCATAATCTTTCTTCTAGCATCCCTTGAATAAATCTCGTGACCCCTAAATAATCTCAACTTCAATCACCTCATATACAATCCTCACTCAAATTATTTCAACACATCTCAATAAAATTCATAAATCTTGTCATAAACTCTTTCTCCTTTATGACATTTTTACATCCATAGTTCAATATTCCCGACACTTTCAAGTATACAACGTCTTCATAATTCAAATTTCCTTAAGTTTCAAGAGTTACTCAAGCCGCCTTTAACCTTTTTATCATTTCCAAAATATTCCTTTAAAGCTCTTTAGCCATTTTGTTGAACTTTCGCCTACCTTCTTTCTTGATTTGATTCCTTATCTTTATTTTTGATCTCACCTTTCTTTTAGCTAATATATGAATTGATTATTTATAATTCAATTCAATCAAACTCCCAAAGTCTTTATGTCTTGAAAATCACCCTTAAACTCATAGTTCGCCATCCTTCAACTCATTCCCTTAGGTTTAAAGCACTATCATTTACTTGAATACCGAGAGATCTTAAAAACTTGGAGTACTTCTCGAAACTAAGTAATCTTTTCATTTCCACTTAATTAAACCTCACTATCTTTTCTTTCTATCTGCATGAAAAACTGGTAAAACTTATTTCGGGTTTGTTATCTCAAACATCTCCAAATAAGATCAGATGTATTCACAACTTGTTCGTTCCCACTTACATGGTAAAAATCAACTCTCTCCAGTACTTACCATACAAACTTTTATTCACTCTCAAATTCTCAAGACACAAATTGTTTTTAAGCAACTTGTATAACTCTTTAACTCAACCGTCAAAACTTCATGAACTGATCTCCCTTTGGTATATATATAGTTTTCACTTCTTAACACCGTCTTGTTTCACCTTTTTCCCACTATGGGATTGTTGGTGTTTATATCATTTTTGCCTCCTTGGCAATCTGTCAATCTTGCCTTACTACCTTGTTCAAATAATTCCATTATTAAAATTGCTTCTTGTTACCATACTTTCTTGATGATAAAACTGGTTGCTATATAGGTTGGGTTGAAACACTTAGCTTCCTCTTATACTAATCAACTAACACCAACCACTAAACTCAATCAAGAAATAATTATCATTTAATTCGAATTAAGGTTTGAGGTTAAAAAAAAAAAAAATTGTCCTCATTCCCAATAATTCGAATACATAAAATCTTCATTGTTAAACAACCAAAATTCATATACTTAAATAAACAATCAAAAAAAAAAAAATATCCCCATTAACTGCTACTCACAAAGGGAAGAAAGAAATGAGTAGCTTTTGGAAAACAATAGAAATCATAAGATTGTTGAACAACTCTAAAAGATTAGGTGAGTAAATTCAAGATTTTTCTCCAAAATGATAGCATTGCTACCCATAATGACTCCTTGATGAAAAATAATTATCCTCATATCCCAAGTGAAAGAATAAATACTCATAACTCCTAAATAACATATGTCAATATTCTCAAGGTTGAACATGTGACAATGTATTTAAGGTCCAACATAACAAGAGTCCTCAATATTCCAACAAGATCATAACTTCTTAAAACTCTAACCATATATTAAAATATATATGCTCAACTCTCCATCCCAAATTAAATAACTTTAATCATAAGAAATGATAAGTCACTAAGCTTAAAATGTCAAACTTTAATTGATCCGCATTGAGTATCCCTCAACTCATATAATAACTTTCATCATTACTCATCTCTAATCAATTCCTATGCTCACCTCTCTTGGGCTCTTGTTAAATTTCGATTCCAATTCAAACTCATACTCAAAGACAAAACATATTCCTCAGAATAGATAATATCCCAAATGATTTCATCCTTAAGCTCCTTAACCATATGCATTAAAATCAATCTCTTTATCCTTATAACTTGGTGTCTCCATACACAAGTGTACAAAACTCAAATTACTCATTTTTAATATCTAGACAACGTATCTTAACAACAAATTATCCCAAAAATAATACTCACATTCATGTGATGATGTGCATCCAAAATTTCTTCGAAAATACATCTCAAATAAGACCATTGAAGCGAACCATCCTAACATAAGCAATTGAACTCTCAAAATCCTTAACATTCCTCAAAATTCTCATCATAAAAACTCACAGGGTACAGGTTTAGGGATCCTACAAGAAAACGGGATTAACTTTCAATAGTAAACCCTTCCCATAACCATATAATACAGTTCTTGCAGAAAATTAAGTTCGATGTTCAATCAAACAATCTTGATAGCTCACATATAATGATTCACACATTACATGTTGTCATCAGTAAACATTTAGTCATACAACATGCTTGAATACCTCTTAAATATATATATATATATATATATACATATATATATATATATATATATATATATATATATATATATATATATATATATATATATGCACATAGGAAAAAAAAATTAAATTCTAGCCTGTATGCCCTTTCTTCTCCTACCCAAGCTCACCAACATGCTTATAAAAGCTTTTAACACATATTTCTTACCTCAATCCTTGCTTTCCTGCAACATGAACAAACTAAAAATATTTTTCACTCTTTTTTTTTTTAAAGAAATTCAAAAATAAGCTTTGAAAAAGAACGAAAATTTTTCGGATTTCTTAAAAAAAAATTCGGACATCCTTAATAAAAAAATTCGGATGTTCTTCATAAAAAAAATTTGGTCATTCCTAAAATAAAAACAAAAATAAAATTCAAAACAATTTAGTTTAACACCGTTTAATTAAATAAGCACTTGGCCAAGTTTTAAAACAGAACACTTTAAAACACATTTTTTTTTTGCTTTAATGGTAATAAAATCACAACATGGCTCTGATACCACTTTGTAACACCCTATAAATTCCTTTCTTTTAAAATACTTGTTTTGTCCTGTTTAAAAATTTAAATAGGAATATCTAAGATATTACCGCCACCGTGAAAACGGCTAAGGCAACCATCAAAGACACACAGCGGAAGACTAATTTCAAAACCATTCAAAACAAGTCAACTTGAAAAGTCAACCAACAAAAGTAAAGTAAAAACCAAAGTCAAACGAAGTAAAATAAAACTATCCTACAACTTGGAACCATTGTAGGCCCTTATTAAAACCAAACCGACTTTAAAACTTTTGCGTTAGTCATGCATGATAATAATATCATAAATAATTAAAGCGTTAAACACATCATATACTTATAGAAACTAGCATGATTCGCTCTTCACCCATGCCCATTCATGAATATGCCTCATCACCTGAAAACCTCCTCTCTACTTGTCCCCACTACTCGCCATTATAAAATGGGTCGTCGTAGGGCCAAAGTAAAGACATGGCCAAACACACAAACACACACAATCAGCAAAGCTGAGTACATAAGCGTAATTAAACACACTAACATGCTTTCACCTATCAACACACACTTACCTCATTGCACCTGTTCACAAGCACACACACCAATCAACAAGACACAATGACTAGACACTAATTAATTCATTTAAGATTGATTACGCATCGAACGGGTTTCCACCTCCTAACCTCCCTCAAATAAATTTGAGGTTAACTGACACGGGAGCTAACCGTGCCAGCGACAAAACCACTCAAAGGTGGCGGAATTCCTGCGCATAATAATAAAGAAAAAAGGAATATACAGCGTCATGTACTCCATTAGAAGTTATGGTTAAATATAAAACCCCATAACTCTCCCCATTGTTCATACTCAAGGTATATACGTTCCAAGAGTTTTGGTGTGTAATCTCTTTCACTTTACGTTATTTACCTTTTATTGGACTTGGTGATAACTCTCAAAGCATCATAAAACAATCAACAATAATTATTCAATCAACCAAACATACCAAATTAATTCTTGAATACTTAGTGACCACATATTATTTAATGTTGAACCCTATTTAATTCTACCTCAGTGTCAAAGACACCTTAAACGCATAATGCGCCAAAAATCCTATCCCTCGGTGTTAAAAACACCTTAAGTGCACAAAGACACCAACATACAATTTATTCCTCGTGTACATAGACACTTATATAGCTCCTTCCTCATGCTTAAAGCATCAATAAAAATTATTTGAACCATAATAAAATTCCTTTGCAATATTCCTAACATAATTAAACATGTAGTTTAATTAACCATGCATTCTAACATGCCATAAATAAAAGTGTGGTTCAAACACAACATTCCCAAAATATAATTTTCCAACCATAAACCATCACAAATAATTCATGCTTCACAATTCAATCACCAACACCATTAATTCACAATTCCATACAAAAACCTTAGCATGATACTACTTGTAATTGATTGAAATCAAGCCTAGCATGATTCTACATCATCAAAATATGCTAAGTACGCGAACGTACCTCAAATAAGCTCTTAACACTAGGTGAAAAAAGGCCTTTGGCAGCGGTTCAAACCCGGTCTAAGGCACCGGTTTGAACCGCTGCCTATGTAAGGGGTGCCAAAAACCAACTTTTTGGTAAGAGAAGGCCAGGGGTGGCGGCGGTGATGGTGGTCGGCGACTGTTGCGGCAAGAGTGCAGGTGTGGTGAGGGGTTTCGTAGGTGAGGTGAGGGGTTTAGAGAATGGAACAGTGAAGAGAACGAGAATGGAACAGCGATAATGAAGAAAGAGAAAGAGAAGGAAGAAGGAAAGACGCGGTTTTTTTTTTTTTGAATTAGGCACCGGTTCAAACCGGTGCCTTTTATAATTTTGGCACCGGTTCAAACCGGTGCCTTTTACAATTTTGGCACTGGTTCAGGCCAAACCGGTGCCTTTTCTCTTGTTATAAAATCCCGCCCATTTCTAGCTCGGTTTTGGGCACCGGTTTGGCCTGAACCAGTGCCATATAGGGGCTGCCTATTGCAATTTTCCTACTAGTGTAAAATAACCGAGCACTCTACAACAATTCTCGAACCAAGTCTCCTACATAAAGGGACAATAATACTATATTTATTACCCTTGTATACACAATTTCCAGCAACTTAAACTCACTTTAAATAACTTATAATAATCTGAAAATTATTTAAAAACCCCTAATTAAACTCCTTTTTAATGGATAATCACACCCTTTTATTAAAAATCACAATTATACTACTTTAAATAAAATTCCAACATTTTAAACTAATCAAAAATCCTTTAAAACTTCATCAAAATACATCTTTATACTTAAATTATCCATAGAAACATTAAATTATCTCTTACCCCTTTTAAACTCAAAGATAAAATTTAAAGCATAAAAAAAAACTTCGTTAAAAATAAAAAACGGCTCGAAAATCGTATTTAGAGGCTGAATTTGGCCACGAGAGAGTGGTGCTCAGTCTTTATTAAAACGTTGTTTCCACTCGAAAAACACTATTTTTTTATCAAAATCGGAGGAGTTTAGAACCTGATCGGGATTAAAACGGGATTAATATTAACGAACGGAAATCTAATAATTAAAACATGAATTTACGTGTTCGAAATAATCTGGAATTAAGTTAAACTAATAAGTAGTTATAATCACCAAAATTTCAAAACATCATTACTATAAAAGCCCTAAATCAATTATTCATAAAAACCCTAAAATTATGATTTTCAATAATTAAAATCCCTAGGTTATAAAATTTAGAAAATCTGAAAATTATAAAGTTTAATCATCAAAATACAATTTGATACTAATTAAATTAATTTCAAATAATAAAATCAAAACCCATAAATCAATAATTATAATTACACAAATTAATAAAACAAAGGAGAGAGAAAATAAGACTAACCTTTTTGTGTGGGAAATTTTTGGGGATTCATGGGGTATTTATAGAGTAGAGAGTGTAGGGTTAAATTTGGGCTTATAAAAATGTGGGCTTGAGTTATGGGGTAGGGCTTAAGTTATGGGTTTTGGAATGGGTTATTCCAATAAGAGTATGTAAGAATAATTTACATTGCCCAATAACTAATAAACGTTTGGCCCAAAACATATTTTACTTTTATAAAACTTTATATTTAAAATACTTTAACCCTTTAAAATATTTAATTAAAATACTTGAGCCCTTGACAATACATTTTATTAATACTTAAATACTTTATAAAATACATAAAAATACGGGGTATTACAGTGCCACAGTGGCAGCGCATGTGGCAAGGGCCGTGGACCCGGGTGATGTGTCATGGACACGGGCCAAAAGAAAGTGGCCCAACCGAACCCAACTTGGGGCTCAAGGTTGGGTGACACATGGTTAGTTCACAATGCATGTGAAATGCCTTGGGGACCAAGTGAGAAAGTGGTCCTCACCTAACCATGTGACACTTGTTGCTTGTTCCTTGGTTTATTTAACTAAGGGTTGAATTCATCAATCTTTCCATGTGGGATTTTTTTGAGAAAAAGTCCCACATTGAAAGATGAGTGGAATTCACAAGCTATCCTTCCTTATAAATAGCCAAAGCATGGCTTGAGAATTCTTTGCTTGAGTAGGAGTTCAATAGGGCATTGCATTTGCAAAAACCCTTAAACTCATATAATACTCTGGTTTTAGTCGGGCCTCGCTAACCTCGAGGCAACGGACCTAAAAGTCGGTAGTCGTTCTTGCGGGTGGATTTCCGTTGGAGGCTCTCGTGTTTTCGGGGCTAAGCTTTCAAGTGAGAGCCCATTTGGTTGGGCGAAACACGCTCCAAAAGGTAATCATTTTATCTTAATCTTGTGTTTATTTTAATTATGTTTATGGTTTTATTCATTGTGAGTGCAGTCTTGTTTTTTGGGTTTGTTTCCGTGGTGAGTCGGACTCACCAAACCCCAACACTTATCCACTTTGCCACGACATGTTAAGACTTCTTTACTCATATTGTTGAGTATAACCAAAACCAACTTTCATACCTAGTATGCCTTACGTATCCTAGGGATTAATAGTGATGCCTCGCTTTGGCGTCGCCCATCACTACTCTCAATAGGTCAATAAGTGTTGTTTTGGAATGACAATTTCACTCAATATTTTAGGGACCTAAGGTTTCTATCTTGGTTGATTTAAGTGAACTTAATTAATCATCACAACATTCGAAATCCTAAACATGCATATAATTCATATAAAAATTATAATAAATATATATTGAAAAACATAAATATAGATGCATTTGGCAACTAGCATAACCCCATGAGTCTTTAAGTCTTCAAGGGACGGCTTTTGCAACTTCACGGCTTCGTCTTCCAAGAACCTTCGTCTTCATGACATGACTATAATTATGTAAATACTAGAATATAAGATTAGGCCTAATCTAAATATTAAGGTACAAAAATACTCAATGGTTCGCAAACCGTATTTAGATTTACTAAAATACATCATGGATCGCATTCCGTATTTTCTATCCTAATAGGGCCCCATTAGTTGCCATTTCATTAAACCTGTGAGAGAATATACATTACATTCATCCATTCACTATTTGTAAATGGCCCATGCATTTTACGACAATAAACAAGCAACAATGCATAAAACACGCGTTAACTATAAACTAATTTAGGTCGTTAATCCAATTAACATGCCTAATTAAAACTAGTCAAAATTGTTTAATCGATTATGTAATTTAGCGCAATTAAAATTGAAGCTCCATCTAAATTCCGCATACATCGTAATTAATCCAATTAATTAAGTTGATAAACCCAAAACTTTGCCAAAATTAAATTTTGCCAATGCCGCTAAAAATCGAGGCCTAGCCTCAAATTTTAATTAATATTAATTAAAACCAAAATAATTAATTTAAATCATTAAATTGGAAAAATTGCAAATGAACATAGCCTTAATATGAAAATCGTGCCATATGCTCGTAGCACACCCACACACACACCTAGCCGCACCAAGCAACGCATACACCACAAAACTCCACCACACGCAAGCAACTACGGGCAGCCGAGCTTATGCACAACAACCCACATGGACGGCTCTGCTGTCGTGCCATGCTGATGTTGCTATTGTTGCTCCGCCTAGCAGGCCATGCTTGCTGGCTGTGGCAGCAGCCATGCACAGGCCGCTCCCTTGTCGAGGCTACCCTTGGCAACCACATGCGGGCTGCTATGCAGCCCGGCTTGCCAAGGGGCATTTTGCTCTCGATTTTCGTGCAACACCCCGAGTTTTTGACACCAATTTTGCGTGACTAATTAATTAACTCAAAATTAATTTTATAATTAATAAAATAAGCAAAAATGAAAAATAATACAAGTTCAACTTAAATAAAATAGTTCATTAAGTTACTGATGTGTCTATTTTATATAGTGTTTTACCCCGTCCCTTGGTCATAATTAGTAGTGTTTTTGGCTCTTTAGATCCACTTTTATTACTAATTGGTGTTTTCTAGTGTTTTCTTAGATTTGGATGACTTTTGCAGGGATTTGCACTTTTGGAGCATTTTCCCGATTTATTATGGAGCAATTAAGAGCATTGGAGAAGCACGACCATCTTAGAAGCCCAAGGCAGGTTAGAGCCATCGAACCGGTGATTAAGGGCTCGGTATATGTGATACCGGGGCATTTGGAGCAAGTATTCAAGACCCGAAGCGGAAATCCAGATTGGCCCAAGGAATTGGAGCCCAATTGTAGTCCAAATAGTGGCCCAAGAGAGCCGCCCGACCAAAGAGGCTAGCGCCCGGAGGCGCGCCCGGCCGGGCGAGGGAAGCAAGTCCGGCGCCCGAAGTCGCGCCCGGCTGGGCGCGAGATTCATACTTAGAGGAAAAAGGCGCGCCCGATCGGGCGCGTGTTATTTTTAGGAGACAGTTAGCGCTGTTTAAGTTTGTTTTAGTTTAGGATTCTTACAGAGTATAACTACTTCTCCGTAAAACGAGTTTTACACTCTTCTTTACTCTCTCTTAATTATTTCTTAGATTTTCTCTCTCTACTTAGTTTATAGATTAGTTTTCTCTCTCATACACTTTGTTCTTAACTTGATTCTTAATTCCAAATTTATTTTGGTAACGATTTCTCTTCTCTTAATCTTAGTTGTTTATTTTATTCTTTTGATCATGTCTTGCTTTATTACTTTGTATTAGTTTAGTTTTTATTATGTGTGAGTAGTTCTATTTCTAGGGTTTATGGGGATCCATAAATAATATGAAGGGGTAATTTATTGATGTTAATTATCAATGCTAGATTAATTTCCTATTGATTGATTTAATGCTCTGTGACTAGATTTGCGCAGATCTTTTATGCATGAGTTTAACAATATTGATTCGCGTTTCGACAGATGAGAATTAATGTTTAGGTCTAGTTTCATTAGGCAGGTTAATTTATAAATGGTTAAGTCGAGATTCGACAGATGAGATTTAATACCGGTAAATTAATTGTGTGATTGTAATACGTAGTGAAAGCCCTTTATGATCTGATTAATGTATGCATTGATGATTGATTATTATGTTTTACCCTGGAATATTATTTATTGGTGAACCTATGCCCTAGATCCTTTTATATATTGTTTTCTCCTTATTCTTAATCTCCGTAATTTAGTTTATTATCCAAATTTACATATTAGTTACTTTATAATTTAGATTACTTTAATTAATTAGGAATAGAAAGACTCGTTTCTCTGTGGATTCGACCCTACTTCCTTATCTACATTAGTTAGAGGATTTAGGAATTACTTTTGATTAGGGGATACGACTTTACCCTGTCAAAAATTTGGCGCCGTTGCCGGGGAAACGGTTTTATTTTTATTTCTAATTAATTTTGTAGTCTATGTTATTTCTTTTTGTCTCAGAGAACGTTAGTTCTTTGAGGCAAGTCCCATATTTGCTTTTAGTTTTTTTTTGTTTATGCCCAGGTTTTCCAGATCAGGGTACGTCACATTCGATCCTGAGATCGAACGATCCTTCTATAGATAGAAGAATTTTTACAAGCAAATTCTGGCGGATTCTGGTGATAATAATAATCACCGAGATCCTCCAACTGGTTCTAGCGATTCAGAGGTATCATCAGATCGAGAATCAGAGATGACGGCTCCAAAGAAGCTTAGTGATTACTCACAACCAAGCTTACAGATTTTCCACACCTCACTCCCACTCTGACTCTTGATGGGGTACATTTTGAGATTAAACCCCAATTTATAACGATGATAGAGAGAAAGCAATTTAGGAGAGCTAAGGGTGAAGACCCGAACCTTCACATTGCAGACTATTGTCAGTATTGTAATACCATCAGGCAAGCCGGGGTCACACAAGACCAAATCAGGGAGATTCTCTTTCCTTTCTCTTTAACTGGAAAAGCTAAATTGTGGTTTAATGGTTTAAATAGAGCTGCACTTGATATAACTGACGGGGAAACTCTTGTTTTGAATTTTTATAACAAGTATTATCCTGCAGAGAGAAGAGCCGTACTACGGAGTGCAATTCAGAACTTTGCCCAAGAAGCCGATGAAACATTATATTAGGCTTAGGAGAGGTTCAAGGACCTACAAAGAGAATTCGCCCACCATAATTTGGCACAATGGCAGTTAATCCAAGCCAATTACAATGGCATTGGAAATTCATCTAGAATAATTTTAGATTCTGCAGCTACTGGGAGGTTTATGAATCTTAATGTTGATGATGCAGGTCAGGTTATTGAAGATATGGCGATACATAATTCCCAATATGGGAATCCTAGAGGCTTTGCTAACAAGGTAGCCATACCTTTCCTACCGGAGTACTAATGTTCAAAATCCACCACCACAAGAACCACAGGAGCCACAACAACAATAGCAGAAATATTACCATCCCAATGCTGGCCAGAAGAACCAACCACAACAACCCTCCTTATCTTCCTACCCTGCTTTGGTAGAAATTAGAGCGATGCTGGTTAATATGCAGAAGCACATGGAGAGTAGAGATGCACTTGATTCAATTCTAGCACACAATAAAATTGTAGATAATCAAATTGCGCAACTTTCCACTACTCTACAAGCTCGCCAACAGAGAGCTCTGCTAGCACAGCCAACCAGGACTACGGATCAAGCCTATGCAATTACTCTAAGGAGTGGTTCAAACTATGAAGGGCCCCCTACGCCCAGAGTTGATGAACCTGTTTTAATAAATAATGCTAATCTTGATTCCGTTAAACCAGACAATGTAGCTAATAGCCCTGCAAGGCTAAAGCATAGTACTAATATATCTGATTCTACATTGCAGGGTACAACCCCAGAGAAGGTGGCCACTCTAGATAAGAGAAATAATGCTCCAAAGCCAGTTATGAAACTTCCATTCCCCAATCGTCAATTGAAAGCAAATTTAGATAAGCAGTTTGTTAAGTTCCTGGAGATGGTAAAAGATTTGAAGGTAAAGTTTCCCTTCACTGAATTAATCGCACAAATTCCCGAATATGCAAAATTTATGAAAGAAATATTGACAAGAAAAATGTCTATTAGTGAGGTAGAGACAGTAGCTTTCACTGGAGAGTGTAGTGTCGTAATTCAAAATAAATCTCCACCTAAATTAAAAGATCCGGGTAGCTTTTCTATCCGTTGTCATATAGGCAACCTAATGATTGATAATGCATTGTGTGATTTGGGTTCTAGCGTTAGTGTTATGCAATTATCTGTGTGTTCCAAGTTGAATATGGGTAAATTAAAAGCTACTAATATTACTCTACAAATGGTCGACCGCTCTTTCAAATACCCCTTAGGTGTTTTAGAGGATGTCCCCGTTAAAGTAGGTAAATTTTATATAACCGTTGATTTTGTTGTTCTTGATATGGCTGAGGATATGCAAACCCTAATTATTTTGGGTAGACCATTCCTCAACACTGCAGGAGCAATCATAGATGTGAGAAGTGGCAAATTAACAATATCAATAGGGGACGATAAAATTATTTTTAATCTTAATAATACCTCTAAAAGCCCCATGACAGAGGAGAAGTGATTTAGTGTTAATGTGGTTCAAAGTTATTTTAACAAGCCCCAAGCTCTTGCAAAAGATCCCTTGGAGGCGGTATCTTGTGTTGCACCCCTTTCAGATGAGATAGACAAATGGAAGAAGGAAGTTGATGCAATAGAAAGAGCTTTCTACACTGTCGGCCTTGGTTTTAAGGACGAAAAGGTGGAATCAATTAAGCAAGTTGTGGAAATTGAGCCTACGGTGAGTGTTCCGCCGGATCGAGTTGCAAGTGCTAAATGCAATGACATTTTGAAGCAACCCTCGATCAAAGAGGGATCTTTAGTGCGTAGCATTGAAGAACCCCTAATCCAAGTCAAGGAGGATCCACCAGACAAAGTGAATTGGCGTCCCACAGGGTATGTCAGGAAGCCGCGTTGTGGCCTAAACACCGCTTGACCGGGTTAGAAACCACCCGACCAAGCGTTAGGCCAAGGATCCTAGTTATTGTACTTGGTAAGAAAGTCGTGCGGGACCTCGATAAACCAGCGCTTTGCGGGAGGCAACCCCTATTTTAATGCTTTTTAGACTAGTATCTCTTTATTTTTCTTATGATAGGAGAGATGAGGGAATTTAATGGGTTTTATGAGTGTTTATACAGGTTTGAATGAAAAGAGGGTTGAATTCATCAATCTTTCCATGTGGGATCTTTTTGTGAAAAAGTCCCACATTGAAAGATGAGTAAAATTCACAAGCTATCTTTCCTTATAAATAGCCAAAGCATGGCTTGAGAATTCTATGCTTGAGTAGGAGTTTAATAAGGCATTGCCATTGCAAAACCCCTTGAACTCATATAATACTCAGGCTTTGGTCGGCCCTCGCTAACTCCAGGGAACCGGACCTTAAAGTCGGTAGTCAACTTGCTTTCAAGTAAGAGCCCAATTGGTCGGGCGAAGCACGCGATAAATGTATATTTCCTATTTTGCCCTTTTGTGTTTATTTTATGCATTAGTGATATTAATTATTGCGTGCGTGATCCTTGGCTCGGGTTTTTTCTACGGTGAGTAGGACTCACCAAACCCCAAATAGCGGTATCGGAGCCCCACTCATTTATTTTTATTATCATATTTTTCAAGGTATTTTTATGGCTAAATTTTTCTGGTGATAAGTTGCTAATTAGATTAGTACGTACCTCGTTTTATCCATTTTAACCTCGTATTAGAGCTGACTTTAGCTCCTGAACCCAGATTTTGACCCATAAATAGTGAATTTTGGGTGGAAAAGGCGTTCTGGAAATGGTTTAACTTTATAGGACTCGGTTTTTAGCCAAAAAACGACCATAAATGCATTTTTCGAGGGGTTTTTCGTTTTTACGAAAAATTTTAAGTCTTTCTAACCTTGAAAATTAATTTCCGGTTATGTAATACATATTTTATATGCAATTTTAAACCTCTTTAGACATGATTACTTAATGGTAATTTGTGTTTGAAAGCTTGGTTTTATTTTTCACATAATTGCAAATTAATTGCATTATGTGTGAAATTTTTGTTTTTATAGCTTCTAAAGTGCTAAAGAGTCAATCTTTAATTAGGTTAAGTGATTGAAACTTTAAAAGCTACTAAATTCCATGAATTTTATGTTGAACTTTGTTGTTTTAATCATTTTTGGTTGATTGGAAACATAAAGTTTCAAACTTTGTGATAGAAATTTATTTATATTCATATTGTAAGATGTAATTTTTAAGGATTCACAAGTGTTAGTAGTTGGATTTTTCATTTGAACATTAAAGTTCATATTTTTTTTCCAACTCCCTCTTACTTTGTCAAAATCTCAAGATTAATTTAAATTGAATAAATCAATAGTGAGAACTTGCCTTATTTATGTTGTTGCACCAAGTTAAACCAATTTAATTTAAGAATGGTTCTTAGAATTTATTTTGGTTGATGCACTTTGATAAATTTTATTTAAGTTAGACTTGTTTAAATTTTTTCAATTTTTGCTCATTGAATTAGTTCTAAAATTAATTTAGAATTAATAATTTGTCACACAAAATTAGGATTGAAATCCCAAGGCTATGGCACGCAAAACGAGGCAAAAACCTCACTTGGCTAGCCGGGCTGCATAGCAGCCCGCATGTGGCTACCAAGGAGGTTGCCCTTATTTGTGCGCAAGCCATGTGCGTGGCTGCTGCTTGCTGCCAGCAGCATGGCGCGCCAGCAAGCAACAAGCAGCAGCATGGTGTTGTGCGCGCTGTGCGTACTGCCATGCTTGGCTGGCCGCGGCCGGTGCAAGCACGAGCATTTTGGTGCGTGGCTTGGTGCGATGAGGTAAGAAGCCTTAGTGTGTGTGCTTCGTACCAGGCAACACGTGGCAAACGCTACGAGGTGTATGCCTAGCTAGTGCTACGGAGGGTGGTCGAGGCACATGCACCAAGCCGCATTGTCTAAGTTACTAGGTGACTTAGGTTTTCATATGGCATGCGCCTAATGCGTGAGCCACTTGAGTGTGGTTGGCTTTGTGTTTGCTTGTTTGCCGTTTTTTTTACTTTAATTAATCTTGTTTATTTTAATTTAATTTTTTGGAGGCTAGGCCTCGGTTTTGAGCGGAATTGGCAAAATTTTATTTTGGCAAATTTTGGGTTCTACCGGCTTAATTAATTGGATTAATTAAGATGGATGTGGAATTTAGTGGGAACTTCAATTATTAATTACGTCAATTACATAATCTGTTAAACAAACTTGACTAGTTTTAATTAGGCCTGTTAATTGGATTAACTACCTAGATTAGTTACTAGTGCGCGCGTGAAATTTATGCATTGTTACTTGTTTATCGTTGTAAATGCATGGGTCATTCACAAATAGTGAATGAATGAATGGAATGTATATTCTCTCATAGGTATTATGAAATGGCAACTAGTGGGACCCGATTAGGATAGAAAACACGGACTACGTGTTGTGATGTATTTTTGTAAATTCAAATACGGTCTACGTACTGTTGAGTATTTATGTACCTTAATATTTAGATTAATCCTAATCTTAGATACTAGTATTTGCATAATTTGGTTAAGTCTTGAAGACAGAGGTTCTTGGAAGACAAGGCCATGAAGATGCAAGAGATGACCTTTTGAAGACTTGAAGAATTCAAGGGGTCATGCTAGTTGCCAATATGCATTTTATACTTATGCTTTATATATTTATGCTTGTGCTTATATATGAATGATATATTAGATGCATGTTTAGGTTTTCAAAATGTTGTGATGATTAGTTAAGTTCACTTAAATCAACCAACATAGAAACCCTAGGTCCCTAATAATATTGAGTAAAAACTTACCTTTCCAAAACAACACTTACAAACCGAAAGAGGGTGATGGTGGGCTACGCCAAAGCGAGGTACCATCACTAATACAAGGAACGTAAGGCACACCGGGTGTGCATGTTGGTTTTGGTTGAACTCATCGGTATGAGTGAGGAGTCCCACATACCGTGGCTAAAGAGATATATCATCAAGACGCATTGGATGCGACGACTATCTAACCAAGAATGGATCGGAGCCATTAGCAAGGTAATGCTTACCTTGGGGTAACAAGTATAAGGACAAGTCAAAGCATGCCTAATTACTCGTTGATCCCTTGCATATTGGAATCGACTTATTCTCGCCAAGTGGGGACAAATTTAATGCGTGGATAAGACGTTTAATAAGATTGAAAAAATTGCATGAATACCTTTTAATTTTCAAACTTATTATGTTATTTACTAGATAAATGGTTATACCTTACACTTATATTTGTAGAATTCCAAATCAAACTGTATTGTTTTCCATGCTTAGTAAAGGAAATATTTGAGAATTGTTTCGGGGGTTTTTGTCCCTTGGGAGAGTTACAACACTAAGACTGGATTCAGCAAAGGGCGCCTGTACCTGCAAAGCAAACGGACCGCCGGATGGTCGGTGGTCCGCCTCCGAAGATTAAGTTAGTAAAGTATTCGGAATAAAACGTGCGGAAATAAAGTTATCTGCTTGGGTTCCAAGCTTAAGTGTACTGTATCTTGAGAGTGACAGTTCAGACAATGATTGGTATTCAATCAAGGTTAGGTCATAAAGTTGTCCTTCAAATCTGATCCCCATAAATGAGGGGAATGTTCCCTATTTATAGGGCTCTAGGAATGTGTGCCCCTTCTATGGTTTCGTGCCCTAGGAAAGGGCACGCCGCTTTTGGAGAGGCCCTTGGGATTTTGGCCTTGAAAGTCGTCATTCCTAGGGGGCCTAATCTGCCCGCCACGTGTCACCATCTGGAAGGGCCATATTGGCGCTCCTTCTAGGGACACGTGGTTGGCTCAGATTGGGCTAGCTAGTTGGGTAAAAATACCCAAATCGTTTTCCCCTCACAGGGTACACGCGCTTGCCATGTGTCGCCTGTGACAGGTGTCAACATCTTACTGGCTGGATTTCAAATTAACTTTTGGAGGGAAAAATTAGGGTTTTACCCTTCTATAAATAGAAGGGTTTGACCCCCCCCCCCCCTTTGGATTCACACCTTTGCGAATCTTGGAGAATCTCTGGACTTTTGACTTTCAGAGACTCTCAATGACTTAAACTTATCAGGCATCCGACGCTCGGCTTTCTGTTCGTCTGTTTCAGCAAACCAGGCGTCTCTTAGTACCTTCTTCTAAGGTAACCGCCTACTCTCTTCTTTTACTTATTTTTTCTTGCATTTTTTCTTTATCAAATGGTTTCCCAAACGCACCCGGCATGACCTAGGTTAGCAATCTGCCGGTCACTGGGGACGGCTGAATCTAGAACTGGGAGTGTCGAATGCTCGTTCGAGAACTTTGCTTTAAGTACATCTCCGAATCCGACAGTGTCTGTGCATCTGCAGGACACGATGGCCACAACAAAGCAGACAACGAGGAGATATAGGGCGGATGGTTCCTTTTACCATTCGGACAGCGAGAATGTCAACTCTGATGGCTCCATTAGGGTGCCTGCTAGTGAAATCTCTAAGAACCCCCTAAACCCTTCAACTGACCTTCCCCAAACTCCAACTTATTATTCTTCCCCTTCTTCAAGTGGCACCCCCAGTGATACCATACTACAGGAAGCCGACAGTCAATACAAGCCCGAGCCTTCAGAACAGGCGTCGGAAGAGAGTCTAGGGGAGGACCCTGCTGGCCCCAGCCGGCAGTCCCCTAGCTCTGGGGAGAGCTCTGATGACGATTCGACCTCGTCAGCTTCTGAAGATGCCTCCATTACTTTAGAGGAGGCCAGAACAAAGGTCAAAACTGCAAGGGAATCCTTGTCAGTGGAGAGAGGAGAAGGCTGGGCTGAGCCGAGTGCTTCTAAGCGCCTGGAACGCGCTCCCTACTATCACCATGTCCCGCAAAGTAAGCAGACATCTATGACATCCGGTCTTGCCAACTTCAAGCTCAAGACTGTAATGGGTTATGGATTTTCCTTGTCTGTTCCTAACAAGGATGATACAGTAACCTGGCCGACCTTAGCCAGCTATAAGGACCAAGCATTTGGCTGCTACGAGGTGGTCCTCCAGGCTGGTCTACGCTTCCCTCTCCATCCGGCCGTGGAGAGAATACTGGACGGATACCAACTGGGTATCTGGCATCTTGTCCCGAATTCCTGGATTAATATTATTGGGTATGTTTTCGCATGTGAAATGCTGGAGGTGGAACCCAGCTTTGAGGCATTCGCCCACATGCACTATCTCAGCCGAGCGCCTGTTAAGGACGGCGAAGGCTGGTACACTTTGTCCACCTGCAAGGAAAACAAGTGGAAGGACTGGAGAACAAAGTTCTACATAGTCCATTCCTCTGATAGCCGACTGAACCAGAAATACAATAGGTGGAACAAGGATCCGCCCCTCCTGGCTGGCAAGATTGCCTTTCCCCCTCTCCCTAGGCGGGCCCAGGAGGAAATTTTTGACAGGGGTTTTTTCAAAGTGTCCGTTCAGACAAATGAGCAGGGGGGGGAAAATAGTCAACCCTTAGAGCTACATTCCCCTTTACAAGTGGTTAGAGGATGGGGTGTTCTTGGCCGCTTGTGGGTTAAGTTCTGAGATGCCAAGAGGTAGTCGGCCGTCTGATTTTATGCAACTTTTAAATTGCTTTTCAATGCTTGTTTATAAATTCTAACTCCTGCTTTTGGTGCAGACAAAGCTATGGAAAAGATCTCAGCAACAAGGAAGCCGGTTGCCGTCTCTGCGGCGAAATATCGCTCGAACGTCCTTAATCGAGCGAGTGACGAGCAGAAAACAGTCGGGACCCCTAAGGTAGTTGTTTATGAACCTTGATATATTTTTCAGCAAAGGTCAATTTTTGCCGGCCTGTTTTTTTGACGCCTTTTCCTTGTGCTAATGCAGAGTGGCTCCACCAGACCTTCTCCCTCTAAGCAATCCCAATCCAAAATCCAAAAGACTGGGACATGTGATGTGAGTGCATCCGGCAAGAACCAAAAGCACATTGCTTACATGCCCAAAAAAGGAGACGGCTCTACTCTCGAAGCTGACAGGGAGGTCAGCAAACCGGATGCCACTCAGGCATCGAAGGGTGGCTTTAAGGAACCCACTACTGTTGTCGGCTCAGCAGGAGAGAAGAGGCGTCATGGGAAGGAGGAGGAGGTTCAGCCGGATGGTATAAGCCGCCTCTTCATTGAATTTCATCATAAAGATAGTTTCTTAGAATTTTCTTGAATAACTTTAATCTTGCAGCTCCTGTGCAAAGGCCGACCGTTGTCCAGATGGCCAAGGAGATGCTGAGGGCGCTTGATCTAGAGGACAAGGCGTCCGTGAGAGGAGTCGGCACCTTTAACTTAGATGCCATCTTGGGGAATCTCTGTGAGGTAGAGAGTTAGCTTAATTTTCTTATTGTTTAAGCATATATCCGACTGGTCTTGACCATTCGACTCTTTTCTCATCTCCAGGCTATGCTGCGTATCCAGGGGCTAAGGAGGCCAACCCAGGAAAAGTCCAAAGAGGTAACAGCCGCTAAAGCTTGAGCCGAGTCCGCCTTAGACCGAGCTCAATTTCAAATTGCTCAAAATGAGCTACTGACCCTTGATATGATGTATTCCTAGGCGGATGCCAACCTGCAAGTAAAGAAGGACCTGGATTCGGCTCGCTCCAAAATTATTGACCTTAAGGTCGAAAGTAAAGGTCTTAAGGAAAAGCTTGAGCCTCTGCAAGAGGCCAAGAAAGAGGTCGAGAGGGCCAAGGAGCGGGTTGGCCGCCTGGAGATGTGCCTGGCGAACCAGGAGAAGCAGCCAAAGGCCAAGTTTAAGTCCCGAGCTGAGGAGGAGAAGGAGGTCCTTGTCAAACAAATGATGGAAGACTATGAGGCCATCATGCGGATGGCATGGGAGGCGGTACAGCCGGGTGCTGACTATAGCACCTGGAAATCCAAGTTTGACCAAGCTAACGAGGATTTCAATGTTGAACTTCATCGCCAATCTCAAGAGGAAGCGAACAAGGCTGCTGCTGAGGGTGAAGAGTCCGACTCCTCATCAGGCTCTTCTAGGGACGAGCAGGGAGATGAGGAGGATGAAGAAAATGCTAAGCTGCCAACGGGTGATGATGCGGCTGCTAATGTTGAGAACTCCCCTGCTACTTAAGCTTTTTATAATTTCTTTTTGCGGCCGAATGGCCATTTGTCTGATCTTCCGGCCTGCGTGCCGAGTAAAAATATATCTTTATCGACCGAGGGGTCGAGTTATTTAACAATTCTTCTGGCTTAGCCAGTTAACTCTTTGCAGTCGTCAATTTTGACGATTGTTTAATTTTTATGAAGCATCCGGTCATTTGGCCGGTTTTATTTATATTGGCGTTTATGCATGCTTTAAAAATTTTCAAAGCTTATTTTTATGCATAGAATTTTAGCTATGTATTTTAGCCCGTATAGTATGCGAATGTTGTTGCCCCTTGCCGGATGTCGATCGATTTCGAGTGATTGGATTGATTGAGTTAGAAATTATTAATACTTAGAAGAGTATGTATGGTTTCTAGGTCAATCAATCACTATGGTAATTACCCCAAACCAAGCGACAGACGGCCATGCAGAGCAGTCGAATATTTAATTTTATTCGACCATAGGCCTCGTTAAAATAAGATGCTAAGTTTTAACTTAGCTTATTTCTTTAAGAGAAAGTATTCCGCCTGGTTTTCCCTAAAGCAGAACAGGCGCATTCGACCATAAGCCTTGTATACGCATAAATGCTAAGTTTTTGGACTTAGCTTTTTAGATTGAGAAAGAGTTCTCCGCCTGCCTTGCCCTAGAGCAAGAACAGGCGCATCCGGCCTTATGCCTCGATAGCCTCTAATCATGAAACAGTGACCTCTTTCCAATTGTACTAGAACAATTCGAAAGACTCTCGGCCTTTTAGATTTCACTTTCGATTAATTCAAACAACTGCGGATGTATTTTTAGCATTCGGTAGGGTCGTTTGATGTATTAGTAGAGCAATGTGCCACCCAAATGGGAGATGCTTCTCCTCGACGAATTCGCCCGTATGGACGTCGTCGGTTATCTGACTAATGTTGGAGCAGACTGTGGCCATAAGCCTCTATTGTTTTATTATTATATGGCCATTGACCTCTATAAAAATGGTAAATATCCGTTAAGTGTTGGACTTAACTTAAAAATAAATTAGTAGGATCGGCTGCTTTGGTGCAGTCGTCTCCTTCAGACGGAATGGGATGTCTGCTGTTGGGACAGACGTTGAAAATAGGGTGGTCACTTGTACTTTGTACAGGCGACGCCAGCATAATTTACAAAAATTAGCAAAAAGACAAGTTTGGGAAATGAAGACATATTCTCATTAATCAAAACTTTGAAGCATTTACAAAAATTCTTAGAAGTAGTACTTTTTTAAGTTGTCTACACTCCAAGTTCTAGGCAGCCGCCTTCCGGCTGGTTCTTCCAGTCGGTAGGTGCCTTCTCTTACTTCATCATAGATTTGGTAGGGGCCTTCCCAATTCGGGGTTAGCTTTCCCTGTTCATTCGCCCCACCGACTGCCTCCATTTTCCGTAGCACAAAGTCCCCCACTTTGAGAGGACGCTTGTGTACTCTTTTGTTGTAGGCCCGAGTCATTCTCAGACGGTAAATCTCATGGCGCAAGGCAGCATTGCCCCTGCGCTCTGGAAGTGAGTCCCATGCTAGCCGCATAGCCTCCTAGTTTATTTCTTTGTCATACAACATGATTCGAAGAGTCGGCTCATAGTGCTCGATGGGCAGGACAGCTTCTGCACCATACACCATGAGGAATGGGGTTTCTCCAGTTGCCCCTTTTGCGGTTGTTCTGATGGCCCAGAGGATGTGTGGTAATTCATCCGCCTAAAGGCCACCAGCCCTTTCTATTTTCTTTTTGATTCCGTTTGAGATTAACTTGTTGAAGGCTTCGACCTGGCCGTTTGCTTGGGGCCGGCCGACTGATGCAAAGAAACTTGAGACCCCTTGGTCTCCCAACCAAGTCTTGAGCTGAGGCGTCTAAAACTGAGGTCCGTTGTCAAAAACCATAAACATAGGCACCCCAAAACGAGTGCTAACATTCCTCCATATGAAGGAGATGACATCTTTTGTCTTGATGTTTTCAACCGCCTTCGCCTCTACCCACTTGGTAAAGTAATCCACAACTACCAGTATATAGCGCTTGCCGCCTGGGGCGGCTGTGTAAGGCCCAAGTATGTCCACGCCCCATTTAGCAAAGGGTATTGGGCTGTGGATGGCCGTCAGGTCTGTGGCCGGACGATGGATGAGCTTGCCAAACTTTTGGCACTTGTCACATTTTTTGACCATTTCCATGGCATCTGACTCCAGAGTAGGCCAGAAAAAGAGCCGCCTGGCCTTGGCAGCTAAGGACCTGCCGCCTATTTGGGAGGCGCAGAAACCCGCATGCAAATCTTCGAGGATTTCTTTACCCTTCTCTGGGGTAACACACTTCAACAAAGGTTTCAAAAACCCAGTTTTGAAGAGTCTCCTTGTCTCAGCTCGAAGTTTGTCGCTTTCTTATTTAGAGCAGCCGCCTCTTGGGGTGAATTAGGGAGCGTGTCGTCTGCAAGGTAGGCCCGGATGTTGTCCATCCAGGTTGAGCTTCGGTCAAGAATTCCAATGGGGATTCATTAGATATACTTCTCTTTTCCATGACCTCCCAGAAAACTGATCGAGGGGTTTCACAGGAGGCGGATGATGTCAGTTTTGACAGAGCATCCGCCTGATTGTTTGAAGACCTTGGCACTTGATTTATATGAAACTGCTCAAGTGTCCCAACTTCATTTTTGACTGCCTGCAAATATTTTATCATGGCCGGATGAGTGGCCTTGTACGTTTCATTGACCTGGAGTACGACCAGTTGGGAATCAGAGCAGGGCCCCTGCCGCCTTGCAGTACTGAATTCCGGCTAGCAGGGCCTCATATTCGGCCTCATTGTTAGAGACCTGGAACTTGAACCGCAATGCATATTCGTACTTATCTCCCTCAGGAGATTGACAGATAATCCCTGCACCGCAGCCGTTCATAGTGGAGCTCCCGTCCACATACACTTTCCAAACCTGGTTAGTATTGTCCGGTGCAACCGGCCTTGTCATTTCAAAAATAAAGTCGACGAATGCTTGCCCCTTTATTGTCTTCCTTGGTTCGTAAGTGATTTCTAAACCTTGCATTTCAATCGCCCATTTAAGCATTTGTCCAGAAGACTCCAATGTTATCAGTGGCCGCTTGATCGGTTGGTCAGTATAGACTACTGCCGCATGCGCCAAGAAGTAGGGTTTTAGCTTCTTGATGGCCATGTAAAGGGCAAGGCCAAATTTTTCGACCATGGGGTACCGAAGCTCTGCGCTCCTAAGAACATGGCTAATGAAATACACCGGGAGCTGGATGTCGTCTCTTTCAGCTAAGAGAACGGCACTGAGTGCATGATCAGATACGGCTAAATACATGAAGAGCTTCTCTTTGGGCAAAGGGCTAACAAGCCTCGGCAAAGAGTGCAGATGAGTTTTCAGCTTTTGAAAGGCCGCCTCTACATCGTCCCCACATTCAAAGTTGGTCTTCTTTTTTATTGCCTGGAAGAAGTAGAGACACTTGTCACCTGACCGACTGAGGAATCTCCCCAAGGCCGCCAGACAACCTGTTAACTTTTGCACTTCCTTCACAGTACGGGGCGACTACATGTCGATTACCGCCTGTATTTTCTCAAGGTTGGCCTCTATTCCCCTCTGGTCAATCAAAAATCCGAGAAACTTCCCAAACTCAACACTAAAGACACACTTTTTTGGGTTTAGCATGACCTTGTGCCGCCTGAGTGTGGCGAATGTTTCTCGGAGATCAGTAAGATGATCCGCCTGTTGTTTGGATTTGACTATCATGTCGTCAATATACACCTCTACATTCCTCCCGATTTGATTAATGAAGACCGTATTAATCATTCGTTGGAATGTAGCAGGCGCATTCTTCAAACCAAATGGCATCACCGTATAACAGAACAACCCCTGATCAGTGACGAATGTCGTCTTTTCTTGATCTTTTTTCCACAGGGGGATCTGATGGAAACCTGGATAGGCGTCCACAAAACTCATCAGGGCATGTCCGGCTGTTGAATTGACCAGACTGTCGATCTTAGGAAGTGGATAGCTATCCTTTGGACATGCCTTGTTGAGGTCGGTGTAAGAAACACACATGCGCCAAGTTCCATTCGGCTTCTTTACTAACAGAACGTTAGCTACCCACTCAGGGAAATTGCACAGCCGAATGAACTTAGCGTCCAGCAGCCTTTTAACTTCGGCGGCTGCCGCTTGACTTCTTTCCTCGCCATGGTTTCTTTTCTTTTGCCGGATGGGCTTCTTTTTAGGGTCCACGGCGATTTTGTGGACAGCGAGATCCGGGCTGATGCCTGGCATCTCTTCCACTACAAAGGCAAAGATGTCTTTGAATTCTCTCAACAGTTGGTGCAGGCTCTCTCCTAGCTTCGCAAATGCGACTGTCCCCACCTTAACCGTCCGCTCTGGGCGACTGTCGTCCAGAGGGATATCAATGTGTTCGCCAGCAGGCTGGGGACAGAGATCATCTGATCGTTCCCTAGTCAGTGATTGCTATTGTTTTTCTTTTATGACCACCACCAGCTGATCAGTCTTTCTTTTCTTTCCGGCTGGTGGGGTCGACTGTTCTTCCTCGACATCGCCGAGGTCGATTGTTTGCTTGCCCCGGCCGGATGTTGCAGCCGCGGGCTTGACGTCCGAGAGATAACACTCTCGAGCCGTCTTTTGGTCCTCATTGAGGGAACTGATTGTTCCATCATCCTTCTCATATTTGAGCAGCATGAGAGCAGGGATGATGACGGCCTTACACTCATTTAGAGTTAGTCGGCCAAAGATGAGGTTGTAAGCTATGAGCTCTTCAACCACTAGGAAACGGATGGTCATGTGCCGACCGTCTCCCCTGTTCCCCAGGCGGACGGGTAAGTCAATTCGTCCGACTGGGTGCACAAGTCCTCCCCCAAACCTAATAAGGTTGTGAGAGACATCCATCATGCTATCCGGTTTATATTTGAGATTGGATAAGCATTTGAGGCTGATGAGGTCCGAGGAGCTTCTTGTGTCAATCAAAATTCGACCAACCAGTTGGTTGGCCACCTTGCATTCAATGACCACAGGGTCATCATGCGGCCGACGGACTTTGCCTCTGTCCTTCTCGGTGATGACAACTTTAGGGAAGGCGGATGTGCCTGCCGCCTCTCTCTCTTCAACAGAGTTGACCATCTTTCTCAGATGGTCCTTGGTGCCCCGAATGGTCGGGCCACCCCCGGCAAATCCGCCTTCTATTGTGTATACCGGATCTACATCAGTTTCGGCACACACAGCAGGCTGGGGAGTCTTCTTCTTGGACTGCCCCGGATTTGCCTTGGAAGTCACTTTGGACTTCACATAGGACTTCAGTTGTCCCTTGTCGGTCAGACGGTCAAGCTCCCACTTAAGACTGAAGCAGTCGTTCGTGTCATGGACGACATCCTCATGGAAATGGCAATGCTTGTTTTTGTTCCAATTTTCAGCGGAACCTTTCATAAGGGTCGTCTTCTCAAGAGTCAGTCGATCCTTGATTTCCAAGAGGATGGAGCAGCAGTCCTTGTGGAACTCGTACCTTGGAACGTACGGTTTCCACTCTTTTTTCTTCTTCTGGGCCGGTTGATCATAGTTATCAATGGCCCAGATTTGTTTTTTTCTTTTTGCTCTCTTCTGGCTTAGGAGCCGACTGAGCAGGTCGACTCTCCTTCTGTCGGTCGGACTTCTTAGGGCCCGACTGCTTATTGGAGGAGCAGAGTTTGGTCGCCTGTATATAGGCTTTCGCCTCTCGTAATGCTCCCTGCAGAGTGAAAAATTGTTTACGGACGAGTTCATACTTAAAAGTAGACCTGTCCTTCAGACCCTTAAAGAAGTCTGTGAAGGTGACCTCATCAGACAGCCCATGAATCTGGATTCGTACCAGATTGAAACACCTGACATAGGAACGCAGGCCTTCTCTATCTCCCTATTGTACATTGCTCAAATCAAGGCTTGTCTTTTTGACAGGGATGTTCATAGAGAAGTTCGAGGCAAACAAGAACGCAAGCGTTTTGAAGCTATTAATACAACCAGCCGGCAGATTGCCGAACCATTGTTGGGCTATGCCCTTCAGAGTGGCTGGAAAACAGCGACACCATGCGGCATCATCCAACCCTTGTAAATACATGAGGTGGGTGTATGCTAGCAGCTGGTCTTCTGGGTTGGAGGTTTCATCATAGGTTCCAACCAAAACATTTTTAACCTTGGTCGGCTGTTCGACTTCGGTTATTTCCCTAGAGAAAGCAGAGGGTTGATCTCCAAGGCTGATAGCCGTATGCCGCCTGGCCTGCAAAGAGGGCAGGCTGCATGTAAGGTAAAGCCGGCGACTGGTACAATGGCGGAGCCATGTACTGGGCCGACTGGATCACATGAGGGCCAGACTGAACCTGTGGGCTGCTTGTTGGGGTCTCATGTACAAACTGGGAATACCTTGTAGAGGTATTCTGAAAGCTATCATGGTAGGTCGACGTAGAAGCCGACTCTGATAGCTAGGTTTTCTTCTGCTCAATGTAATGTCGAGCATTAGAGAATGTTTTCTTGCTAATATCCGGCTGTATGTGCCGGATGGCTTTTCTTGTGCCCGTTTCTGGGAAACGGAGCCTGGTGAGGTCAAATTGGGGCCGAGCCTTCTCTGTAGGGGCAGGATGAGGAGTCGGCTGGCGGTCCCTGACCGACTTCTGATTACAAGCTTGCGCTGGCTTCTTGGCCGACTGCTCCTTTCTAGGAGCAGGCGACCTCTTGGTGGAAAGTTGTTTAATTTCACCCCTGAGACTGCTCAGGAGTTTCATGAGTTCATCTCGAGTAACATGGGCTTCTTTGGCTGACCAGCAGTTTTTCTTGGCCCCGCCTGGTCAGGGTGACGCTCCCGGTTTTCCTTACTACTGATGCGTCTAGAGATGAGGGATCCGTTAGGATCCACATAGGTTTCGACGTCAGCGTCGTCCCCTGAGTCATGGTCCGTCTAGACCACTATGTTTTCCGGAGGCCGATTGGTCTCAGGATTCGGTACAGGGACTTGTGAAGACATCTTAGAGGTACTCTCCCCACAGACGGCGCCAAATGTTTCGGATGTTTTTGTCCCTTGGGAGAGTTACAACGCTAAGACTGGATTCAGCAAAGGGCGCCTGTACCTGCAAAGCAAACGGACCGCCGGATGGTCGGTGGTTCGCCTCCGAAGATTAAGTTAGTAAAGTATTCGGAATAAAACGTGCGGAAATAAAGTTATCTGCTTGGGTTTCAAGCTCAAGTGTACTGTATCTTGAGAGTGACAGTTCAGACAATGATTGGTATTCAATCAAGGTTAGGTCATAAAGTTGTCCTTCAAATCTGATCCCCATAAATGAGGGGAATGTTCTCTATTTCTAGGGCTCTAGGAATGTGTGCCCCTTCTAGGGTTTCGTGCCCTAGGAAAGGGCACGCCGCTTTTGCAGAGGCCCTTGGGATTTGGGCCTTGAAAGCCGTCATTCCCAGGGGGCCTAATCTGCCCGCCACGTGTCACCATCTGGAAGGGCCAGATTGGCTCTCCTTCTAGGGACACGTGGTTGGCTCGGATTGGGCCAGCTGGTTGGGTAAAAATACCCAAATCAAGAATGGTTCTCAAAGAAAAGTAAAGCAATTTTAAAATACAATTCTCATAAACGACTTTTAAGGATAGTTGGACATCATGTATTCAAACTACTAGGTAGTTTTGATAAAACTATGAAGTATTCAGTTGCAAACTCAAATTGTCAATATTGACAAACAACATACCTTTTCGCTTAATACATAGATGAGTAGGACTCATTGATGTAGTAATTCGAGCGTGAATTAAAGGAAAAGATGGAACTTTGTTTTACGGCGCAATATATGCTTAATTATGCCTAACAAAGTATAAAAGTCAAAGACTCTTAAAGAAATGGTTCTTAAAGATTATGAGATAAAGTATGATAAGAAATATAGGAAACGAGGAACAAAGAAAAGGAATGAGATTCCATTTTACTAAAGAATTCATGTTATTGAAGTTAACTTAGCAACTCATTATCTTCACAAAGTATCGGATACTGCTTGAGTGTTCCACTTTGAAAGTGACCTCAAACTATTGAAGACAAGCAAAGTTATCGACTTACAAGCTAAGAATGAAGCAAGTGGTGCTACATCAATTGTAAGGTCGTATGCTATGTTTAAAGACCTTTAAGCTAAGGCTGGAATAAATAAATGGTTATTGTGTTCCATAATCAGCAATTGATCCGTTTACACATGGAAAAGACTCACATTCAAAGCAATGAGCAATAGTTGCAAATTTATTTGAATGGCATGGTTGTCTAAACCATGAGTCAAGAATGCTTGATTATAGACAAACATTTTCTTAACATGATAAACTGACAAAAGCTCAAAGTCATGGGCATGATTTGCATTCCGAATATCTTTAGCAATGTCACATCGACAAGAACATACTTAAGGCTCTATTTACTTGTTTAAACCGACAAAGTAAATAGCTATTGTTCTTGGTATAGACAATTGACTCCGAAACCTAAAGAGGATTCATTTACTTCAACGTTTCACAAAGAATTTTAAAGAATATGGATATATTCATCAAATGTGAACAAAGCTGACCTTGAATAGTTCAAGAGTTCAGTGAAGTATAGAATCGACTTGGCAAGATAAAAAAACGTCTAGATTAGATAGAGCGATATTTGCTTGAGCCAAGCGTGACCATCACAAAGTTATGAAATTAAAATTTCATAAATAACTCCACAAAGAACATAGTGGTCTTCACGGAGACCTCGATGCCATTTAAAAATGACTCGAACAATGATGGATCACATCCCTTCCTATAACGTTCTTAAGATTTGCACGAAGGACTAATGTTACACTAAACAAAATGTCAAAGCTAAGAAAGGACGCCATATTCAGTTATAGATAAAATTATCTTCTAAATTTCTTTTCAAAGTATATGTCTAAAACTCTTAGCCACAGTGGGAGTTCACTGGCTCAATGGGAGCTAAGTGACTCAATGGGAGCTCATCGACTTAGCAAGATCTAGATGGTTGATTGGGAGCTTAATGGCTCATTAAAGGCTAAGATAGCTCAAGTGGGAGCTAACTGTCCCAAAGACAATATACATGTCTCTTTGTAAGCATTCAAGTGAGACCACGGGCATTACTCCACAACCTAATTGAGAACATAGTGTTTGTTGCTCTAAGTGGTGTCTTTCTGGAAAGTAACACATTTTCAAAACGAAAAGTGGAAGGAAAATGAACTCGATGACAATCAATCTTAGCAACAAACTAGAACTGAGAATCTCGGATGACCTTAAAAGGGCTTCGTGAGAATACTTGATCAAGAATACTCAAAAGGACTTTACAAGTGCCTTAAAAGAGAATTCATTTCTCACAAAACTTTTGAAAAGTTGAAGTAAGATCAAGAAAATCAAAGGGCTTTGGAAGCGCCTTGAAACTCAGTGTTTGATGCAATAACCCGTATAAGTATAGAATTCACCAAAAGACTTGGGTTGAATCCTATAAATTTTCTATTATGTTAGAAATAAACCTAAGACTTACAAGCATACTATTTACTATAAGATAGTAAAGGAATAATGCCTTGTAAGATAGATACAACAAATCCAAATTCCGAATAATGGTTAGAGGCCATAAAAATCCGAGATAGACTCCATGTTTAAAAATTATGTTTGAAACTTGATTAATTTGCATAAAGGGTGAAAGACCCATCGATTGCAAATAATTTTTTAAGGAGAAAACTAACAAATGTGGAAATGTATATGCATACATATCTAGATTGGTTGAAAAGGATACAATTAAATTCACGGAGTTGATTTTAATAAAAACCTATTCACCAATTGGAATACTAAAGTCTTTTCGTGATTGTTTTAGCAAAATTGCTCATATGAAATATGGCAAAATAGATACCAAAATCGCCTTCCTAAAATAGGATTTTGGAAGTGACTATGAAAATAATCTAAGGGTTTTGAAAATCTAAATAAATGCTAGATTTAAAAGCAAGCTCAAGGAATCCGTCATGGAATTAATGGAAGCATTGCATATAGTAATTGGAACATGTTTTCTCATAAGTTAATAAGAGAATTGACTTATGGAGAAACATAGAAATTCTTATGAATAAGAAGTTTAGTGGGAACAAAAGTAAATTATATAAAGGTCCAACAAAAAGTTTATGAACTCGATTGTGAAATAACTATCAAATGCTAAATGCTTAGATTTGAAAGTATTTTCGACAATGGACCAAGCAAAAGACGATACTTAGTACATATTAGAATTAAGATCTATTGTATAGACTTAATAAAATGTTTGAACGTGTAAAGGATTTTATCGTGTTAAACATGAATTGAAGGACTTTGAAAGACTTTTGACCCGTATGTATAAAACTAAGTAAATGTTTGAACTAAGTATAAGCTAGGCTAAATACTAAGTCAAACATGAAAGACTCTAATAGAAACTTTCAACCATATCACATAGCAAATAGTTTAGCAAGACTCAGTGAAACTAAATGAGCTAAAATGTCACATGGATGGAATAAGATTGAGAATTACTCTGCAATTTAATCCATCATGTACGTTGTGATATGGAATCGTCGCACAACTTACTTGCTAAGAGCATGTGAAGTATGTATGTAGTACCAATCAAACTGAATCTATGTAATAGATCGTTAGATTGTGGCCAAGAACATCCTAAGTACTTGGATAAGTAACAAGATGAGTTCTTGACTTGTGGAAACAAATACAATTTGAGAATTGATGTTGCAAGCACAAACCTTAACAAGGATTAAATCCTTAACAAGGAAGTCGTTTATAAATACGAGCTAACAATAAGTCGTGGCTTGAGAATGGTAACATGGACGTGCATCCATGTTTAATGTGCAGGAATTTAAGGAAAATTTCCATGATCACAAGTGATTAGAGTATCCCAAATCATTGTGAGCCGTTTGGAGTGAAACCTAAGCAAAGCATCATTAGGAAATCTACTAAAATATATGTTAAGAATATTGTTACCTTAATGGAGATAATAAAGAAGATGTTCTATGGAAAGTTCATTGAACATTAATGATTGTAGGTTGTCAAGTTGAAGGTCTCAATCATGAAAAGGAGTAGGAGCCATCACTTGGACAATAAATCCTAAATCACATATAATCCATGATACTCTTAAATTTTATCATCTTGTTATGAAAGTGATTAGTAATGAAGATGCTAAGATTAGCAAAGTAGTTATAACTAAACCTATGCAACATATAAGTGAACGACAACATTCACAATTGCATAAAAGAAATCAAGCATATTAGATATGGGTGTGATTTCTATAAATATTATATAAAGAGTGATACTCTTAAAAAACATTCAGAATTAAAAACCATTTATCATAAGATGAACCATTCAGGTTTTGGAGTAATTTAAAATTTCATGCAATTTTTATCACTCCTTTTCTATTTAATTGTGGTTTAGAAATAAATAATGAGTCCATTCAATTTTAAAGAATATTCTAAATAGGGTATCAAGACAATGTCTTGGATAAAGAAACACCTATTAAGTGAACATTGAATATTTTAATCGAAAATTATCCCTAATCAAGGTCATTTATTTTGTGGACGATTAATGACCATTAGAGATTAGTGTGTAGTATGATTTATAGCACCGTTTCTTGTGCTACGAGGACATAAATCATTTGCACGGGTATTGGTTTAGAACCATACTGGATCTACCTATGATAATACTTTAAGAGATTCAAAATCGGCATACGTATATTTCTCATTATTGCTATCGGAACTCTTTTCCTAAACCATAAGTATTGTGAGGTCTCTTGTTTGAGTACTAGTCCCTTTTTTATGTTGGTCAAACGTCTGTCGTAATTGGGGATTATAACGATGGCTATCAGGCGGCTAGGTCCTCTTAGTAAGAGAAGCTACATTACAAGACTGGGAATGTTCCCCTACTAACAATAGGGAACATGACTTGTTTTTCAGAAGGCCACTCGAAGAGCAAGACTATGAAAATGCATGGTCGTGCTCACATGGATTTTAGAAATCATCTGCTTATTGACAGTCAAACTCAGATTTTGAGAAACACTTCTGGGCGTAAAGGGGATGACGAATAATCTTACCCTATAGTTCATGAAGAGACATAGGAAAGGGGCTATACACTGAAAGCTCATTTGTCCGGAAGGACAAGTGGGAGATTAAAAGGAATGGTGTCCTTCGAACAAGTGTATTATTCTGATAGTGGTTCAGAATTATTAGAAAGCTAATATATTCAGTAAGGTCAAGTGATCAGAATGCCTGGGTGGAGGCTACTTCCGATCAGTAATATTAATGCATAATTAATATTACAGCTTAATCTTGACTGACCCCTTCGGGTCACACCCAAGCAATGAACGAACCGACACGACGAATTAATTCTGAAGAAATTAATGAGTCTCCAGAGTAATTAATTAATATTTAGACATCGGAAATTCGAACTTGGAGCGTCAAAACCGAGCGTCGGAGAATCTCAAATGTCGAGCCAAAATTTAGGATTTGGCAAGACGGGAAACTGCTTCAAGTAACAAGTAAAATCCTGGCCACGCAAAAGGCTAGAATAATGCGCTAAATAAGAGAGTGCCACGTGGCAGCACACATGGCAACGCGCCACGTGGCAGCCACCAAGTGGCAGCGCGCCATGGTGGTCGCGCCCCACGGTGGCGGCACGTGTGGCAAGGGGCCGTGTACCTGGGTGACGGGTCATGGACACGGGCCAAAAGAAAGTGGCCCAACCGAACCCAACTTGGGGCTCAAAGTTGGGTGACACATGGTTAGCTCACAATGCATATGAGTTGCCTTGGGGACCAAGTGGGAAGGTGGTCCTCACCTAACCATGTGACACTTGTTACTTGTTACTTGTTCCTTGGTTTATTTAACTAAGGGTTGAATTCATCAATTTTTCCATGTGGGATCTTTTTGTGAAAAAGTCCCACATTGAAAGATGAGTGGAATTCACAAGCTATCCTTCCTTATAAATATACAAAGCATGGCTTTAGAATTCTATGCTTTAGTAGGAGTTTAATAGGGCATGAAAAAACCCTTAAACTCATATAACACTCGGGCTTTGGTCGGCCCTCGCTAACTGCGGGGCAACGGACCTTAAAGTCGGTAGTCGTTTTGCGGGTGGATTTCCGTTGGAGGCCTTCGTGTTTTCAGGGCTTGCTTTCAAATAAGAGCCCAATTGGTCGGGCGAAGCACGCGACAAAGGTATATTCCCTATTTTGCCCTTTTGTGTTTATTTTATGCATTAGCGATATTAATTATTACGAGCGCGATCCTTGGCTCGGGTTTTTCCCGCGGTGAGTAGGACTCACAAAACCCCAACACCCTGGCTGACCGAGTAGCCCCTCGCCTTTGAGTAACCCCTAACTGTGTAACCAGATACCAATCAAGTAATCCATGACTAATTGTGTAATAACCCCTTGAGTAACCGCTAGCCTATTAACCCTGAGCAATCGAATAACTCCGACTACAGAATGTGGCCTGTCACATATGATGAAGTTTATAAAAGTGTAATTGTTAGTAAGTTGTTAAAATCCAATTTAATATCAACCCCTCTTCATTGTACCCTAACAAGGTCGAATATCCCCACATGATTTGGGATCACCCAACAAGAATTTAATTTGTATAAGTTCACTTTTTAACACTTTTGAAGGTCGAAGAGAAGTAAATGAACAAATAACTTATTCAAAAATGCCTTATTTTATTTTTAGGTTTGCCGATTTAGTTTTTAAGGAATGATTATATGGATTAAGCATTGAAACTAATTAATGGCATTACTAAATTGACATCAAATATATAAATCACTTGACATTACATTTTAATTATGATATTAATTTTAAGAGTCCCCAAATAAATGTTAGGTCTCCCTAATTTTTATTGCAGAATAAATGGAATTACTATTCCCAAATGCTAAATAATTGTTAAGCATTACTAAAATATAAATTACACGGCATTACACTTTTTATCTGATGTTAATATTTAAGAGTTCCCAACAGATGAAATTTTAGGTCTACCAAATTTTTATCAATTTTAGGTTCATTTTACACAATCATAATGATTTGAATAACTATACTACAATGTGTAAGTTAATCGAAAAAATAATATGTCCACAGAGTAGTAGTAGTAGTAGTAGTAGTAGTGTAGTAGTAGTAGTGGTAGTAGTGGTGGTAGTAGTGGTGGTAGTGGTAGTAGTATCAGCAGCAGCAGCAGCAAGTAGTAGTAGTAGTAGTAGTAGTAGAAGTAGTAGTAGTAGTAGTAGTAGTAGTAATAGTAGTAGTAGTAGTAGCAGCAGTAGCAGTAGCAGTAGCAATAGCAGCGCAGTAGCAGTAGCAGCAGCAGCAGCAGTAGCAGCAGCAGTAGCAGTATCAGTAGGAGCAGTAGGAGCAGCAACAGTAGTAGTAGTAGTAGTAGTAGTAGTAGTAGTAGTAGACACCTAAAAATGTCTCCCCAAAACCAAACCGATGATGAACAACCTTTCACCGCCGTTATTGGTCGGGTTCAATATTTAATCCCGGGAGTGCTTAAAATCGCATTTAATTAAATTCAGTTTTTAAATAGTCCATGGATAAGTCTTGATGTTTAGTCAAAGCATAATTTATTTTTTAATTTTAGCCCAAACCTTTTTATTTTATTTATTTTTTTGTCCCTAACCTTTTATTTATTTTATTATTTTGGCCCAAATAATAATAATAAATCAAAATGGCACGAAATTATCAATCCGCACTCAAAAAGGCTGAACGAAATTAAGGCAGAAAACGAATTTAGACAGAAAAGCAGACTACATGTTCCTGTGTCACGACAATAAGCACCGTGTCACGGGATCCAGTGCCGCGCCATGGTGGGATTCCCCGTGACACGGTGCCTGTGCTGTGACACGAGGCAATTCCGTGTCCTTTCCACGTAAACCCTTCACGCGTTTTATTCCCTGTACCCTAAATATTTCCCGTGTCACCCTGTAGTCCACCGTGTCACAGGATTTACCCCCGTCTGATGGTGCCACGCATTGTGACACACTGCTCTGTACTGTGTCGCGGTGCTATTTTTTAGGGTTTTTATCTTTTTAGGGTTCCGTGTGTTCCCTCTACACATTTTTTCTATAAATACCACCTCATTTCTGATGTACGGGGCATCAATGAATTAATTCTCTCTTTTACTCTCTTCTATGATGTCTAGTTTAGTTCACTCATTTAACAATGTGGTCGAACTAAAAGAAGAAGTATGACTAAAGGAGAAATAAATCTACGTTTAGAAGCAAATGTTGCTACTTCACAAGTAGAATCTACAAGTCTGGAAGCAAAAGTTGCAACTTCACAAATAGAACTTATATTTCACCTTACCTAGTTATTGACTAGAATTAAATAAATGTTATTTATTCTTGTCGTTATCAAAGCATTGAAGATTCAAAACATGGACTAAATGTTATTCTATGCTTCATTGAGTCATAATATGTTTTGAATTGCTAAATAGGTTTAAAGTTCTATATGATAGAAATAATTAAACCATTTCTATATATAGTTGTCTCTAAAATGTCAAATAATTCGAACGAAAATGAACATTGCATGCGAAAGATCCAAAGGGATGGTCTTTCAATATCATTGGATTATGAATCTATTGATATATGTAATTAATATTCTAATTTAAAATTTTGACAAAGTCACCATTTAGAGAAATGGTGATGTGAACTCAAGGTCGAATACATATCGATGTACGAAAACCAAAGGTTCAAAGGCTAAAGACAGACAATGAAACTTCATTTGTGATACGATCATTACTTGTGCTTAGTTGTAGCATGAGAGTGGAAGTTTTGAAAAGTTCAAAATCTAGTATGAAGTTCAGTATCAACTTGACAAGATAATGATTACATTACAATATGATTGTAATTGTAAAAATTTAAGTCAAGACATGTACTTGGAAACACATTCAAAATATTGCGATATGATCGTAATAATGAAAATTTAAGTCAAGACCTTGATAAACATCCAAGAGTTGTGAAATCGTTTTACAATAAACTCCGAAAGAAAACCTTATGAAGTGTTTATGAAGGGAGATATCAATTTATATGAGATATATTTTGATAATGGATATAAATTACCTATCTTCTAACCATTATTCAAGGGATATACTTGTACGATAAGCTACAAAAATAAACAAAAACTACGTACGTCAAATCAAAATGCATAAAAGGCTTCATACGTGATATGGATAAGAAAAGTTCTTATTAAGTCTTTCTATAAAGCAAGGAATAAAAGTTGTATCAAATCCTTTGATGCACGTTCGATTCCTATATAGAGCACGGGGTACTACTACACAAACCGTACTTAACACAAAATGTTTTTTCCTCAAGTAGGTGCCCTTATGGAAAAATGTTCCAAAAGGTCTAGTGGGAGTAGTGTAAATCTTGAAAGAGTTTGAGAAAAGCAACGAATAAACATGGTTTAAACCATGGTTGGTTCACCCAATGCTGAATATGCCTCTTCAAAAGGCAAGTGGGAGTATAAGAATCTTGAAAAGTTGGAGAGCCTTGAAAGAGTTCAAGAAAAGCTAATTCGAAAATCTTAAAGAAATTCGAGAAGTATTTGAATAAAACAATAATATGAGCATGATTCACCTCATGTTACAAATGACAACGCGTGATCTCATTAAGTGTAATGGTAATAACAACCATGTGTTGAAGGTAGTACATTTCAAGTGCACATCCTCAATTGTCGTTTCTCATTGAAAACTAAACAAAGTTGTTGTACGAATTTCAATTGTTGCATAAAAACCCACAAATAATGACTAGCATACGTAAAACTTAGCCAAAGAAATATGATTTCATATTGACTAAGAGTTCTAAAATATTTATTTTGGAACATGATGATTATGCAAGTAATGAAGATGATCTGACAAGTTATAACTTCAAATGGTTTAACAACCAGGAAATCTGAAATAGATTCTAAGTCTATAAGCAAGTGTATGACACTTGATTAATTTTTCTAATTGGGTGAGACCCATTAAGAAAAACAGACAAGGAAGAAAAATGTTTTCTAACTAAATCAAAGACTTGTTAAAGGATTCAACTAATTCATAGTATGGATTCAGCTAATTCATAGTATGTCTATGATTACGATGAAACCTTTACATTAGTCATGTTGCAAAGATCTATTAAAAATATATTAGTGATTTCTGCCTTATAAGATTTGGTAGATGGATTTCAAAACACTTTCTTGAAACTATTCATGAAAGAAGATTTGTATATGATACAATCAGAATGGTTTTGAAAAACAATAATCCTAGGGATGCATAAAAGATCCTTAATGGATTGAAGTTAGCATTAGAGAGTTGATGTTCTTAATTTTGTGGGTTAATCAAAATTGTTTGATGTTCTCATAAAATGAAGATGTTATGTATACAAGATGTTTAGTGGGAGCTATAAAGTCTTCTTGGTCTAGTATAAGGAGCAATTATTTATTTCTTGAAGGGTCAAGTGATGTCTAATGCATTTTGTATGAAAAAACTTGAAGAAGAAGATGAGTACATTTGGGATTCAAGACCTATATAGATAGGTCTCGAAGGATGTTTGATCTTGGTTAAGAAACTTATATTGATAAGATTCTTATGAGGTTCAATATTATAGTGAAGGAGTTTCAATCCCATTTAACATGGCACATTGCTTAATGATTCAATACTTTGAGAAAGGTTGATGAATTAAGGTTTTGAGTTATGCTCCTTTTGCATTTTGCAAAGGATGCATCATGCATGTCATGGACTATACTCGTCTATTTGATTCACATGTTTTAAAGAACCAGTAATGATTGATTTCAATCGTAATCCAATGTAACGTTGGAATACAAATTAGAAATTCCTAAGTTCCTAGCAAAAGGAAAGAAGGAAAATTCTTAATGTATGGAGATGAATATGATTATAAAATTTAGAAATAGCAAAATTCATGTTTATGAGAATGTCTCATGAACTATACTTACTAAACCCTTGACGAGTGACATTTATGTCACTCTTAGGGAGTAGTTTTAGAGTAATTTTCGTGTTTATTTCATCTTATTTTCCCCTATTTTCCTTTTATTCTCTTGTTTTCTCTTTAATAAAGTTTCTAGTTTATTTTGGTAATTTTGGAGCATTTTAGTTTATTTTCTTTATTTTATTAATTTTAGTTTATTTTCGTATTTTATTTTACTTTATTTGCTTGTATAGCTTTTATTTATTTTTATTAGTTTAGTGTTACTTCTCTTTTTCTATTTTATTTTATTTAATTCCTTTTTATTTATTTTATTTTATTTGTCTCGGTTTCACACTTTTATCCTCGGGTTTGTTTGTGTGTAGGCTAGAGTTCAAGGTCCAAGTCAAACACCACCCATTTCACCCCCGCAACCAACACAGCTGCTGCCACCAACACCACCACACAGCAGCCGTAACAATCACACGCACATCTCCACCTTTAGCCAACCAATCGCACAGCCTCAACAGCCACCAATCCCCTGCTCCTTCGCCACCACAATCAACCACAGCAGCTGCCCCTGCACCACCGTCCACCGTCACCCACCTTTCCCCTGCAAACCCACCATCATTCACGCACCACCGCAACATCCCTCACATCACCACTCACACGCACATCAACCAACACCACCAATCACCCCCGTACAATCACCAATTCACCTGCATTGACCAGCGCACCTAAACCACCATCTCCACTCAATTCCACTCACCTCCATTTCCCCTGCTCTAATTCGCAACACCCTGCAGCAACCACTCACCAAAACCCATACTAATCAACCACCACACAGCTGCCGCAACAGCCCCTGCTCCATCTCCACCCAATTTATAGCAACAAATCAGCCACCAATTGCAACCCCAAATCGCCCAAGCAACATCCCCAATTTAGAGTAAATCACAAATTCTCAAGCTTCGAGCAAACCGTTGAGGGTTCGGTCGAAGTACGAGTCAGAGACTTTTGAAGTTGTCCAAATTGAATAGGTGTGGTCGAACACACCCATGGTTCGACCGAACCAACCCCGTAGTTCGGCCGCACCAACCCATGGTTCGACCGAACCACTTCACGAGCCTCGCACATGATTTTTAATGAGGATCGATCGATTAAAGCTTGGTGATGGCCGTTGATCTTTGATTTGCGATGATGATGTGCGGTGATGAATGGTGAAGATGATAATTGAAGCAGCCAATTTCGAAGAGGAGGCTGGTTGTGTTTTGTGGGAATTGATTTTGGTTTTATTTTGTTTTTCTTTTATTTTTATTTCTTTTTCTTTTGCTTTTCCTTTTCTTATTTCTTTTCTCTTTTATTTCTTTTCTATTTTATTTTTTTTTATTTTCCTTTTCTTTCTTTATTTATTTTCCTTCTTTTATTTTTCTTACTTTGGCTAGCTTAGTATAAATACCCAATTTTGGGGGTAATTAAAACATACATTCAATAACTATCTATTCTACTCTCTAATTAGTTTTAGGTTAGGTTAGGATTAGTCTTCATTGGTAGAGAGAGAAAGTGTGGTTTTCTTCATTAATGAACTTGGATTTTGAAGAAGGAGCTTGTTCAAGCCTTTGTAGACCTTCATCTTCAATTAATGAGCAATCTCTTACTCTTTCTCTTTACCTTTGTTTTTTATTTTTCTTATTTGCTTTTATTTTTCTTCTTTGCTTATTAATCATATTGATGCTTATTGATTTGATGATTGATATTGTTTTCAACATGATTTGTGAGTAGTCACCTAGCCAAGGGTGTGGGATGGTGTAGTTGCTAATTGTTCATGCTTTTAATGTTGGGGTTATGTTAATGGTGATTAAAGTCTTTGCATGCTTGATATTCTTTGGTCTTTCTTGCAAGTGCACATTGTTAGTTGATCAAAGATGAGTCTTTACTAACAAGTAACGGAAGTTGACTTAGTTGAGATTCATTACTATAGATTGTTATTTAATAGTATCTCCTAGTATATGGTTCTAATGTGGAAACATAGAGGCTATGTTAGGAGAAGCCAATTGACCCCGGAAGGCGGCTAGATTGGACCCTTTACTTCGATATTCATGCATGTTTAGTTTACCATTGATATGCTACTTTGTTATTGCATGATCAAGCGTCAACTTCACCTACCCATTTCCCTTGGTGCCTTAATGTTTTATTTCTTGTTTTAGCATCTTTAGACTTTAGTTTATTTATCTCCTATTCCGGACTAGCTTAATTATCGATAACATTTGGTGGTGTTTATCCGTTCTCTGTGGTTCGACCCCTATGCTTGCCTTATACTCGTATTAGGTTTGTTTAGGTTGTATAAATTGTATTTGATCTAGGGATAGACAATTGACGACGCGTTTATTCCCTTGTCAACCCCTTCCATGACCAAGGTATGAGAGTCATACTAAGATTCTTGGATTGAAGCAAGTTGTGTAATTAAGTTGTGTATGAGAAACCTATTACATAAGTAATACATCAACTTGTAGAATTATGTTTATCAATTGAAACAAAGTTTCAATCTTATTTGATTATGGTTTTTGATATTAAATAAAATTTCCAAAATGATTATGGATTGATGGGCTCATCAGGTTGATGACCTGGTGAATGAAACCCCATGGGTGAACAAAATCCATATATTATTTAAGTTCCTAGTTTGGAATCATTAAAGTAGACATAAATGATTTCATAAATTGGACTAGCATGTAAGGTTGATTGGATAGTGCAGTTTCATGAGCTATAGGGGCATATTGATGATGCTCGGTTAATCACATGGATATGCATGAATGATGCATGATCGAACTATAGACCTACTTTGAAGTTCAAGTATAGAGCTTCCGGATATATTAGTGGATTCCTTTGACATGAGTGGAACATTGATTTCATTCAATGATATATTTAGCTATGGCACACTCAAACGTCTAGCCGTAACTGGAGATTAAAAAGGGCGAAGCTTCTACCATAGTCGTCGACTACGGACGACTATGGTCGACTACAATAAGAGATTGAATCTCAACCGTTTATTTGTTAATTGACTAATCCAAGACGTTCAAGTCATCAAGTCTAGTCATCAAGTCATTACACAGTCATCATGTCTAGTCATCAAGTCATTACATAGTCATCATGTCTAGTAATCAAGTCATTACACAGTCATCATGTGTAGTCATCAAGTCATTACACAGTCATCAAGTCAAGTCATCAAGTCATTACACAGTCATCATGTCTAATAATTAGTCATTTGCCACGTGTTGCATTTTCATTTGTCTAGAATTTATTTATTTTTTATTTTATTTTTTTAGAAAACTTTTTTTTTTTTCATTTCCTCTTCATCTTCTTCATCCCTTTCAAAACTCCATGGCTCCATGAATGGAGCTCCATTTCCGGCCAGCCCTTTGCCCACCACACCTCCACCTCCACCTCCGGCCAAGGATGCACGGATTCGCTTATCAGGTGTCGTCTCCCGTACCAGAAACGTATCTAGGCAATTTGGGGACGTTTAGCATCTTGATCGAAAACGTATCGGGTACAAAAAAGCTCAATTTCTGACATTTCCTATGAAGCCCAACCCATTTTTTTACAAAAAAGCCCCAAATCAGTAGAATACTTACCTAATTGTTGATTTCCCCCAATTTTCAAAAACCCTAAAATTTTCGACCTCTAATTTTTTTCCTCCAACCGTCCGACAGGATTCAAGGCGGCGACCGGAGACCACCTGCGACTCCATCAGTTTGATACTTTGAGAGTTTGAGTGTTTTCTTCGATATGTTTGAGAGTTTTCTTTTTTTTTTTTTTTAATTTTTTTTGTATGTGAGTCAATGGTACATAGTAGCATGTGTTGATATATTTTTCGAGGCCTTCCAAAGGGAGGTTTGATAGGTATTTGTATATACATATCAAGGGGCATTTAAGACATTTCACATGGAATTTACCCATCTCTCTCCTCCTTTCTTTCACCCCCACGTGCTGAATTTAAGTGTACCACTGGATGATTAATAGTATCACTAGATGATCAAATGGTATCATTGAACAATCAGTGGTACTATATAATCATTCAATGATACTGTATATTCATTTAGTGGTACCAACTACATATAGAAACAATATCACTATATAGTCAATGATATTATATAAGCTTTCAGTGGTATATTTTAAAACTGGTCCCACTTTCCCATCTCTCTCCTCCTTTCTCTCACCCCCATGTGCTTTACAATACTTTTTAATATTTTAAGGTTTGATATGTATTTGCAAATATATATCACACCTACATTAGTACTTCATCATATTTTTCTAACACTGTGATTGCAGATTTGCTGTAGGTGTTAGTTTAACTTTATGCATTTTATTTTTATTTTTTTTAAGAGAACTTTGTTTTTTTTATTTGAGGAAATTTAGGAGAACTTTATGCTTTGTGTTATTTACCTCTTTTATTCATGTTTTTAAGACACTAAATACCATAGTATTTCTTTTAAGTTGTGTTACATGGATTATTAATTTTTTTTTTCAAAAACTTTTTTATGAATTTTATATTTTGTTGATTTTTTTTTTTTGGTCGTATCCGAGCTGTACCTATTTTTTAAATTTTTTATTTTGTCGTATCCCGTACCCATATTCGTACCCGTTCCATACCCGTATCCATATCAGTATCAATTTTCAGGTCATGTCAATTCGGATCGAGTCAATTCGAGTCGGGTCTATTCGAGTTAAGTTTGTGTCGGGTCACCAAATTAAATTCACTTAAAAAAAATAGTTGGAAAAATAAAGTAAAATCGTTACAAAAAATTAAAAAAATAAATAAATCATGAGTACCTATTACGTAGTAAAAAAAGAAGCCCTAAACTAAGTAATTCACTATTTCACCCTATTCACTTAGAATTTGGGTCAATTTGGGTCGGGTCACTACGAGTCGGGTAAATCAATTTGGGTTAAAATCAGGTCGGGTCACTTCGGGTTTCGGGTCATTTCGGGTGAAAGGAATGGTGTCCTTCGAACAAGTGTATTATTCTGATGGCGGGTTAAGAATTATTAGAAAGCTAATATATTCAGTAAGGTCAAGTGATCGGAATGCCTGGGTGGAGGCCGCTTCCGATCAGTAATATTAATATAATTAATATTACAGCTTAATCTTGACTGAACCCTTCGGGTCACACCCAAGCAAAATATACGAACCGACTCGACGAATTAATTCGGAAGAAATTAATTCGTCGCCCGAGTGTTAAATATTTAGATGTCGGAAATTCGAGGTTAGAGCGTCGAAACCGAGCGTCGGAAGTCGAGTCAAAAATAATAAAAAGACGAGACGGCAAATTAGTAATAAATCAACAATGACCAAAATACCCCTAGCATCGAAATCCCGAGTGCTAGGGGATTAGCCGAGCTAGCAGCCCGTACCATGTGCGAGACATGCTAGAAGGGCGTGGCTAGCAGCCCGCACCATGTGCGAGGCATGCTAGCACAGCACGGCCAGCAGCCCGCAAGCAGTGCGTGGCGTGCTGGCGTGCGCTGCTGCTAGCAGCCCGCACATGTGCGTGGCTAGCTAGCAGCGCCCTCGGCATCAGCAGCCTGCACTGATGTGCGTGGGCGTGCTGGGCCGAGCTGGCAGCAGCTAGCAGCCCGCACGGTGCGAAGCTAGCTGGGCCGTGGGCCTAGGTCGGGTAGAAAGGGGAAGCTAGTAAGTATGCTTGCTTTTTGGTGTGGACAAGTGTCACAAGGAGAGGAAGGAGTGGGGAGCAAGTATGGTCCCCTCCTCTCCAAGTGGTCCATACTCCTCTTTACATATGACTAGGACACTTGTTGATTTATTACTTGCTTATATATTTAATTTAATTTAGCTTTAAATTAATTTGTGGAATTTCATGAATCGCACATTGATGGGATAGAAATTCCCACTCATACTTTCCTCTATAAATACCAACCTTGGGATTTGGAGTAAAGTGCTTGAGTAGGAGTTAGAAAGAGCATTCCATATTTTGGAAAAACTCTTAAACTCCATTAACACTTGGGTTTTGGTCGGACCTTGCTAACTCCAAGGTAGCAGACCTAAAAAGTCGTGTTCGTCCTTTGTGGGTGGATACCGTTGGAGGCACGGCATTTGCGGTGCTCAAGGCTTTCAAGTAAGAGCCCGTTTTGAGAGGGCGAAGCTCGCTTCAAGGGTATGATTCGTTCTTCCTTTTCTTGTGTTTATTTATTTATGCTTTATGGTTTTATTAATTGCGAGTGGTTCCTTGGGTCGGGGTTGTTTCCGCGGTGAGTCGGACTCACCAAACCCCAACAGCGGTATCGGAGCCTCGCTCGTTTATTTTTAAAATCATGTTTTTCAAGGTTTATTTTGGCTTATTTTTCTGGTTTAAGTTGCTAATTAGATTAGTAGCTCGGTTTTATTTATTTTAATCCCGTTTTTAATGTCGAATTTGGCCCAGAACCCAGATTCTCGCCCAAAAATAGTGAATTTTGGGTGGAAAAGGTGTTCTGGAAAGGTTTTTATCCTTTTGGGGCTGTGGTTTTAGCAAAATTCTGACCAGAAATTCCTTTTTCGAGGGATTTTTCGTTTTTGACGAAAAGTTTTAAGTCTTTTCTAACCTTGAAATTAATGGCATAACTTGTTGATTATGTGGTTGATTATTTGCATTATTTTCTGCATTTTTAAGTCCCCTTAAAGCACACTTACTTGGTAGTATTTGATGCTTAAAGGTTGATTTATTTTCACATAATTGCAAACTAATTGCTTTTTAGTGTGAAAATTTTTGTTTTGAGGCTTCCTAAGTGTTAAAGATTCAATCTTTATTTGTGATAAGTGATTGAAACTTTAAAAACCACTAAATTCCATGTTATTTTGTGTTAAACTTTGTTGTTTTAATCATTTAGAGTTGATTGGAAACATAAAGTTTCAATTTTTGTGATAGAAATTTGGTTATCTTCATGTTGGAAGATATAATTTTCAAGGATTCACAAAATTTAGATGTTGGAATTTTCATTTGAACATTAAAGTTCATATTTTTCCAACTTCCCCTTACTTTGTCAAATTCTCAAGTTTAATTTAAATTGATTAAATTAAAAGTGAGAAATTGCCTCAACTTTGTTATTGCACCAAGCTAAACCAATTTAATTAAGAATGGTTCTTGGAATTATTTTGGTTATTTGCACTTTGAAATTTTATTAAGTTAGACTTCTTTAAAACTATTTTTTTTTTTTTGCTCATTAAGTTAGTTCTAAAATTAATTTAGAATTAATTAATTATGTCTCGCGAAATGGGATCAAATCCCGAGGCCATGGCACGCAAAACGAGGCAAAGAACCACCCTTGGCTAGCCGGGCTGCATAGCAGCCCGCATGTCGCTGCCAAGGTGGCTGCCCCGCCTTCGTGCTGCCACCGTGCGGCAGCAGCCACGCACCAACAGCCATGGCTGTGCGTGCGCGTGCTTGCGGCAGTGGCAGCAGCCCATGGCTGCTTGCCGCGGGCCGTGTGTTCAGAGTTTTTTGTGTGTGCATATGCTTGGTGCGGTGAGGTGAATAGCCGTAGTATGCTTGGTTTGCATGAGCCGCGATTATTTGAGTTTCCTTGGCAAAGCGCTTAAAGCGAAAGCCACTTGAAATGCGGTTGGCTTAATATTGCTTATTTTTCCGTTTTATTTATTTTAATTAATTTTGTTTATTTTAATTAAAATTTTGGGAGACTAGGCCTCGGTTTTGAGCGGCATTGGCAAAATTTTATTTTGACAAGTTTGGGTGCTACCGACTTAATTAATTGGATTAATTAAGGGAAATGCGGAATTTAGTGGGAGCTTCAATTAATTAATTAATGACGTCAAATTACATAATCGGTTAAATAACTTTGACTAGTTTTAATTAGGCGTGTTAATCGGATTAACCACCTAGATTAGTTACTAGTGCGCGCGTTGTTTAAATGCATTTTACTTGTTTGATATTGTAAATTGCATGGGCCATTCACAAATAGTGAATGGATGAATGGAATATATATTCTCTCTCACAGGTTTTATGAAATGGCAACTAGTGGGACCCGATTAGGATAGAAAATACGGACTACGTGCCGTTATGTATTTTTGTAAATCTAAATACGGTCTACGCACCGTTAAGTATTTTTGTACCTTAATATTTAGATTATTCCTAGTCGTAGACACTAGTATTTGCATAGTTTGGTTAAGTCTTGAAGACGGCGTATCTCGGAAGACAAAGCCTTGAATTGCAAATGAAGACCTTTTGAAGATTTGAAGAATTCAAGGGGTCATGCTAGTTGCCAATATGCATCTATAATTTCTCTTTATATTTTATGCTTATATATACATGTGAATTATTCGTTAGATGCATGTTTAGGTTTTCTTTATGTTGCGATGATTAGTTAAGTTCACTTAAATCAACCAACATAGAAATCCTAGGTCCCTAATAATATTGAGTCAAACTTGCCTTTCCAAAACAACACTTACCAACCGAACGAGGGTGATGGTAGGCTACGCCAAAGCGAGGTGCCATCACTTCTCCAAGGCTCATAAGGCACACCGGGTGTGCACGTTGGTTTTGGTTTAACTCATCGGTATGAGTGAGGAGTCCTCACATACCGTGGCAAAAGAGATACATCGTCAAAGATGCATTAGATGCGACAATTGTCTAACCAAGAGTGGCTTAGAGCCATTAGCAAGGCAATGCTTACCCTAGAGATTGAGTGTTAAGACAAGCCAAAGCATTCTTAACCACTCTTTGTTTCTTCGGATCTTGGAATCGCCTTATTTTCACAAAATAGGGACAATTTTACGTGTAAATAAGACGTTAAATAAGTATTGAAAATTTACATGAATAAAATTCAATCTTATTTAAGTAATTTTGAATGGTTTTTCATTAAAATTCTTTCAATTGTATAATCATGTCTTCAACTAATGACAACGACCTTATGTACCCGGAACTTCCCGAAAAGTTACCATTTTTGCTCAATTTGGTGAACTTTAAGGAATGGGAAGATGAACTCCGAAAGACACTTAGAAATTGCTACCTAGAGCATATCTTGGACACTCCGATCCCCAGTTTCTACTCGAAAGGGATCATGAGTGATGAAGCTCATGAAGAATGGTGCATGGATTGCAAGAGAGTTTCGAAACTCATGGCAAACTCCATCCCGAATCAATGGAAGGAGATTTTCTCCGGCTATTTTCCGGACATGATGCTCAAAGCTCTTGAGGATGTAGTCAATTTGAGGGTCACCAAAAGCGCTAGGGGCAATTATGATGGTCACTTGGAGGATGTGACTAGGTCACTCTCCAAAATGAGGATCAAGCCACCGCAAGATGGTTGTCTCTCGAAAGAAAGACAAGAGGTGTGGGGAAAAGTCTACAATGCGAGACTTAGGCCCGGAATGCCACTTAAAGCTCATGTAATTAACATGACAAGGCTATTTAACCATCTGGAGCTAATTGGCAAACCAGTGGAAGACGAGCAAGCGGCTCACATGCTTCTTAGCTCTCTTCACTCGGGATATGTGGGGCTTAAAATGCGTCTCACCGCCAATAGGGATACACTGTCCTTAAGGGAAGTCAACCTAGAGCTCCAAAAGACCTATTCTTGCAAGAAGGCTAACTTTGCCCTTAGACCAAGGAAGAAGGAGTTCAAAGACAAGAGGAAGATGCACTGCTTCTATTGTGGTAACCCCTGACACTACAAAAGAGAATGCAGCAAGTATCTGGATGATGCATGAGGCAAAAAGAAAAGTAACCTCAACCTCAGGTATCATCTTAAACACTTGAATATAAGCAATTTTAAAAGGTATTAGATACCGGAAAATTGACTCACAATACACTCCTTTTTCAGGAACCAAGTGAGCGGTGCTTTTTCATGTGGAAATGAGTACACAAGTAGGATGAAGGTGATCTATCGAAGAAAACTTGTAATCTCATGTTTTGTCTAAAGAAGTAGAACTTATTTAGTTTTATGCACCATACTTTTGATGTATTTCCGACGTTGGACGTCGTTTTCATCAACCAAGACTTTTGTTTTGATGTCTTGAATATATTTATGGAATGACACCTTCATGTGTTTTTAGACAAAATGTTTGATACCAATGCAAAGAAAGTTAAGACTACACCGTCTAGTCAAACTTACGTGTGGCACTGTCGTCTTGGCCACATTAACATCAAACGCATCAAGAAGCTTCTTCAAGAAGGTATTCTTGACTCATTTGATTTATAATCCTTTGAGAATTGCGAAGGATGTTTATTAGGCAAGATGATAAAGCAACCATTCTCCAAGTTGGGAGAAAGGGTCGGTGACTTGTTGGGACTAATACACACCGATGTATGTGGGCCAATGAGTACACCCGCAAGGAGTGGTTATCGGTATTTCATAACCTTCACGGACGACTATAGTAGATATGGTTATATCTATCTAATGTCGCACAAATCTGAATCGTTTGATAAATTCAAGGAATTTCAGAACGAAGTTGAAAACCAACTCGGCAAGAAAATCAAAGCGCTTCGATCGGATCGAGGTGGCGAATATTTGAGCCAAGAATTCGATGACCATCTATAAGAACATGGAATACTTTCAGAGTTGACACCTCCGGGAACTCCTCAATGGAATGGAGTATCTGAAAGGAGGAATCGAACCCTGTTAGACATGGTCCGATCGACTATGGGTCTTAGTGAACTTCCAATCTCTTTCTGGGGACATGCACTTTTAACTGCGGCACTTACACTGAATCGTGCTCCGTTAAAGGCAGTGGAAAAGACTCCATATGAATTATGGACAAATAAACCTCCAAGGTTGTCTTTTCTCAAGATTTGGGGATGCGAAGCATATGTCAAGAAACTCATTTCTGACAAACTTCATCCGAAATCTGACAAGGTTTACTTTGTGGGTTATCCAAAAGAAACCAAAGGGTATTACTTCTACAACAAATCCGAGAACAAAGTGTTTGTTGCTCTTGATGGTGTCTTTTCGGAGAAGGAGCATCTCTCCAAAATGACAAGTGGGAGGAAAATCGAACTCGACGAAATTCGAGAGGACGAGCAACAAGGACAAGTTGGCAATCAAAGTGCTCACGAAGCATCTGTTGACATTGGTCAAAGTCAAAATATGCAAAGTCAAACCGACAATGCAAATGCTCAGTCCATTACCCTACGTAGGTCAACTCGGCCAAGATCTCAACCTGACAGATATCTCGTTGTTGTATTAACCGAAGATCGGGACATCCTAGTAGTGGATGGAAATGAGCCGGCAACCTACAAGCAAGCTATGACGAGCCTCGACTCTGCAAAATGGCAAGAGGCCATGAAATCCGAAATGGACTCCATGTTTGAAAATCAAGTATGGGACTTGGTTAATTTACCCGTAGGTTACACACCTATCGGATGTAAATGGATTTTCAAGATGAAAACCGACAAAGGTGGAAATGTATTCATTTACAAAGCAAGGCTGGTAGCAAAAGGTTACAGGAAAATTCACGGCGTTGATTATGATGAAACCTTTTCTCCAGTAGCTATGCTTAAGTCCGTTCGAATTCTTCTAGCGATTGCTGCATATTACAATTATGAAATATGGCAGATGGACGTCAAAACCGCCTTCCTTAATGGAATTTTGGAAGAAACTGTGTACATGACACAGCCTGAAGGTTTTGTCGACCAGAACAATAAGGTATGCAAGCTTAAGAAGTCCATTTATGGATTATAGCAAGCAAGCAGAAGTTGGAATCTGCGATTTGATGAAGCCATCAGTAAGTTTGGTTTTATCAAGAATCCAGATGAGTCTTGTGTTTACAAATAGGTCAGTGGGAGTGACATGCCTTCCTAGTCTTATATGTCGATGACATTTTGCTCATAGGAAATAGCATTCCGTTGTTAGAGTCTGTAAAGGCTTGGCTCGGGAAATGTTTTTCAATGAAAGACTTGGGAGAGGCTCAGTACATACTAGGCATCAAGATCTATAGGGATAGATCAAAGAGGATGATAGGAATGAGTCAAAGTACTTACATCGATAAGGTACTAGCTCGATTCCAAATGGAAGGAGCCAAGAGAGGGCACCTACCCATGTCACATGGCATAACCTTAAGCAAGAAGCAGTGTCCAAAGACACCTGATGAGCGAGAAAGGATGAGTCGTATTCCATATGCTTCGCTTATTGGATCGATCATGTATGCTATGATATGTACTAGGCCGGATGTATCGTATGCCTTGAGTGCTACGAGCCGATACCAATCAGACCTAGGAGAGACGCATTGGACTGCGGCCAAGAATATTCTGAAGTACCTGAAAAGGAACAAGGATAAATTCCTGGTCTATGGCGGTAAAGATGAATTGGTTGTTGAGGGATATACCGATGCAAGCTTCCAGACAGACAGAGACGACTTCAAGTCACAATCCGGATACATATTCTGTCTCAATGGAGGAGCGTTTAGTTGGAAGAGTGCAAAGCAAAGCATAACCGCTGATTCTACAACTGAAGCCGAGTACTTGGCAGCGTCTGAGGCAACCAAGGAGGCAGTTTGGATTCGCAAGTTCATTGATGAACTTGGTGTTGTACCCTCCATAAAGGGTCCAATAGACCTCCATTGTGACAACAATGGAGCTATTGCTCAGGCTAGAGAGCCACGAGAACATCAGAAGGTCAAACATGTCAAGAGGCGATTTCACATGATTCGAGAATGGAAGACAGAGGGTGAAATCAGAATTTGCAAAGTGGGAACGGATCACAATGTAGTCGATCCACTTACTAAACCCTTGTCTCAAGTGAAGCACAACAAACACATTGAGGCAATGGGAATCAAGCATGCCGCGAACTAGCTTTGATTTCCATATTATAGTGTTTTAATTAAATTTTGGACAATGTTAATGTAAAGCATTATGATGAACCATTCAGTTTTTGGAGTAATTAAAATTTTTCATGCAATTTAATTCACTCCGTCTCTATTTAATTGTGGTTTAGAATGAAATAATGAGTCCATTCGATTTTAATAAATATTCAAAATAGGGCATCAAGTCAATGGCTTGGATAAAGAAACACCTATTAAGTGAACATTGAATATTTTAATTGAAAATTATCCCTAATCAAGGTCATATTTTTTGTGGACGATTAATGGCCATTAGAGATAGTGTGTAGTATAATTTATAGCACCGTTTCTTGTGCTATGAGGATATAAATCATTTGCACAGGTATTGGTTTAGAACCATACTGGATCGACCTATGAGAATACTTTAAGAGATTTAAAATCGTCATAAGTATTTTTCTCATTATTACTATCGGAACTCTTTTCCTTGACCATGAGTAGTGGGAGGTCTCTTGTTTGAGTATTAGTCCGCTTTGGTATCCGCCAAACGTCTGCCATAACTGGGGATTGTAACGACAGATATCGGGCGGCTAGGTCCTCTTAGTAAGAGAAGCTACATTACAAGACTGGAAATGTCCCCCTACTAACAATAGGGAACATGTCTTGTTGTTTACAAGGCCTCTCGAAGAGCGAGACTGTGAAAATGCATGGTCGTGCTCAGATAAATTTTAGAAATCATCTGCTTATTGACAGTCAAACTCGAATTTCGAGAAACACTTCTGGACGTAACAGAGATGACGAGTAATCTTACTCTGTAGTTCATGAAGAGACATGAAGAGACATAGGAAAGGGGCTATACACTAAATGCACACTTGTCCGGAAGGACAAGTGGGAGATTGAAAGGAATGGTGTCCTTCGAACAAGTGTATTATTATGATGGCGGGTTCAAAATTATTAGAAAGCTAATATATTCAATAAGGTCAAGTGATCGGAATGCCTGGGTGGAGGCCGCTTCCGATCAGTAATATTAATATAATTAATATTATAGCTTAATCTTGACTGAACCCTTCGGGTCACACCCAAGCAAAATATACGAATCGACTCGACGAATTAATTCGGAAGAAATTAATTCGTCGCCCGAGTGTTAAATATTTAGACGTCGGAAATTCGAGCTTAGAGCGTCGAAACCAAGCGTCGGAAGTCGAGTCAAAAATAATAAAAAGACGAGACGGCAAATTAGTAATAAATCAACAATGACCAAAATATCCCTAGCATCGGAAACCCGAGTGCTAGGGGATTAGCCGAGCTAGCAGCCCGCACCATGTGCGAGACATGCTAGCAAGGCGTGGCTAGCAGCCCGCACCATGTGCGAGACATGCTAGCAAGGCGTGGCTAGCAGCCCGCACCATGTGCGAGACATGCTAGCACAGCACGGCCAGCAGCCCGCAAGCAGTGTGTGGCGTGCTGGCGTGCGCTGCTGCTAGCAGCCCGCACATGTGCGTGGCTAGCTAGCAGCGCCCTCGGCATCAGCAGCCCGCACTGATGTGCGCGGGCGTGCTGGGCCGAGCTGGCAGCAGCTAGCAGCCCGCACGGTGCGAGGCTAGCTGGGCCGTGGGCCTAGGTCGGGTAGAAAGGGGAAGCTAGTAAGTATGCTTGCTTTTTGGTGTGGACAAGTGTCACAAGGAGAGGAAGGAGTGGGGAGCAAGTATGGTCCCCTCCTCTCCAAGTGGTCCATACTCCTCTTTACATATGACTAGGACACTTGTTGATTTATTACTTGCTTATATATTTAATTTAATTTAGCTTTAAATTAATTTGTGGAATTTCATTGTAATACCCTAGAAATTCCTTTATTTTTAAAATACCTGTTTTGCCCTGTATAAAACTTTAAATAGGAATATCTAAGACATTACTGCCACCGTGAAAACGGTTAAGGCAAATATCAAAGATACACAGCGGAAGACTAATTTTAAATACCTTTCCAAAACAATCCAACTTGAAAAGCTAACCAAACGAAAGTAAAGTTAAAACAAAAATGAGCGAAGTAAAATGAAAATCAACCTACAACCTGGAACCATTAAAGGCCCTTATTAAAAACCAACCCAAATCCAAACTTGATATTAGCTCCACATATAAATATTAGCATAAATAATTAAAGCTGAAACACATTGTAACTAATATAAACTAGCATGATTCGCTCTTCACTCGTGCCCCATCATGAATATGCCTCAATACCTGAAAAGTTTATCTCTACTTGTTTCCACTACTCTCCATTAAAAATGGGTCATCATAGGGCCAAGATAAAGACATGGCCAAATACACAAACACACACAATCAGCAAAGCTGAGTACATAAGCGTAAATTAGCTACACTAACATGCTTTCACCTATCAACACACACTTACCTCATTGCACCTGTTCACAAGCACACACACCAATCAACAAGACACAATGACTAGACACTAATTAATTCATTTTGCATTGATTACGCATCGAACGGGTTTCCACCTATTAACCTCCCCCAAATAAATTTGAGGTTAAATGGCACGGGAGCTAACCGTGCCAGCGACAAAACCACACAAAGGTGGCGAAATTCCTGCGCATAATAATAAATAATAAAAAAGGAATATACAGCGTCCTGTACTCCATTGGAAGTTATGGTTAAATATAAAACCCCATAACTCCCCCCATTGTTCATACTCAAGGTATATACATTCCAAGAGTTTTGGTGCGTAATCTCTTTCACTTTACGTTATTTACATATTATTAGACTTGGTGATGACTCTCAAAGCATAATAATTCAATCAACAATAATTATTCAATCAAACAAACATACCAATTTAATTCTTGAATAATTAGTGACCACATATTATTTAATGTTGAACCCTTTTTAATTCTACCTCAGTGTCAAAGACACCTTAAACGCATAATGCGCCAAAAATCCTATCCCTCGGTGTTAAAAACACCTTAAGTTCACAAAGGCACCAACATACAATTTATTCCTTGTGTACATAGACACTTATATAGCTCCTTCCTCATGCTTAAGCATCAATAAAAATTATTTGAACCATAATAAAATTCCTTTTCAATATTCCAAACATAATTAAACATGTAGTTTAATTAATCATGCCTTCTAACATGCCATAAATAAAAAATGTGGTTCAAACACAACATGCCCAAAATATAATCTTCCAATCTATAACCGTCACAAATATTTCATGCTTCCCAATTCAACCACAAACATCATAATTTCACAATTCCATACATAAGCCTTAGCATGATACTACTTGTAATTAATTGAAATCAAACCTAGCATGATTCTACATCACCAAAATATGCTAAGTACGCGAACGTACCTCAAATAAGCTCTTAAAATAACCGGGTACTCTACAACAATTCTCGAACCAAGTCTCCTACATAAAGGGACAATAATACTATACTAATTACCCTTGTATACACAATTTCCAGCAACTTAAACTCACTTTAAATAACTTATAATAATCTGAAAATTATTTTAAAACCCCTAATTAAACTCCTTTTTAATGGATAATCACACCCTTTTATTAAAAATCACAATTATACTACTTTAAATAAAATTCCAACATTTTAAACAATTCAAAAATCCTTTAAAACTTCATCAAAATACATCTTTATACTTAAATTATTCATAGAAACATTAAATTATCTCTTACCCCTTTTAAACTCAAAGATAAAATTTAAAGCATAAAACAAAACTTCGTTAAAAATCAAAAACTGCCCGAAAATCATATTTAGAGGCTGAATTTGGCCACGAGAGGGTGGTTCTCACTACCAAAGGTAGTGAGTCTTTCTTAAAACGTTGTTTCCACTCGAAAAACACTACTTTTTTTTATCAAAATCGGAGGAGTTTAGAACCTGATCGGGATTAAAACGAGATTAATATTAACGAACGGAAATCTAATTATTAAAACATGAATTTGCGTGTTCAAAATAAATCTAGAATTAAGTTAAACTAATAAGTAGTTGTAATCACCAAAATTTCAAAACATCATTACTATAAAAGCCCTAAATCAATTATTCATAAAAACCCTAAAAATCAACACTTTAATAATTAAAACCCTAACTTTTAATACTTCATAAAATCTGAAAATTTAACACTTTATAATCTAAAATTTACAATATTTAATCATTAGAATATAATTATCAAACATACTAATCATGTTTAAAAAATTAAAATCAAAACCCCAAAGTATATATTATAGGAATAATTATTAAAACAAAATAAAAGAGGAGAGAGAAGGGAATAACCACCGTGGGTGGTGGCCGGCCAACTGGGCGGCGACGTGGCAGGTGATGGCAGACCGGCGATGGGTTGGCGGGCAGCAGTGGCAGCGTGAAAGAAGGAGCAAAAGAAAGGAAAAAAAATAAGAAAAGAAAGAAGAGAAAAGGAAAAAGGAAAAAGAATAAGAAAAGGGAAATAAGAGGAGAAATAATTACCTTGACCAATTGACTTTTTGTGTGGGAAATTTTGGGGATAAATGGAGTATTTATAGTGTAGAGTAGGTTAGGGTAGGTTTGGGCTTCATAAAAATAATGGACTTAAATGATGAAGTAGGTGGCCCAAAAGTAAAAATAGGATGATTGGGTTCATAATAAAGATGGGCTACGTTTGGATTAAATACTTATTAACCCAAATATAAATACTTGCTTTATCTATAATTCAATAATTAAAATAGTTTGACCCAAAATATATTTTATAACTAAATAAATAATTTATAAAATACATTAAAAATACGGGGTATTACATTCATGAACCCAACATTGATGGGATAGAAATTCCCACTCATACTTTCCTCTATAAATACCAACCTTGGGATTTGGAGTAAAGTGCTTGAGTGGGAGTTAGAAAGAGCATTCCATATTTTGGAAAAACTCTTAAACTCCATTAACACTTGGGTTTTGGTCGAACCTTGCTAACTCCAAGGTAGCGGACCTAAAAATTCATGTTCGTCCTTTGTGGGTGGATACCGTTGGAGGCACGGCATTTGCGGTGCTCAAGGCTTTCAAGTAAGAACCCGTTTTGAGAGGGCGAAGCTCGCTTCAAGGGTATGATTCGTTCTTCCTTTTCTTGTGTTTATTTATTTATGCTTTATGGTTTTATTAATTACGAGTGGTTCCTTGGGTCGGGGTTGTTTCCGCAGTGAGTCGGACTCACCAAACCCCAACATCGGGTCGGGTGAAGTGCGGGTTTCGGGTTAATTTTGGGTCGAGTCGGGTCACTTCGAGACATCGGATTGGGATAAATTAATCGGTCCGGTCTTCGGGTCTTGAAATTCATTTTTTTGGTCTTCAGTCCGATCCGGTCCGATCCAAAACCCTATAAAAATACGCGTGAAACATTAAATAATGGTGAAAATTATTTTTAATAAAGTTAGAAAACTTTAATTTTATAAGTTTTTTGTACTAAACATACAAAAAAAGACATAAAATGACGTTAAAAATATAGTTTTTCCTTTACTTTTTTCGTGTTTTCCATAACTTTATTAAAAATTTAGTATTCTGTTTTAAAAAATTCTTAAATCGGTCCAAAGCGCTCCGGTCCGTGTTCGGTCCTAGCTAAATCAGTCTTGTCTTCGGTTCTTAAAATTCTAATTTTCGGTCCAATCCGAGTCGGTCCGGTCTTGGACCAATGAACAACCGTAGTACGGTGTGTGCATAATCTCATTAAGACAAGAAATAAATACATTTATTTGTGCCATTATGTCACGGTCAAAGCACCGTCCCAATGGTCCACATACTATCATCATTTTTTTGGTTTTTTTTTATTTTTTTATTCGTATAAAAAATAACTACCAACTTCCATTATATAACAAGAATTATGGAGTTGTGTAATCAATGTATGGTCGATCTACAACATTGGTTATAATACTATGTATCATAACCAATGGAGATCATTAAGAAAATGGAAATTATATATCATAACCAATTCTTTACGGTAAAAATAGGTAACTAAGAATACTATACTATACTATGTATGTTAGTTATGTTGGTTAAGAGGTTAAAAAAGATCACATCAAAAAACAGATATCCCTAGCTAGTTAATATTTAGGCGTACCCAAACATCAAACTTCATTATTTTATTAGGACAATTGAGAAAGACAATACTTGACTAGAATATAGATCACGGTGTATAATAAGTTTTCCATTAAAGGTATAAAAAAAATTATTATGGAAGCTAAAGGAAGTTGTGCATTGCCTTCGTACTAGGGGGTTAGAGAGTATGGAAGACAAACCCATATAAAGTGTAAATAAATTAACATTTCTTTTAAATATCCCTAATTTAACTTCAAGCGTGCCCAATATTTGAAAATTACTATGTAGAGCTAGCATGCATAATTTAAATTTCCAATTTAGATATCCCTAAATAATATTTGGCGTACCCAAACATAGAATTTCATTGGTTGATCAGGACAATTGACAAAAACAAGTCTTGACTACAATATCAATCACGTGTATAAAATATTTTCCGTTCAGGGTATAAAAAAAGAAATTAATGTGGAAGCTAATGGAAGTTGTGCATTGCCTTCGAACTAGGAATTGAAATTAGAGAGTGTGGACTCAAAACTCCAACATGATTAAAGGGTATATCCTTTTTATTAGGAAAACAATCCACTGATTGGTGAAAGTTTCGATGATTACTCTTTTGTAGAAAACAAACCCATATAAGTGTAATTACATGAACATTCTTTTAGATATCCCCAATTTAACTTCAGGCATGCCCAATATTAACATTCTTTTAGATTTCCCCAATTTAACATAATATAAAATTCCAATTTAGATATCCCTAAATACTATCTGGGCGTACCCAAATATCGAATTTAATTGGTTGATCATAACAATTGACAAAGACAAGACTTGACTACAATATAGATCACGTGTATAAAATGTTTTCCATTAAGGGTATAAAAAATAAATTAATATGGAAGCTGATGGAAGTTGTGCATCGCCTTCGAACTAGGAAATTAGAGAGTATGGACTCAAAACTCTAACACGATTAAAGGGTATTTATATCCTTTTTATTAGGAAAACAGTCCACCAATTGGTGAAAGTTTCGATGATTACTCTTCCGTAGAAAGCAAAAGCAAATTCATATAAAGCGTAAATACCTTAACATATTCTTTAGATATCCCCAATTTAACTTTAGGCGTTCCCAATATTTGACTTTTATTCGTCTACCAGTACGATTTACAAAGATTAGGCTTGATTGATGCGTAGATCGATTGAAGGTACTTTTGTTATAAATACAGGGTTATTTTTGGGATAATAGTTATGAGGTATAACAAAACGATGATTCATTTTGGCAAACATAGATAAAGTGCTTCAATTCTTGGTTTATAACAAAATACAAAACTATAGGGTTATTTCGGATAATCACATTTGACCTTGTATAAATCTTATCTAGATTACTTGCCACCATTCACATTATTTGTTGTTCTCTTTCTTCTGAAAGACCCAACTTCCAGACCCACCAGCTCAACTTTCCTTTGCTGACTTCCAACTACCTGCGGCTTGCCTTCCTTTTAGTCCTCCAAGAGCTGGAATCACATCTCCGTTGGCTTTACCTGTGCCCCAGCCACAAGCTTAAGGGCTTATTACAATTTTCCTTCCTAGACTTCCACCCATCAACACTACTTCCATTGTTCTTATAGCATCCAAAAACCCTTTAATTTGGATAAGGTTCCGCTGATTGGTGACAATTTAGGTGATTACTTTTTTGTAGAAAATAAACCCATATAAAGTGTAAATACATTAACATCTCTTTTACATATCCCCAATTTAACTTCAGACGTGTCTATTATTTGAAGTTTATTATCTAGAGCTAGCATACATAATTTAAATTTCGCATTTAGATATCCCTACTTAATATTTAGGCGTACCCAAACATCAAACTTCATTATTTAATTTTGACAATTGAGAAAGACAATACTTGATTAGAATATAGATCATAGTGTATAAAATGTTTTCCGTTAAAGGTATAAAAAAGAAATTAATATGGAAGCTAATGGAAGTTGTGCATTGCCTTCGTACTAGGGGTTAGAGAGTATGGACTCAAAACTCCAACCTGATTAAAATATATTTATATCCTTTGTTTAGGAAAACAATCCACTGATTGGTGAAAGTTTCGATTATTACTCTTCTGTAGAAAACAAACCCATATAAAGCATAAATACATTAACATTTCTTTTAGATATCTCCAATTTAACTTCAGCCATGCCCAATATTTGAATTTTATTATGTAGAGCTAGCATACATAATTTAAGTTTCCAATTTAGATATCCCTAAATAATATTTGGGCGTACCTAAACATTGAATTTCATTAGTTGATCAGGACAATTGACAAAGACAAGACTTGACTACAATATCAATCACGTGTATAAAATGTTTGTCGTTAAGGGTATAAAAAAAGAAATTAATATGGAAGCTAATGGAAGTTATGCATTGCCTTCAAACTAGGAATCGAAATTAGAAAGTATGGACTCAAAACTCCAACATGATTACAGGGTATTTTTATCGTTTTTATTAGGAAAACAATCCACCGATTGGTGAAAGTTTTGATGATTACTCTTCTGTGGAAAACAAACCCATACTAAGCATAAATACATTAACATTTCTTTTAAATATCCCCAATTTAACTTCAAGCGTACCCAATATTTGAATTTATTATGTAGAGCTAGCATACATAGTTTAAATTTCCAATTTAGATATCCCTAAATAATATTTGGGCGTACCCAAACATCGAATTTCATTGGTTGATTAGGACAATTGACAAAGACAAGACTGAGCTACAATATAGATCATGATGTTTATTTTGGCAAACATAGACAAAGTGCTTCAATTCTTGGTTTATAACAAAATTTTTAAAGTATAGGATTATTTTGGATAATCACATTTGACCTTGTATAAATCTTATGTAGATTACTTGTCACAATTCACATTATCTGTTGTTCTCATTTTTCTGAAAGTCCTTACTTCCAGACCCACTAGCTCCAATTTCCTTCTTTGACTTCGAACAACATCTCTTTTATTTTTTCTAATTTGATTAATGATCCGGCATTCATATTTATTTTGTTTCCAAAAGGATCAAATCAAACATTTTTTTAGAATATGTTAACTATCTCTCTTCAAACTCTTTACTTAGAAGAATCGTCAATAACCTTGTTAAAAATACAAAATACAATCTCCTGTACAAAAATATGATTATGTGTTAATATTTCATTCTATAATTGGCATATTCTATATGCCTATAGATTTGGCACACAATTCTATTATCTACATAATAATTTTCAAATATTGGGCACGCCTGAAGTTAAATTAGGGATATTTAAAAGAAATGTTAATTTATTTACACTTTATATGGGTTTGTTTTCCATACTCTCTAACCCCCTAGTACGAAGGCAATGCACAACTTCCTTTAGCTTCCATATTAATTTTTTTTATACCTTTAATCGAAAACTTATTATACACCGTGATCTATATTCTAGTCAAGTATTGTCTTTCTCAATTGTCCTAATAAAATAATGAAGTTTGATGTTTGGGTACGCCTAAATATTAACTAGCTAGAGATATCTATTTTTTGATGTGATTTTTTTTAACCTCTTAACCAACATAACTAACATACACAGTATAGCATTCTTAGTTACCCATTTTTACTGTAAAGAATTGGTTATGATATATAATTTTCATTTTCTTAATGATCTCCATTGGTTATGATACATAGTATTATAACCAATGTTGTAGATCGACCATACATTGATTACACAACTCCGTAATTCTTGTTATATAATGGAAGTTGGTAGTTATTTTTTATATGAATAAAAAAATAAAAAAAATAAACCAAAAAAATGATGGTAGTATGTGGACCATTGGGACGGTGCTTTGACCGTGACATAATGGCACAAATAAATGTATTTATCCCTTGTCTTAATGAGATTATGCACACACCGTACTAGGGCTGTTCATTGGTCCAAGACCGGACCGACCCGGATTGGACCGAAAATTAGAATTTTAAGAACCGAAGACCGGACCGATTAAGCTAGGACCGATCCCGGACCGGAGCGCTTTGGACCGATTTAAGAATTTTTTAAATTAGAATACTAAATTTTTAATAAAGTTATGGAAAACACGAAAAAAGTAAAGGAAAAACTATATTTTAATGTCATTTTATGTCTTTTTTTGTATGTTTAGTACAAAAAACTTATAAAATTAAAGTTTTCTAACCTTATTTAAAATAATTTTCACCATTATTTAATGTTTCATGCGTATTTTTAATAAAAAATTGGTCTGGTCCAAGATCGATTTTTATAGGGTTTTGGACCGGACCGGATCGGACTGAAGACCGAAAAAATGAATTTCAAGACCCGAAGACCGGACCGATTAATTTAGCCCAATCCGATGACTCGAAGTGACCCGACTCGACCCAAAATTGACCCGAAACCCGCACTTCACCCGACCCGAAATGACCCGAAACCCGAAGTGACCCGACCCAATTTTAACCCAAATTGATTTATCCGACTCGTAGTGACCCGACCCAAATTGACCCGAATCATAAGTGAATAGGGTGAAATAGTGAATTACTTAGTTTAGGGCTTCTTTTTTTCCTACGTAATAGGTACTCATGATTTATTTATTTTTTTAATTTTTTGTAACGATTTTACTTTATTTTTCCAACTATTTTTTTTAAAGTGAATTTATTTTGGTGACCCGACACAAACTTGACCCGAATAGACCTGACTCGAATTGACTCGATCCGAATTGACCTGGCCCGAAAATTGATACTGATATGGATACGGGTATGGAACGGGTACGAATATGGGTACGGGATACGGCAAAATAAAAAATTTAAAAAATAGGTACAGCTCGGATACGACAAAAAAAAAAAATCAACAAAATATAAAATTCATAAAAAAGTTTTTGAAAAAAAAAATTATAATCCATGTAACACAACTTAAAAGAAATACTATGGTATTTAGTGTCTTAAAAACATGAATAAAAGAGGTAAATAACACAAAGCATAAAGTTCTCCTAAATTTCCTGAAATTAAAAAAAAAAAAAAAAAAAAAAAAAAAAAAAAAAAAAAAAAAAAAAAAAAAAAAAGTTCTCGTAAAAAAAATAAATAATAAAAAAAAATGCATAAAGTTAAACTAACACCTACAGGCTACAGCAAATCTGCAATCACAGTGTTAGAAAAATATATCAACACATGCTACTCTGTAGCATTGACTCACATACAAAAAATTTAAAAAAAAAAAAAGAAAAGAAAACTCTCAAACAGATCGAAGAAAACACTCAGACTCTCAAAGTATCAAACTGATGGAGTCGCAGGTGGTCTCCGGTCGCCGCCTTGAATACGGTCGGACGGTTGGAGGAAAAAAATCAGAGGTCGAAAATTTTAGGGTTTTTGAAAATTGGGGGAAATCAACAATTAGGTAAGTATTCTACTGATTTGGGGCTTTTTTGTAAAAAAATGGGTTGGGCTTCATAGGAAACGTCAGAAATTGCGCTTTTCCGTACCCAGTACGTTTCCGATCAAGATGCTAAACGTCCCCAAATTGCCTAGATACGTTTCTGGTACAGGAGACGGCACCTGATAAGCGAATCCGTGCATCCTTGGCCGGAGGTGGAGGTGGAGGTGTGGTGGGCAAAGGGCTGGCCGGAAATGGAGCTCCATTCATGGAGCCATGGAGTTTTGAAAGGGATGAAGAAGATGAAGAGGAAATGAAAAAAAAAAAAAAAAGTTTTCTAAAAAAATAAAATAAAAAATAAATAAATTCTAGACAAATGAAAACGCAACACGTGGCAAATGACTAATTATTAGCCATGATGACTGTGTAATGACTTGATGACTTGACTTGATGACTAGAGTTAATGACTGTGTAATGACTTGATGACTAGACATGATGACTGTGTAATGACTTGATGACTAAACTTGATAACTTGAACGCCAGGATTAGTCAATTAACAAATAAACGGTTGAAATTCAATCTCTTATTGTAGTCGTCCGTAGTCGATGACTACAGCAGAATTTTATTAAAAAGGGTGTTTCCTGGTTGCTTTATGTGGTTGCTTCATGAGTTGAGTGGGAGCTTTGGTTTCCACAAGATTGGATTGAGTCTACCTATTTAATTGGGAATGTGTCTTGGCCCCTTGAAGAGGGAGAATTAAGAAAATGCATGGTCATGCTCAAATGGATTACATAGTAATCATTTGTTTTGTAATTCTAACTCGGATTTCAAGAAAAGATTTGTAGATTAATATGATCATGACATGAGATGCAATCATATTATCAAATTGTCACACATTGACTTAAGGAATTTGAATATTGCGCACTTGTCTCAGACAAGTGGGAGATTGAAGAAGTTATGTCTTCGATAAGTGCAATTACTAGATATATTAAGGATCACGATTATGGAGATAATTAGTTCATTCTATAGGGTCGTCAATGTTTGTTGCTAGATATGACAATTGATCTTTGGGTTGGTTAAACAGCCCAAAGCCTTATAGAATGGATCCTATGAGGTCACACACAAGAGTATTGGGTTAAACAAGTTATAGACCCATTATTGGGCCTCATGAGATTATGACATACCATGAAAGGGTTTGGGCTAGAGTAGTTTGATTAGGGATAGGACTTTGAGCTTGACATGGACTCTTATTTAGAGATGTGATCTAAAAATAAGATCCATGCCTAGGGTTAACATAAGTCACAATTAACAATCTGTAAATTGTGACACAAGGCAACCAGTTTTCAAAAGCCCTAAACTCCCTTTTCTCTCACCTCACTCACGGCTCTCCTTCTCCCCTCACGTCCGTACGGCCGGTGCCCATAGGTGGTGGTTCATGGTGGTTATCGTGGTGGTTCTTGGTTAGTTTATCCCTCTTCGCCGTTGAAGGTTGATTGAAGCGTTTAATCACGACTAAGGCCCTGTTCTTTTGAGCTTCTGGGCAGAGCAGAGTAGAGCAGAGCAGGGGTCAGCAGAGCAGGGCAGAGAAGATTAAATTTCAGCATAGCATATTTCAGGCTAACCGAGCAGAGCAGAGCATAGCAAGGGTCAGCAGAGCAGAGTAGAGAAGATTAAATTTCAGCAGAGCAGATTTCAGGATAGCCGAGCAGAGCCGAGCCGAGCAGAGCAGATTTCAACATTATTATTAATACTATTATTAATGTTATTCGTATTAATGTTATTGTTGTTATTATTATTATTATTATTATTATTATTATTATTATTATTATTAATTATTATTATAATTAATGATAATAATAATAATAATTATTATTATTATTAAAATTATTATTATTATTATTATTATTAATTTCTATTATTAAAATTATTATTATTATTAATTATTTTTATTATTATTATTATTATTATTATTATTATTATCATCAATAATAATTATTAAAATTATTAATTATTATTATTATTAATCATTAAAATTATTATTACTATTTTTAATTATTAAATTTATTATTATTATAAATTATTATTATTATTAATATTAAAATTAATATTAAAATTAATATTATTAATATTAAAATTATTATTATTAATTATTAAAATTATTATTATTATTAATTATTATTAAAATTATTATTATTATTAATTATTAAAATTATTATTATTATTAATTATTATTATTATTATTAATTATTATTATTATTAATTATTAAAATTATTATTAATTATTATTATTATTAGTTATTTAAATTATTATTATTAATTATTATTATTATTATTAATTATTAAAATTATTATTATTATTAATTATTATTATTATTAATTATTAAAATTATTATTATTAATATTTATTATTATTATTATTATTATTATTATTATTATTAATTATTATTATAATTAATGATAATAATAATAATTATTATTATTATTAAAATTATTATTATTATTATTATTATTAATTTATATTATTAAAATTATTATTATTATTAATTATTTTTATTATTATTATTATTATTATTATTATTATCAATAATAATTATTAAAATTATTAATTATTATTATTATTATTAATCATTAAAATTATTATTACTATTTTTAATTATTAAATTTATTATTATTATAAATTATTATTATTATTAATATTATTAATATTAAAATTAATATTATTAATATTAAAATTATTATTATTAATTATTAAAATTATTATTATTATTAATTATTATTAAAATTGTTATTATTATTAATTATTAAAATTATTATTATTATTAATTATTAAAATTATTATTATTATTAATTATTATTATTATTATTATTAATTATTATTATTATTAATTTTTAAAATTATTATTAATTATTAAAATTATTATTAATTATTATTATTATTAGTAATTTAAATTATTATTATTAATTATTATTATTATTATTAATTATTAAAATTATTATTATTATTAATTATTATTATTATTAATTATTAAAATTATTATTATTAATATTTATTATTATTATTATTATTGATTATTATTATTATTAATTATTAAAATTATTATTATTATTATTAATTTTTATTATTATTAATAATTATTATTAAAATTATTATTATTATTATTAATTATTATTATTATTATTAAAATTATTTTTAATATTAATAGTTATTATAATTATTCAAAATAATAAATTATTATCATCAATACAATATTAATTATTATTATTGAATATTAATTATTATTGTTGTTATTATTAATTATTATTTGAAAATTAAGTAGAGCAGAGCAAAGCAAATTTGATTTGAGCAGAGTAGAGCAGGGCCCAGCAGACCAGAGCCGAGCTCAGCAGACCAGAGCAAAGCAGAGCAGAGAAGCTCTAAAGAACGGGGCCTAACTAGCATTAGTGGAGGTTTAATCCGTGCTCGTGACCAAGTAGAGGAATCATGCTTGGGGTTCTTTATCTCCCATTGTTCTTGCTTGATCGCACGTGGAATCACGCTTCAAAGGTACAATTATATGTTCTTTATGTGTTATGCATTAGATCTTGGGATTAGGTACCGTATGAATTTGATTCATGTTTATTCTGCAATTAGTACATATAATCTCCTAGAGTATTAACTTTAAGATATTCTTGATTGGTACTACATAAGTACATATTACTTATTATTGGGATAGCCGAATTTTATTATAATAATCATACTTATATACTATATTAGGACTCTATAATATTTAATCAAGTCATTTCCTTGTCAATCATCCTGACAGACTAATTTTAGGTACGCCAAAATTAATTTGGTAAATCTAGAAGTGAAATTTATGTATACTCTAGGGGTTGTGAGTTTATTTTTACGCAAAGTTATTCTGTTGCAAACAATATGACTAATAATTGAAGTTGCGAGAATTCTTGTGTATATGAATTCTGATAATTATCCTTCGATTAAAGGCAAACATATCTTTAGCATTTTATTTTTGGACTAAAAAGTAGTCGTTTAGGATCGCCTAGTTGAATTATGTGATAAGTACTACGTACATTCAAGTGTATATATGTTTTCGTGTATCCCTCCATTAATTCATGAAAAAGGCTAGTTAAATGTAAACAAGGATTGTAATGTAACAGGTAATGTTCTGGCCGAGAAGTTAATTCCACCATTTAAATTCAGGCTTTCTACTTTAATAATAACCGTGATAATGCAGATGAGATCGCATTAGATAGAGAGACAATAAATCTAGTCAGGAGTTCTAAAAATAGATGTGATTATCCTAAATAACCTTAGACTTCTGTATTTTGTAAAATAAACAAAAATTGAACCACTTCATTTTAGGTACGCCCACATATTACTTAGGTATACCTAAAACAAAAAACATTGTATACATCGAACGTGATTTTTATTTGAATTAACTAAGTCTTATATTTGTCAATCGTTCTAATTGACTAATAACATTCAAATTTTACATACGCCCAAAATGAAATTAAGGATATCCAAAAGTGAAATTCTGATTATAATGATCTAACTTACAAATTAGATTTTTTTTTTAATGTTGAAATTAATGTCTAACTAATAAATTCCCCCCCCCCCCCCATTTTAATTTGACTATACATCACAACCAATGATAGTAATTTTTTTATTATTTTTAATTTAATAGATTAATCATATTATTTTTAATTTAAATAAATTAACATTATCATAATCCTCCCTTACTTTTCCTAAAAAAAAAAATCTGGTGTTTTAAATAATTTTCTTATTTGTTTCAAATAAAAAAAATAATAATAATTTTTTAGTTTTTTAAATAAAAAATTTAATGGGTAATATACTTATTAAAGGCAAAGATGAAAAGTTATTGGGATATTCCACCTTAATTCACGCATCACCAAGGTTTCGATTTTATTGGGATTCTTTTTGGGATTTTTGTTTTAGAAAAGAATCTTGCGTGTTAACGAACGTCCCCGTTGCATTGGATAAGCATTTAAAATATCACCTAAAGTGGTATTAATTTGGGAATGCATGACAAAATCACACGTCGATCGGTGTAATTAATGTTTATTTTCCTTTAATCTTTCTACTTTTAGCGAGCTTATCCAACACCCCCAAGATGTTCGTTAGCATTTTCCTTTAGAAAAACGGTAAAATAAAAAAAATATAAAAAATAAATAAAAAAAAACAAGATCTTATTAACTTAAATACGATCAGTGATTAATTTTAGGGAAAGATGAAAAGATTTTAAGATATTCTTATGTCGCTAAACAATGTTTAGAATTTTTTATATATACCCAGTTGTATGGTACACCCGGGTAATTTGCTCATTAATTTTTGCTCATTTAATAAATGAGCAAAATATTATGCTCACTTATTGTTAGAATTTATTAAACATAGTTATTAATAATTAAACGTAGTTAGAATTTATTATGTAAAAATATAAATTTGAATATACCAATACATTTAATTAAGTTTTTTTTTTGAACAAATTTAATTAATTATTTCAATGTATGCAAAATAGTAAAAAAATAAATAAATAATTCCATGTATAAATAATATACGTTAAATAATTTTAAAATATAAAGAAAATAACCATTTGGATGTTATAAAATAGGGAGAAATATAAGAGAGATTGATAGAGAATAGATAAGTCACATTTATTCCATAGAGTGGGGATATATATATATATATATATATATATATATATATATATATATATATATATATATATATATATATATATATATATATATATATATATATATATATATATATATATATATATATATATATATATATATATATATACATACAATATAATTAGGGTTTGCTTAGATAACAATAAACCCTAGTTCTAGAACATTCCGAAATGATAAAGGAGGATAATGGATATCCATACAATAATATTTCATAACACTCCCCCTTGGATGTCCATTATCGAAGAGTGTGCCTCGTTAAAACCTTACTAGGAAAAATCCTATGGGATAAAAACCAGATGAATGAAAAATAGTACAACATTCTTCATAATACGCTCGAGATGCTGCCTCATTAAAAACCTTACCAGGAAAACCTAATGTGGGACAAAACCATGGTCAAGGGAAAAAGAGTGCAGCGCGTATTTTCTCCCCCTGATGAATACATAGCTTGAGATCTTCTAGTGTCGCAGCAATGAATCCAATATGTTAGATATCTTCTCATATGTAGTATAATATCACTCGTTGATCTTCGATGCTCCTAAACTGAAATTGCATCTTCAAGTCTTCACATAAACATGTGATGTGTCTTCATTTCACCATACATGTGTTTATCTCTAATATCATTATATCAAATATATGTTTAATAGTTGATTTAAAGGATAAACTTATACGATTATGACTTCTTCTGGAAATCGTTGATAATAAATATTGATGATCATTATTTGATCAAACATTCATCAATACGAGTAATAATTTGATGACAAAACTTAATTAATATCATTCTTCTCATATGAATTATAATATAACACACGTAATTATATACGCTAATCATGGTTCTTCTAGACCATAAGAAAATATTGTCACGCATAAGTGATCCATTGATATTCTTTAGACGTTTCATAATTGACACGATAGCTCTCTTGCAAATAAAAATAGTAAATCTCATTAACTCTCATATTCTCAAACTTCAGGTTGAGATGTCAATAATGTTGTTACGTACATAGATTCTCAAGAGTTTGATAATAATTTCCAATTCAATATATAAACTTTGTAGGGCTGGATATTACAATAGGTCGTATATAAGTTCTTCAGGAACTCTTCTTAATTCATAATGTGCAATTAAATCGGTTTCATCAATAATTTCATCACAATTATAAGCCCATTGGAATATTAATCTCTTTTTAATTTTTTTCATCAAAGTTGTAAACATATCTTACTATACTTTGAATGAACATTTACATACACCACAGTTATTGTAAGAAATTAATGCATGCAATATGAGATATAGAAAATATGATAACATATTAACAAATATACAATGAGTAATGCATCTAACAATTTCATATATATGCAATAAATATCCATTAACTTATGACTCACACATGCACATGAATATAAAACTCAAAATGATGCAAGACATTGTACAGTGTGGATTTAAAAATCCATATTTCATTGGACTTCTGGTCCATAATAAACTTTTGATCATTATCATTATGTCGACAATAAAATGGACATATATTTCAGATCCCTTATTCACTAGTCCATTCTATCATGCATATGCATATTATTCATCGGTTCCATTATGTACCGGTATCATAAAATTCTTATAACGTATATTTCGCATGCTATTTTACTATGATATCTGAATGCATTTCTCATTGGTACCATCATAACTTTTGTTACATAATAGGCCATCTATTATAATAATTCAGATATCTATACCACATATCAAGGGTGTTTCTCACACTATGATATTAATATACTATTATTATACTTTAAAAGTATCAATTGCACTATCTTGCCGTATATCGCATATTTCTATTGGAACCGATTATACAAACTACACTTCCGGTGCTGTGATTTAAAGTAAATTGGCAAGATCTATCTTAATGTATGCACACAATATCATTATCACCATAATAAAAATATATCTCTTTATTCCTCTAGATGGGTCATAACGGTATACAAATCAAATCATAGATGGGCAACATATGTTAATACAAAAGTTGGCATGTAACTTTACAAAGTATCATTAGAGGGATCAACTATTTATAGTATTATAATTTTTCCAACTTACTTCAATTCTTCCCTTTAAGTTGGTAAAATATCTCAAATGTTGGGGCAATTCTTCACCAACTTAGAATATAATTTCATGTGCATCAAATTTCATCTCGTAGGATAATCATATATATTCAACAAAGATCTATCTCTTCGGGAGAATAATGAAATTTTGTTCTCTTCTAGAGATCAATATTAATAGGGGGTAATGAATTGTGCAGTTGCTAAATTCCTATTCTATTCCTTATGTGCTGACATACAATAGCCCCAATCAAGAGAATTGTTATACAAATATGAACTTTCTTGTAATTTCACTAGGTGGTGATCTTCGGGATCACTAGAAACATTGATAGTAATATTAGTTACTTAAAATTTTCATATAACTTGTACGTGGTGAGCTTCTGGTCACCTAATATTTGTCAACATATATATTATTCTAGTGAACTTCTGGTCACCAATTATTCAGAAAAACCAATATATTATCTCTTGAACTTTTCTTTTTAACAAAAACTATTAAAAATCACAATCTAAACATAGCTCAATCTTAATGCCATGTCTTGCCATTCAATTTATTTCATATATTTAACATGAGAGACCGTCAGCACATTTTTTCTTTCATATCAAATGAAATTTCAGGTTTTCATGACGGGAATTTATTAAATCCCGGATGGCCTAATTATTAATTATCACATCCAATCACTTTTCCTTTAGTATTTAAACTATGGTCAGTTTTATAATATTAGTGATCACCTTATTAAAGTACTTTATGCATGGCCATGAATATGATGTGATATAAGTACACCAATGTGTTTCTTTCTACAATTGGCAAGACAATTAACTAATACTCATACTCCACTAGAGCATTGATTGTAATCTTGATACATGCTAATCTTGTTGGACAACATTTTATACTCTTCTGGAGTACTTTATATAACCATAACACATTTTAATGTACTAGAAATGATCTCTTCAGAAGATGCATCAAAATGTGTCACTTTCTCAAATTTGTCATTGTCAATATTGCTCATTTCATCTTCCAATGATTCTTATCATTGTAACCCTTTGGACTACCACACTTCAGGTATGCTAGTTTTAATAGCAACTAATCTTGTCCTTCTAGGATATCAACTTAATATGTACATTTATAGCTAGTATATAGGTAATGACATTTATTCATATCCATCTTCAAGATATATAGACTAGTGTATGTATCAAACTGACCATCAACATATTTAATTATTCATGTGCAAGGATTACATAAAAACAATGTAATAAACACTATCTCCCCCTAACCCTTGCATATGGGGGTATAAAAATAGTGCAACAATTTTTAAATTCATTCTCTTTCTAAGCCATAAATTGTTTTAGCAATGCATGTATCAAACATTTACTAATTGAATATTGTGTACTCATGTTTACATTTCTTATGAACTTTTTCATGAATCATGATCAATAAAGTGAACAAACATTCTTGTTATTCTTTTCCATCATACATCAATATCTCATTCAGTTCGGGGAATGAGTACAACTTAGTTACAAATATATATTTTTGAAAACCATACTTCATTATTTTACATATTTATGAAAAAGATATCATATTCCATTCTTCAAATTCATTCCACATATGATAAAATATGAAGTTCTAATATAACAAAACAAAGCAAAATCACCATTGTATATAGAAGCAAACATTATAATTAAAAATTATGAGTTCTGTTTTGGGTGTTTTTGTCCCTCGGGAGAGTTACGGCACGAAGTCTGGTCTGGCCGGTTTGTACCTGCAAAATAACGGAGACTCCGGGTGGTTGGAGCTCCGCCTCCGACGGTCAAGTTAGTAACTTGAAACGGAATAAAGAGTACGGAAATTTAGGTGGGGATCTGCTTGGATTCCAAGCTCATATGTTTCTCTGATGTAAGAGAATGCAGATGTAATAAATGGTAAAAACGTGCCCTCAAAATGAGGGACATCTCCCTATTTATAGGGTAATTGGGAATTGTGCCCCTGATTAGGTCACTGAACCCTAATCATTGGTGGGCTGCGCCGTTTTACGGCATTCTCGGGATTTGGGCCTGAAGGCCGCCTTTTCCCTTGATTTCTGGAATGACACGTGTCGAGCAGGGATTGGTCCATTTTGGACCAATTTGGGGCTGACACGTGTCACCCTCTGATTGGGCCACGTGGCAGGGTGAAATTACCCTAAACATTTGCCCCTCACAGATGTGACGTGGCACGCCTCGTGGCATCTGTGACACATGTCACGCTTCGGTTGGTGGTAATTTTACCATTACAGAGTAACCGTTCACCTTCCGGGTAAATTACGGAAATGCCCCCATATTTACCCTCTATATATAGCCGTTTTACCCTCATAATTTTATACGTTTACAAAAATTTTCTAGGGAGAAACTTTGAGAGAGCAGAAGTCGTCCGTTTGAGTCAGGCGCGAGCAAGAAATTTTGTTCTTCCGCAACCCAGCCGGACCCGCCTTCCTTCAGATATCAAATCCAAAGGTACCGTCTCTGTCTCTCTCAGCTCTTTTCTTTTTTCACCGCTTGTACATATTTCTTGCAATAAATGGATGCATCACCAACACACACGGCACAGCCTAGGTTAGAGTCCAGCCGGTCACCAGGGATGGCTGAGTCTAGGACTGGGAGTGCCGGCTCGGGGTGTTGGGACCACCCTTTGCCATGGATTCCGACCAGTTATGTGTCTGTGCAGGACACCATGGCTCGGACAATGCAGACGGCCACTGATCCAAATTACAGAAGCGAAGGCTCAGGCGGCCAAACGCCTGAGAGAGAAACGTCTGGTCAGGGAGACCAGACGGCTCTGGAGAGATCCCCTCCGCGCGCCCCTTCAACCCCTGCTGACTCTTTCTTGGAAGAGTGTGATCAAGGCGGCGACGAGGCCGCTTCTGCCCCCATGGACCAAAGTGAGGGGGAGACAGAGAGTGACAGCTCCGCCTCTACCTTTGAGAGCAGCGATGACTTGCCTCCTCTTCCGGATAGCGAGGAGGAAGAAAGGAAAAAGTGGAGTGAGAAGGACGATCCCTTCAGCATCCACGTCTCCTCCAAAGATCGGATCCAAATGGGGGAGAACTTAGAGAACTTTAAGAAAATGCACCCGCTTGGAGACGGGTATAAGATCCGGGTGCCGCCTGAGCTGGGCACCATCGCTTGGGGGGATGATCAAGAGAACGCCAACAACTATTTTGGCTGTTATGAGGCGACGTTCAAAGCCGGCCTTCGCTTCCCTCTTCACCAGGCGGTGAAGGCAATTTTGAGAGGCTACGGCCTTGGGCTCTGGCAACTTACCCCCAACTCCTGGACAAACATTCTGGGTATGTTGCCGCCTGCGAGTTCCAAGGGCTTAACCCCGGCTGGGAGGCTTTTGCAAGCATGCACTACCTCAGTAGAAGCCCAGGCGCCTGGAGGGCGTGGTACACTCTAACCACGCAGCCGCAATATATGATGACCTTGGACAAGGTCTCCAAGTTCGATGGCTGGAAACACAGGTTCTACCTGATGTCAGCCCCAACCAGACGGGAAAATTATGAATTCCGTCTGTACAATAAGAAGCCTGACTTGTTGGGCAGGAAGTGCGCTCTTCCCCGGATCCCAGAGGACGACTTTGACAAAATAATTGAGGCAGACTTTTTCGGCCTCACAGACGCAACTCTGCCAACCGGGGAAACAATAAAAGTCCCTAAGAACTGGATTCCCAAGAGCGCCTGGTTCAGGGATGAATGTTTCTTAGCCGCCTGCGGGCTAGGGCACATGTTTAATAAACGTATGCACCTGAGTTCATACCGTCTGTAGTATTTTTCTATCGGTATTGATTTATGATGTTGACCAATTTCTTTCTTTGTGCAGGAAGAAGCATTGAACTTGCTGCAGACGGAGAAAACCCCCAAGCGGTCTTCTGCGGCCATCCGCAAAGAGCTTGCGGAGAAAGCTGCGGCCGAGCTCAGGGCCAAGGTATTGAGCGCCTGACCCTTTCTTAAGTTTATTCTATAAACTGTCTTGCCCGGATACTAACCTTGACTTGTTTATTTTCACAGGGGGGAGAAGTTGGGAAATCGTTTGAGAAGAACCTCAAACGGGCTAGAGAGGAGGCCCCAGCCGTTCTTAACAAGATAAAAAAGTCCGCCTCTGCGTCAACTCCTGGCGCCTCGGCCGGGGCTAAGACGATGCGGATAGCGGGGCGACTCGAGAAGGTAGGCGGGAGCCTGTGCCTTGATCTTGTCAACCCCTCAGCAGCCGCGGGGTTCACCACGCCTACAAGCGTTTCCCGCTTGGCCGGCTCTGAAGGTAAGAACCCTTTTGAATCCCCGCTTGAGCTGGGGTGGCCTTTACGGGTGAAATCCCACTCCCAACAGACGTCATCCTCAGACGGTCGGCAACAGATAGGTGCTGCCTTAGTTTCGCACTCATCACGTATTGATTGTGGTGCAGATCAATCTCCCCGCTGGCCAGACGTCCAGAAGCACGCCAAGGCCATGCTGGATGCCGTCCGGTAGTGGGATAAGGACAATATCCCTGGGATAGAGACGTTCAATCTTTAACGCATTCTATCCCTTGTGGCTGAGGTAAGAAACTTGTCAATTCAATGTTATTTTTTCCAAGTGTTTTACCCCGCCTGCAATTCTTATACCGCCTGCTTTTTTGCAGGCCATGCTGCGGGTGGACGGGCTCAAACGTCCTTATTCCCGCAAACGGGAAGAGGTAAAAAGGGCCAAGAAGTCCACCATAGACGCTGATAATATTGCTTTCCACTCAACTATCGTAAATGAACTTGAAACTAAAGCAATAATTATGACACAGGCGTCTAAAATCCAGCAGCTGGAGCTAGATCTGAAGGCGGCCGACCAGCGGGTAGCGGATGCTGAGACGGCCAAGAAGGGGGCGGAGGAGGCCCAGAAGAAAGCAGACGAGAGCGCCAAACAGGCTGATGAGGCGCTTAAGAAGGCCCAGGCGGACCTTGGCAAACTGAAATCCAAGGTTGAGAGGCTGGAGAAGGATGCTGCTCAAGCTCAGAAAAACTTTGCAGCAACCCTGAAGGCGGAGCAAAACCGCCTTGTTGCTGAGAGTGATGCTGACAACGACGCCCGTATGAAGATTGCTTGGGCTGCCTTGTATCCAGACGCTGATTATAGCATCTGGACAATGGCACACAGCTATGCCGAGTACGTGGTGTACTTGAGAGAGCAAGGCGAGCCAGAGCCTGCCTCCTTCGAAGCCTGGCTCAACAACAATGAGCCGACCGCGCCTGAGCTTCTTGGATCTGGTGAAGTGCACCAAATTCCCTCAGATGGTGAGGAGAAGGAGGAGAACCAGGAAGCTCCGTCTGCAGGCCAGAAGTGACCCCTCAGCGGCAGTATGCCAATCTTTCCTTTCTTTTAATTCTTTTTATTCAGCGGCCGTATGCCAAAACTTACTTTTTCCGGCCTGCGTGCCGAGTATCCTTGTATTTACCGGCTGTGGAGCCGGGTTAATTAACAATTACTTTCTCCCGGACGGGGTCCGGTTAACATTTGATCCATTGCAACCGTTTGGTTGAATGGACTTTTATGAAATGCACCGACTAAGTCGGTTTTGATCATTTTGCATTTGAATTTTTAATTTTTGCCTAACTTATGAAAAGCATGCGGCGATTTCTTGCCTAACTAGTCAATAGTCTGGCTGTCCTTGCCCCTGGACGGCTGTGTGATTGGTTTCAATTGGAGCTGGTTGATTGACTTGAAAACGTTTGATGCTGCAAAGAGCATGATATATTTGTAAGTCAATCAATCACAGTAGTGATTGCCCCAAACCAAGTGCACAGCCGTACACCAACAGGCGTTTCGGTCATTACCCAGACGGCTTATGCCCGTCTTGGTAGAGATTTCATAGCCATTGAACTCTTGCCCCAATTGGGGTGAGGTGCAATTTTTGGAATAAATAACCTAAGTGAGAACTTCAGTCGGTGACCGACTGATGCCTATGGGCATCCGGTATTTAGAAACTTATTCGTTCTTCGTAGGTTATTTCGGTCAGACGGCTATGAGTTGACCAATTTGGTCGTTCAATTTTTGCCGTCAGCATGGATACGTAGAACCGACAGATAATCTGTTCTCTGCGACGATTGCACCCAGAGGGGTGTCGCCGGACGCCTTTGTCCATGTTGGGACAGGCGATTTTATAAAAAGAGCAACCATCCGGCCATTTTAGCCTCTGGTCTTGTTTGAGACCGGTTGTGTAGCCACTAAACGTTTTTGTGCTTAGTTTCCTAATCAGTGTTGAATTTACACTAAGTATCGAACTTGGTTTTTTAAGCAAACGAGTCTGTCTGGGTATTACCCAGACGGACGGGCAAATACTTGATCATGCTAAGTATCAAACTTAGTTAGATAAATGGAGAAGCCGTCTGAGTATTACCCAGGCGGATAGTCAAGCAGTTGAATAAACCAAGTATCCAACTTAAATTGGAGAATCCGTCTGAGTATTACCCAGGCGGATAGTCAAGCAGTTGAATAAACAAAGTATCCAACTTAAATAAACCCGAGCATTACCCAGGCGGATAAACAAATGTAACCTTCACTAAGTCTCGAACTTAGTTAGATAGATGGGGAATCCGCCTGGATATTACCCGGATGGATAATCAAACAATAACTCAATTTTGCAAACAAAGACTGAATCTTCAATAATTGACTCATTGTTTACAAAAAGTTACATTCTCAGAAGTAGTACTTTTTTAGATTGTCTACATTCCAAGTTCTAGGCAGGCGCCTGCCGTCTGGGGTTTCCAGGCGGTAGGTGCCGTCCCTTACTTCTTCATAGATCCGGTAGGGACCTTCCCAATTTGGTGTTAGCTTTCCCAACTCATTGGCCCTACCGGTTGCCTCCATTTTTCGTAACACTAAGTCGTCAACTTTCAAAGGACGCTTGTGTACTTTTTTGTTGTAGGCTCTAGTCATTCTCAGACAGTAAATCTCATGACGCAAGGCAGCATTGCCCTGGCGTTCTGGGAGTGAATCTAATGCCAGGCGCATTGCTTCCCAATTTGCCTCTTCATCATACAGCATGACTCTGAGAGTCGGCTCGTAGTGCTCGATGGGCAAGACGGCTTCAGCATCGTAAACCATGAGAAATGGGGTTTCACCGGTTGCCCCTTTCGCTGTTGTCCGGATGGCCCATAGGACATGGATTAATTCTTCTGCCCATAAGCCACCGGCTCTTTCTATTTTCTTTTTAATGCCGTCTGAGATGATTTTGTTGAAAGCTTCAACTTGGCCGTTTGCTTGGGGCCGGCCAACAGATGCAAAATAACTTGAGATCCCCTGATCTCCCAACCAAGTTTTTAGCTGAGGCGTCTCAAACCGAGGACCATTATCAAACACCATAGACATGGGTACCCCGTACCGGGTGATAACATTCTTCGAGATGAAGGAAATTACGTCTGAGGTCTTGATGTTTTTAACCGCCTCAGCCTCCACCCACTTGGTGAAGTAATCCACAGCCACCAAGATGTAGCGCTTTCCGCCTGGAGCAGGCGTGTAAGGACCTAGAATGTCCATGCCCCATTTTGCAAACGGGATTGGGCTGTGGATGGCCGTCAAATCAGTAGCCGGACGGTGAATGAGTTTGCCAAATTTTTGGCACTTGTCACATTTCTTCACCAACTCCTTGGCATCTGCCTCAAGAGTGGGCCAAAAGTAATGTCGTCTGGCTCTGACGGCTAGGGACCTGCCGCCTATGTGAGAGGCGCAGAATCCCGAGTGTAAGTCTTCGAGAACTTCTTTCCCCTTTTCTGGGGTGACACACTTCAACAAAGGCTTCAGAAACCCCGCCTTGAAGAGTTCTCCATTTTTCAACTCGAATCTTGCGGCTCGCTTTTTCAGGACGACTGCTTCCTGTGGCGAATCAGGAAGTGTGCCGTCTGAGAGATAGGCCCGGATGCCATCCATCCAGGTAGAGCTTCGGTCCAGAATTCCAACAGGATCCTCATAGATGCTTCTCTTTTCAAGAACTTCCCAGAAGACTGACCGAGGCGTATCATGGCAGGCGGAAGATGCCAGCTTTGACAATGCATCCGCCTGGTTGTTTTCCGACCTAGGCACCTGATTCAGCCGGAATTCCTCAAGTGCCTTGGTCTCTTCTTTGACTGCCTGAAGATATTTAATCATAGCCGGATGGGTAGCCTCATAACTTCCCTCATACTGGCTAACAACCAATTGAGAATCAGAGTAGGCGTCAATTTTCATGGCCCCTGCCGCCTTACACATGCGTATGCCGGCTAGCAGGGCTTCATATTCCGCCTCATTGTTAGAGGCCTGAAACTTGAAGCGTAGTGCATATTCAAATCTGTCTCCTTCAGGAGACTCATAAATTACGCCTGCACCACATCCGTTCTTTGTAGAGCTCCCGTCTACGTACACTTTCCAAACCCGATCAAGATTATCCGGAGCCATCGGACGAGTCATTTCCACAATGAAGTCGGCAAACGCCTGACCTTTCACTGCCTTTCTTGGTTCGTAAGTGATTTCAAGGCTCTGCATTTCAATAGCCCATTTCAACATTCTCCCGGATGAGTCCAAGGTAGACATTGGCCGCTTGAGTGGCTGGTCCGTGTAAATCACCACCGGATGTGCCAAAAAGTAAGGCTTCAATTTTTTGAATGCCATATACAAAGCAAGGCCAAATTTTTCAACCATGGGGTACCGGAGTTCAACATTTTTAAGAACATGGCTAATGAAGTAAACCGGGAGCTGCACGCCGTCTCGCTCAGCAAGGAGAACGACACTGAGGGCATGGTCTGAGACGGCTAAATACATGTACAACGTCTCCCTAGGCAAAGGACTGACCAACCTAGGCAGAGAATGTAAATGCTATTTCAACCTCTGGAACGCCGCCTCAGCATCATCCCCCCATTCAAATCTGGTCTTCTTCCTGATTGCTTGGAAGAAGTAGAGGCATTTGTCACCTGACCGGCTGAGGAACCTCCCCAGGGCGGCCAGACAACCGGTGAGTCTCTGAACTTCCTTAACAGAGCGGGGTGACTTCATGTCAATCACCGCCTGTATCTTTTCGGGGTTAGCCTCTATCCCCCTTTTATCAATCAGGAATCCGAGAAACTTCCCAGACTCAACACCAAAGACGCATTTCTTAGGATTTAACATAACCTTATGCCGCCTGAGGGTGGTGAATGTTTCTCGGAGATCAGCAAGGTGATCCGTCTGTAGCTTGGATTTGACTATCATGTCATCAATGTACGCCTCCACATTCCTCCCAATCTGATTAATGAAGACCGTATTAATCATCCGTTGGAAAGTGGCAGGCGCATTTTTCAAGCCAAACGGCATCACAGTATAACAGAATAGCCCCTGATCAGTGACGAATGCCGTCTTCTCTTGATCTTTCTTCCACAGGGGTATCTGATGGAAGCCGGAGTAGGCATCCATAAAGCTCATCAAGGTGTGACCGGCTGTAGAATCGACCAGACTGTCGATCTTTGGACGCGGATAACTGTCCTTTGGACACGCCTTGTTGAGGTCTGTGTAATCAACACACATGCGCCAGGTCCCATTCGGTTTCTTCACAAGGACCACGTTGGCCACCCAGTCGGGGAAATTACAAGGCCGAATGAACCTGGCGTCTAGCAGCTTTTTGACTTCGGCAGCTGCCACCTGACTTCTTTCCTCGCCGTGGTTTCTTTTCTTTTGCCGGATGGGCTTCTTTTTGGGGTCCACGGCGAGTTTGTGGACAGCAAGATCCGGGCTGACGCTTGGCATCTCTTCCACTTCAAAGGCAAAAATGTCTTTGAATTCCTTCAACAGAAGATGCAAGCTTGCACCCAAGGTAGCATGAGCAACCGTCCCAACCTTAACAGTACGTTCTGGACGGCTGTCGTCCAGAACGAGATCAATGCTTTCGCCAGCCGGTTGGGGACGGAGCTCATCTGACCGTTCACCGGTCAGTGATTGCTATTTTTTCTCTTTTTTCACCTCCACCAGCAGAGGAGCCTTTCTTTTCTTTCCGGCTGCTGGTGGGGCAGGAGCTGGGTCGGCATCCTTGACATTGTCAAGGTCTATTGGTTCCTGACCGCCTGGGGCCACAGTATCTTGGACGGCTGAGAGATAACACTCTCGGGCCGTCTTCTGATCCCCATTCAGGGAACCCACAGTGTCGTCATCCTTCTCATACTTGATGAGCATGAGAGCCGGGATGATTACTGCCTTGGCTACATTGAGGGTCGGCCGGCCAAGGATAATGTTGTAGGCGGTCAACTCCTCAACGACCAAGAATCTGACGACAATATGTCGTCCTTGGCCCTTCTCTCCCAGCCGGATGGGTAAGTCAATTCTTCCGGCTGGGTAGACCATCCCACCCCCAAAACCAACCAAGGGGTGGGTGACCGGATGCATGCTGCTGACATTGTATTTCAGCTTTTGCAGGCACCGGAGGCTGATGATGTCTGATGAGCTGCCGGTGTCTATAAGGATCCGTCCAACCAGCTGGTTGGCAACCTTACATTCAATGACCACCGGGTCATCATGAGGGCGGCGGACGCTGCCCCTATCCTTCTCAGTGATAAAGACATCCGGGAAGGAAGAGCTGACAGACGCCTGCTCATCATCATCTTTGTCCATCTTTCGAAGATGGCTCTTGGTGCCCCGGATGGTAGGGCCACCACATGAAAACCCGCCTGCTATAGTGTAGACCGGCTCCTTGTCGGTATCCGAACTACTAGCAGGCTGGGGGGTAGTCTTGGAGGACTGACCCTTGTTTTTATTTTTTGCCCCGACTGGGGACTTAGAAATGTAGGACTTCAACAGCCCTTTGTCAGCCAGACGGTCCAACGCACGCTGAAGACTGAAGCAGTCGTTGGTGTCATGGCCGACCTCCTCATGGAACTGACAGAATTTATTCTTGTTCCGTGACTGGACAGAACTCTTCATAGGATTCGGCTTCTCGATGGACAACCGGTCCTTTACCTCCATGAGGATGGAGTTGCAGTCTTTGTTAAACTCGTACTTGGGGACTTACGGTTTAAACTCTTTCTATTTCTTCTGGGACGGCTGGTCAGAGTCAGTAACCGCCCAGACTTCTTTTCTCTTCTTGCTCTCTTCTTTGTTTTTGGCCGGCTGAGCTGGCCGACTGTCTTTCTGCTTGTCGGACTTCTTAAAGTCTGACTGGCTACCAGGCGAGCAGGGTAGCTTGAATGTAGCTTTCCGCCTCCCTCAGGGCCGCCTGTAGGGTGAAAGCCCCTTTTCTGACGAGGTCGAACTTAAAAGTCGACCCGTCTCTCAGACCCTTGAAAAAGTCTATAAAAGCTACCTCGTCAGACAGCCCTTGAATCTGAATTCTTATTAGATTGAACCGCCTGACATATGAGCGCAACCCTTCTCTCTCTCCCTGCTTAACAGTGCTCAAATCAAGGCTTGTTTTCTTAGCAGGGATGTTCATTGAGAAGTTGGAAGCAAACAGGAAGGCAAGCTTCCTGAAGCTATCGATGGATCCGGCTGGCAGATTGCCAAACCATTGTTGGGCAATGCCCTTCAATGTAGCCGGGAAACACCGACACCACGTGGCATCATCCAACCCCTGCAGATACATGAGGTTGGTGTACGCCATGAGGTGGTCTTCCGGGTTGGAGGTACCGTCATAGGTACCAACCAACACATTCTTAACCTTGGCCGGCTGAGCCGCCTCGATTATCTCCCGAGTGAACGCTGAAGGTTGTTCACCCAGGCGCAACAGGCGAAGCTGCCAGTCCAATGGTTGGACGTTTGGGTATGCCGCCTGACCCCCAAAGAAGGCCGGCTGCATGAAGTGAGGAGGATACTGCCCGTAGGCCTAAGTAGGCACATACGGGACAGTTCCGATCATATGAGGGCCAGTATGGACGGTATTACCGCCCGTCTGACTCTCATGCAAGGAAGGTGCACTTCCTGCAGAAATGTTGTTGAAGCTGTCTGGGAAATTCGACGTTGAAGCCGACTCAGACAGCGATTGATTTCTCTTCCGGTTGATGATCTCCCGGGCATCAATAGTTGATTTTTTACTTCTCACCGGCTGCTGAGGCCGGCGAGTGTTGGTATTGTTCCCAGGAAGGAGAATCTTTGACCAATCAATGGTCCTGGCTGCCTTCTCCTTTGGATGGGGAGTGGGCTGCCGGTTTCTGACTGACTTCCCCTTCCCTGGAGGAGTCTTCTTCGCCGACTGGCCTTTACTTGGACCAGCCCGACTCTTGGTGATCAGCTCTGTGATTTCACCCTTGAAACTCGTCATGAACCTCATGAGTTCGTCTCGGGTGACAGGGGCCGATCCTGCTGCCGTTTGGGTTGCCCCATCCGGCTACCCAGTGGGCCTGCTCGGACCCGCCTGGGAGGCACCCCGCTCCAGAGTTTCCCTGGACCGGATGTGCTTGACTCTGAGAGAGCCGTCTTCGGCTGTGGAGGTTTCGACCTGAGGATCCTCATCCTCCTCATGGTCTGTAAAGACTTCTGGGTCTTCGCCCAGACGGTTAGGGGGTGGTACAGACTCTTGAACCATCTTCGAGGTACTCTCCCCACAGACGGCGCCAAATGGTTTGGGTGTTTTTGTCCCTCGGGAGAGTTACGGCACGAAGTCTGGTCTGGCCGGTCTGTACCTGCAAAATAACGGAGACTCCGGGTGGTTGGAGCTCCGCCTCCGACGGTCAAGTTAGTAACTTGAAACGGAATAAAGAGTACGGAAATTTAGGTGGGGATCTGCTTGGATTCCAAGCTCAGGTGTTTCTCTGATGTAAGAGAATGCAGATGTAATAAATGGTAAAAACGTGCCCTCAAAATGAGGGACATCTCCCTATTTATAGGGTAATTGGGAATTGTGCCCCTGATTAGGTCACTGAACCCTAATCATTGGTGGGTTGCGCCATTTTGCGACATTCTCGGGATTTGGGCCTGAAGGCCGCCTTTTCCCTTGATTTCTGGAATGACACGTGTCGAGCAGGGATTGGTCCATTTTGGACCAATTTGGGGCTGACACGTGTCACCCTCTGATTGGGCCACGTGGCAGGGTGAAATTACCCTAAACAAGTTCTGTAGGAGGATGGAAATGAACTATAAAACTATTCATACGGTGAGTATATAATTAGCATGCAACTTCACCCTCTTTTCAATAAATAAACTAATAATTAGATTTGATCAACCATCTCATAATATTGTATAGTGGTATTAAAGTCTAATAGATTACACAAGGCTACAATATATAACATATAAATGGAAGCATCTATATTAATATATGCACAAGCAACATTGCCACGATCAAGTTTTTTATAAGTTCAATAAAATATATAACCATAAAACTAACTATAAAGAGTATAGTATTTTAACAGTTTAACCATCAATATAGCACACATAATAAATACGGAGTATATCTGCAGTAAATTGTACTTTGATTCATCAAAGTATGCTACCAATATGAATATATGATAAACACCTATTGTATAGGATAAGATTTGGAATATGATATTTTGCGTATTATACCTTTGACAAAACCATAATGCTAATGCAAGGCCATCTAGGAATTATAAAAAGGAAATAATAATAAAGTAGGATTTATGAAGGAAATTGATTTCGTGAGGTTTGCATTATCATCAAACATAAATACATAATATATACAAGCTAAGAGTTAACAAAGAATTTCCTAACTAAATCCCTTATTACGTGGGATAACTATTGACTAAGTTAAAGCCTAACTAATAGCTAGACTATTGTAAGTATACCAAGATATATACGGTAAATATAACACATATAAAATATACTCCGCATATGTTAAATATATATTCTAACAATTTAGGAAATTATACAAAACCGGAGATTTCATGAATATTCATTGTATCCCTAATTACATTAATTAATTATTTCACCATATTCATAACTCCTATATCTTATAGGAAACACTAATTAAGAGAAATTAATTATTTCTATTTGAACAACCCCACATCAAATTACATATATCACAAAGGGATAAACATAACTTCTTTTTTATATAACACAAGGACTGACAATTAACTTCTTATATGAATAAGATAACATACATATATATAAACAAAATAGATTGCTACTCCACATTTCATATGTTCACCCACAAAACATTCTAAATATTCTAGGATTAGAGATTCGAACTATATAGGATTACATACAAAATTTCCTATGCGTTATCTTACCTTTTTCCTTTGCTTAATAAGAAAAACAGATTTCAACTAGACTTTTAAATTTCAATAAGAAATTAATGCTACATGCACCTCCTGCAGTTTACAGTCTTTAAATTCAATAAAGATAAAGTTCACAAGATTTAATACTAATAACAATTCTAATTTTCCTTTTAATGTCAAACTAATTTAACAGTAACAATCACAAATTACCTCCATGCTTAATAATATTATCCAAGAAAAGACTATTAAGAAATCAACCAAATAGCATCTGTATCAATTAGAACAAATTAGAGAGTGCAGCAAAGAAATTGCAAATCAACAATTCAACTACATACATACTAGCCATAGACAAAGATAAAAACTATCACATAAGTATTCCCCGTCAATGAAGTACACTAACCTTTAGTCCTTTAATTATAATTAAACACTAATTCAACCCCACTTAACAAAACAATGCATCATACACGTATAAAAGGGGCATAAAATAATTATATTATGTAAACTTAAAGCTTAATGAAATAAATGAAATTGTGAGGAAACTTTCCTGCTAACGGGTTCACGATAAGTCGATAACTGCATGGATCATTGGATCAATATCGCACAAGCTTTTGATACCACCTATAAATTTTCAAATAGCACCGCTTGTAAAGTGTGGCGAAATAAAAGGCACTGAGGCGGAGAAGAGGGGGGGTTGCAGAGTGGTCATAAAGGCTGGGAAGGCAGCAGTGTCGCGGTGTTGGGCAATGGAGCAGGGGAAATTCGGGGATTTTAATCGGGTTATGTTGGCTTTATTTTAACACTAATATTTGATTGTCATTAAGCTTTGATAGTATGATTGAATTTTAATTTAAATCGTGACTTAGAGCTTTGGTGCTGATAACGTGTTATAAAATAGGGAGAAATATAAGAAAGATTGATAGAGAATAGATAAGTCACATTTATTCCATAGAGTGGGGATATATATATATACATACTATATAACTAGGGTTTTCTTAGATAACAATAAACCCTAGTTCTAGAACATTACGAAATGATAAAGGAGGATAATGGATATCCATACAATAATATTTCACAACATTGGAAATATTTTTTTAAAAAATTTTATTTTAATAAAAATATCATGACCTTATCTAAGGCAAAGATGGTGGAGAATTGAACACTAAAAGATATTCTCTTATCACGCATTTCCATTTTTTTTTTTTTTTTTGAGGAAATAACTGCTAATTCTTGATTTTCATCAATGGGGGCTTAGACATAAAACATGTAATTGATGTCATATTACAATTTATATTGACTAAAAAATTTTTTAGATATTATTGTAATGATTGTCATTTTTTTTATTACTAATTTCACATATATTGATGATGATGAATCTAAGTTTGACATTGATGATAAAGGTTAACATTCGCAATGGAGATTTTTTTTATCCATTGATAAGGGTTGAGTTGAACATTATTAATGATGAAAATTGAAGATGAAACTAATTACGTGTAAATAATTTATTTTTTAATCCTTAATTATTTAACCAAACAACGCTTTAATGAATTTTTAAATTATAATTGTTAGATTTTTTGGAGAATGAATGTTTTTTGGTTGATGATGAAGGTTTTAGGATGAAGATGACATAAAAAGTTAATAATGTGAAAGATGATTTAGGTTAAAGATGAAATATTTAAAATTTGCTATTTTTTTCCGATTTTAATGAAAAAATAATATTCATATGTGTAAAAACAAAAAAAAAAAAATAAAAATAAATAAAATAATAAAAAAAAAGTAACCAAACAATCGTTGGATGACTGTGTAGCTTAGGTGTTGGATTGGATGACTAGGATTAGACAACTAATAAATCAACGGTTCAGATTTAATCCCTTAGCGTAGTCGTCTATAGTCGTTCGTAGTCGACGACTTTGCTAGAATTTTTATTAAGATGCAGAGTGAAATAAGTAAATTTTAATCGAGTCCCTCCATTAAAAATTTGATTTTAATAATATTCATCCTCAACCCGAACCAATACAAATAGTATATGATTTATTAAGCACAATTTCATCAAGATCGAGTTCCTCCATTGAAAATTGGACTCGGGACAGCTGTGTTAGGTGTGTGCGTCTTAGCATACCTTATAAAAAGGTTACCCTGTGAGATTGAAAGTGCTAACCGTACTTGTTCAAGAGTCAAAATATTCCAAGTGACATAAAAGTCTACTATGTTTCTCATATAAAAGCAACCAACATGTTAGGTAAGACAATTTGTAATACAAAATAAAAATGGTGCGTTTTTAGTCCCAATCATGTAGTAGATCTAAATATCTAATCCTCAAACGTGCGATTATACTGCACAACTCTCCTACACGTTCTTCTGCACCAATTTAAAAATACAGCTTCAACAATCCCAGGCAATCTATGGAGATCAATACACAGATGAAACAACGATCACATAAAACTAGTAAATGGTTTAACCTGGATACCACCCGAACGATTTGTTTTTAACCTAATCTTCCCCTGTTCATTCATGTAAAATTCATCATTATGTTCACTATTAGTAGGTACCTTATTAGAGATATGAGATATCGGAAAATAAAAAGACTTGCGTGGAATTGGTCCACAATAATATTATTGTGGACCCGAGGTCTATACACACGCAACTGACTTTATATTGAACATATTGACCATTATTTTTAACATAGTAACCTTATTTTTAACCTAGTAACCTTTATTAAAACTACTACAACGTTTAATAATATTGTGAACTTGAAATACGACGCTATTACCCTAATTTTAACATAATGGCCTTTATTATTCATATTGATCAATATATAAAATATTTCATTACAAAAATAACCACTAAGAATATATATTACCAAAATGATTTTTATTTCAATATAGTGACTTTTTTTTTTAATTATGGTGACCCTTTTTTTTATTAATAAAACAACCATACTTTCTCTAATGTTAGTGGTCCACAATAAATTAATGTGAACTAGGTCCATTTAAGAATTTGTAATCGGCAAATATATTATTCATCAATAGGTTGAGTATTTATACAACTACTACATTTTTTTATCTATTGCAACCCTCAAATCCGTTGCATTAGGCGTCAAAATCCGTGGCATTAGGCCTAATGCAACGACCATCTACCGTGGCATCTGCTGGCGTTGCGGTAGGTCTAATGCAACAGCATATGACACCTGATGCCATGGCATCAATGATCCGTGGCATTAGATCAATACCTAATGCAATGGCAGCAATATTGTCGTGGCATTAGCTATAATACCTAATGCCACGGTTTCCTATACCTAATGCCACGGTTCCCTAAACCTAATGCCACACAATAATGCATATACCTAATAATAATAATAATGATAATAATAATAATGATAATAATAATAATAATAATAATGATGATAATAATGATGATAATAATAATAATAATAATAATAATAATAATAATAATAATAATAATAATAATAATAATAATAATAATAATAATAATAATAATAATAATAATAATAATACAATTTAAATCAAAATTTTCAAAAAAAAAAAAAAATTAGAATTTTATTAATATGAATTAAAAGTTTGCACAATGTTATCTATAAGGAAAATTACAAAATTAAATTATTCCTAGTTAAACTAAATAAAAAACACTGAAAATTAAAACTAAATCATTTTGTCCCCCAAACAATATTTTCAGCAATTCTTTGAATCGCGTTATCATTTCTTTCTCTTTCTTCTCTAATTTTTCAAGTAAAGCAATTCGGGAAGCATCTTCTTCACCTTTAGTATCCACCTTTAGCACTATTTACACATATTCAATGGATCTTGATACCCTAATAAACAAAACACATAAACAAATCAAAATGGGATTATAAAAGAATTGAGCACTCAACAAAAAAATATATAATACATTATAAAGAGAAATTAAAATAAGATATAATACATTAGAAAGAGAAATTAAAATTGATTAGCAAAAATGAAGCCCAATGCAAACAAAGATACAAGTATAGTAGACTCCTCAACCTCTTGCAGCCTTTGTAACAAAAAAATATAAGTCAAACTTACAAGAAATTTCTTTCCCCTCAAGCATATATAGTTTCAACTTCAACAAAAAAAGCAACAATATTGTATGTTAGACCACCCACACCACCAACAACCTGCAACACAAGACACCCACAAACGACAAGTATAAACTTTAATAACAAAAACAGTTATGACCATTATTAGAGCCATCCTTAACATGTCCATCAGCATGAAAACTCTGGCTATTTAAGCTAAATAAGAGGAATAAAAATGAAAACCTCAAAAATCACATAAAAACTGAAGCTCCAATCACAACTCAACAAGCTCCTCAAACCAACTAGCACAATATGAAAATAAATTAAGAATTGAAACTGATGACTTTCTGGGGTGGGCTACAGTGGTAGTTGAGAGTGAGAATGTGAGTTATGAGTGTCGAGTGAGAGTGGTGGCCATGTATATTTCATATTTACAACATTAGTGAATGTACACACAAGTCACAAAAACTAGATAAAATTGACAGAAAAACATTTGCATAACAAGTCATTTTTGTCTCCCATAATATATTACAAGAAATAGAGAGATCGGTCTCACCTGACCATAACAAAATTCAAATCATGGAATGCATAATTTCCTTTTGAGTAGACAGCAAATCACTAAGAGAATCATTGAACTAAATTAACAATAGCATGATAGCATTGAAATCAAAGAATCGTGACTAAGCAAATAGCAAATTCTCATACTAGGACATACATTGCTTACCTGATTTCACCTATGAAAGCACCACTTTTTCGCACCCACAGTTTTGTACAGCCACATGTAAATCAGGCCTCAACAAGTTATTCACCAGAGTAAATACAAATGGAGGGCTAACAACCACCTTCGTAAGGAAAAGCAAAGCATCATATAAAAAACAGAGATTAACATCTTTCGACCAATCATAAGTTGATTTGGAATAGCATAACAATTGCAGTCGCAATATAACAAATATGAAAAAATAAAGAAAAACAACAAAGATGACATTAAACACACTTCCTTTCTTCAACCTGGTTGCAGTAAAGAAAAATCAAACACATTTTTAGCATACATATACACATAATAATATTGAAAGCCTTCAGAAGCCACATGTGGCAAAGCATAGAAAAGGCTAGTTCAATCATAACAAGATTGTATAAAAAGGTCCAATTGTACAAAAAGGAACAAAATATGCACATTGAGAAGATCTTATAGACAATTGAAGTTTTAACATAATCATGAGGCAAGAACAGGATTCACAAACAAAAAAGAATGATCAACATTGATCATGTAGTCAAGCACACTGTTTAAAATTTAAATCATGTGGCACTCCCATAAAAGCTACAACTCCTCAATGTCAATCAGAGCAATATCAAGTAGTAGAGTATACTAGCTAGTATCTAAATAAACTTACAAAAAGTATTAGGTACGCGCGGGAGACGGCAACTAGATGGTGTATCCGTGCAACACTGAGTTAAACTATGCAGTGAAAAAGGAGTTAATAGCTTACCAGAGAGAAGGCTAGTTAAGCCATGCAATCATAGAAATTAAATCTATTGATATTAAAATTCAATTAAAGGGTTAATGCAGCATGTTGGTGCTATTGAGTTGTGAAATATGGCAACATTGATAGATTAAAATTATTATACAAACTAGTGACATTTTAGAAAAGAAAAGAAAAATACAAACTAGTGACATTTTAGAAAAGAACAATAGGTCGGTGATTAGGATCGTTAGAGAAAACTAAAGAAAATCAATAACACCCTATATCAACAAATACGAGAATTCTCCTATTTTAAAAATATAGAATCATACACTCAACTAGAATAAGAGCAATTTGAACTAATGTAAATCACAATTATAAACAAGGCATTGACTTAAAAGTACAAAATCATTCAATTCCAAACTAATGCAATCACTCAAACTCTCAAAAACCTAATTCCACCCAGCATCAACTATACTCAGCAATTCAGCATATCCACATTCAATCAAAACCTTTTTTAATCGGCAAAATAGTTCGTCAAACCAAAAACATCAAAAAAAATTATCAGAAAATTCAACAAATTACAACAGATAGAATTCCCAAAATTAATCGAAAAAATACTCAAGATTCTGGAAAGCAAAATCAAATACAGATAATAATAAATAAAAGTATAGAAAAACAAAAATAAAAGAAGAAGAATCTAATACCGTCGATTATTAGGGTTGCAGAATAATCAGAGATTTAAGAATCAATGAGAGAGAAAGATGAGAAGGACAGAGGGAAAAAATGGAGAAGACGAGAAAAAGACGAAGATTATGGCCTATTAATTGGGTGAAGACGAGAAAGCTGGGTGGATTGGGTTTGTGAGTTTGTTGATTATTTATGAAAAACATAAATTGCGCGGTTTTCTTACAAAAGCGTGAAACTTTTAATTTTGGGAAAAAATTAGGCTGGCTTCTTTGACGCGCCTAGGTAAAGAGTACATATTGTATTAAACAGCCCTATTGCAACGGCTAGCTCTCATCTGTTGCATTAGACCCTGTTATTAAGAAGGTATGAAGCCGTCGTTGCAAAAGACCTAGCTATTGCAACGGTTATGTATGCAGCCGTTGCGTTATCCATAATTTAGCCATTGCATATGATCAAAAATGTAATAGTGCATGTACCAGCTATACAAAAACTACACTCATAGAATATGAAACAATCTTCCTAAAAGATATACTATCATAATCATAAATCCTAAATATATATTCTCTAAATAATATCTTAACATAAAATAAAGTTAAATATATTATTCTCTTAAATAATATATACTGAAAATATATCACACATACATTTTCCAATATCTCATATCTCAAACATACCTAAAAAAACAAGTCAAACTCTAATCAAAACACTTAGAACAGAAAAAGTCAACTTCTCGGTAGGAAACGTTAATCATTTTTTTTTTTTTTTGGACAAAGGGAACTAACAAAATAAAAACTAACAAAATTTAGTCAATACTAAAAGGGCAAAGCCATGGAGTTTAGTCCCAATCATGTAGTAGATCTAATCCTCAAACGTGCAATTATACTGTACAACTCTCCAACACGTTCTTTTGCACCATTTTACATATAAAAAAAAATGTCTACTTCGATTAAACTCCCTCAATAAATCTGTTTTTTTGTTTTGTTTTGTTTGTCAACACTTATTCTTCCTAGCAACCAAAAATGGCTGCTCTCAAAACTCTCCTCTTGGTGCTTCTCCCCCTCGTCTTCCTCATCGCTACCCTCACTAACTCCGCCGATGAAACGGCCAAACCCATCGTGGAGGACGACGAGAATGAGGACTTGAGTTTTCTAGAAGTACCTAAGGCACCTAGAAACCACCCTTACTATGCTGACCCAAAGTATAAGCCCCAGGGGGATGATGAAATTGACCTCGACGACTTCCAAGCACTTTCTCCTCCTGTTTTCGACGACAAAGACGTGGTGGTGCTAAACAAGACCAACTTTGATGAGCTCATCAACATGACCATGTATGTGATGGTTGAGTTTTATGCACCGTGGTGTGGATATTGTAAGCAGCTTGCGCCGGAATATGCAGCGGCCGCTACCGAGCTGAAGAAGGGAGGTTCGGATGCCGTGCTTGCTAAGGTTGATGCTATTCAAGAGACCGAGTTAGCTGATAAGTATAATGTTGATGGATTTCCTACTCTTTATTTATTTGTTGATGGTGTATATAAGTCATATGAGGGTGAAAGGACCAGGTGAGTTTCTTTTATAGTTTTTCGGTTTTTTTTTTTTTTTTTTTTTTTTTTTTTTTTTAAATGGTTGATTGATTGGAAACTTAGGCCCAATTGAATTCACTATATTCAAAGGGAGTCCCAATTAATATCTGGGATAAACAAAATTTTGTTTATTATATGGTATTTTGGTACATAAATCAACTTTTTTATCCAGTTATCATCACTTTGAGACCTATTTTTATTGAAAAAATTGTTGATTTATTTACAAAATTGTCATGTGATAAACAAAAATTTTGCAGAACTATAATTATTATTTGCAATTATTTGTTTTTACTCCCTCCGTGTTTTTTTAAGTGTTACACTTCCCATTTCCAGCCGTGTATTTTAACTGTTACACTTTTTTTTTTTTTTGGCAAAAAGCTACATTAAAATATTATATCTCTCTCCTCTCATGATCCCCACCCAAACCCACTACTACTTTTTTATTATATTTTTCCTCTCACATTCATTACTTTTTAATAAACTATTAACCCTACTATCTTTCTTTTACAATTTTTTAATACTCCAACTACCTCATTTACCTCTCTTTTTATTTAAGTAAATTAAATTGCCTAAAATTATGTGCCGGTCAAATTGTAACACTTAAAAAAACACGGATGGAGTAATAAAGAAATCATAGGGAGATGGAGAATAACTACATAAACAGCCTCATTTTGAATAAATGTGTAATTACTTAAATTATATTGCAATTATTATTACTTTTTGTTCAAGCATATTATGATTTGAAATCAAACCTTTTTTTTTTTTTACAATGTCTATTTTTTTTTTTTTGAATTTTAATTTTAAAAAATTATACATAGTAATTGAAGATATTTAAATCTTTCAAAAAAAAATGTAGATATTTAAAGATTAATTGTGTCTATATTTTGATGTGAAAAATGAACCGATCTGTTTTATCATTCAAATACTATGTTATTCATATTTCAAATAACTACTATAAAAATGTCCCATTTATTTTAGATGATTTTTAATCATTTTAATCAGTTTTCAAATATTAATCAAGCACTAGGGTTTTTTGTTTTTTAAATGAACATTAAAACTAGTTTTATTCATTCAATAAATTGAAATACGGGACTGAGGGAGAGTTTTATTATTTGTTATTTTTATGGAGTTTTATTAGATTACTTTTGGATATGATCAGGAATAAAAATTCCCTCTAACTGAAATTACTTCAGAAAATAATATTTGTTGGATAATAAATAGTTAGCTAAACTTATTTTAAATAGTACAACAATAGATTAATCCCATGTACGGTAATAGATTGTATTTGTTTAAAATAGTTGTTAATATTCTTTATTAAAAAAAGTGTGGTGAAGGATTCAAAAAAGTGTAATCATAATCTTATTTATTAATCTTGAAAGATATATTATAATTTTTAGTTTTAGAAATTAGGAGAAAAAAAAAATAGATAAAAAAATGATGATGTCAAAAATACTTTTGGTGGGAAATTTCATAAGAAATTGACAAGTGTCCTTTAATGATGTCAGCATGTTTTGTTTTAGTAATAGTTAATAGATAATTTACTAGTTATTAAGAAAGAAAGTCATTTTTCATGTATTTGACAGGGAGGGCATAGTTTATTGGCTAAAGAAAAAGATAGGGTATGCAGTTAACAACGTGACAACAGTTGAAGAAGCAGAGGATATCTTGCTTGCTGAATCAAAGCTCGTCGTTGCGTATGTTGATAGCTTAACGGTACATTTTGAAATCTTACACTCTTTGTTTGTTTCAGAGAATAAGGCTGATATATTTTGTACCAATTATTGGCAGGGCCTAAGCAGCGAGGTTCTTAATGCTGCAGCCGAAGAAGAAGATGGTGTCAACTTCTACCAGACAACAAGTGCTGATGTTGCTGAAGTATTTCAAATTGACTCCAAGGTGAAACGCCCTGCCTTGGTTTTGTTGAAGAAGGAGGTTGAGAAGTTATCCCATTTTGGTATGTTTTATCATGTCACACTACACGCTAAACTCTGTTGTTAACAATAAACACTTAACCAAAAATCAATAATGGTAATGAATTAGCTTTTATTCACTTTAAATATTGTATGGTTTGTACCTATGACCATTATGTCACGCTGGCTCTAATATCATGTTAGTGGACTAACTCAATAAAAAAAAATTAAAGTGATGGTTGAAGCCTAAATATATATTTTATTCTATATCAATACTACGTGAATTCAAGTTCAATTTTTAATTTAGTGTCTACAAAAATGTGTTTTGCAATTGATGTTTACAGATGGTGATTTCGCAAAATCAGCTATTCTAGATTTTGTGTCCAAAAGTAAGCAGCCTCTAATAATCAATTTCAACATGGAAAGTGCTTCATTCGTTTTTGAAAGCCCAATCCAGAATCAGGTGCTATAAATATAATTTCTCGTAAACATGTACATACATTGTCTTTCTCTCTACTCAACTCCGAATTTTAGAATACTAAGACAATGGGTTGTTCTTGTCCAGTTATTCCTTTTCGCTCCTGCCCAACATTTAGAGAATCTCACCCCTACACTCGAGGAAGCAGCTAAATTGTTCAAGGGAAAGGTATGGACAATATAATGAAGTCTTCAGCTTGGTAGTGTTGCAATGATCACCCTTCAAGTACTATGTTAATTAGATTAAGGAAATTTTGCAAAAAAACCATCATTTATAAGAATTTTTTTGCAAGAAACCACCTTATAATTTTTTTTTTTTTTTTTTTTTTTTTTTTTGTAATGACACACCTTAATCAATTTTTATTTATTTATTTATTTTTTTTAATAATGACACACCTTAATATTTTTTTTTTTTGCAATGAGACACCTTTGGCCAGAAAAGAGGGTTTGACCCTATTTTTCGGTATTAACCAGACCACGTGCGAGACATGTGACCTGTTAAAACCACTCTCCAACTACGACAACCACCAGAACGACACCGAAACCGACTTAACCACCCATCAAAACCACCTTACCCACCCCACCACCACCGAAACCACTCTATTTGGTAGCGTTTTGGTGGGTGGCATAGTTGGAGAGTGGCTTTAAGAGATCACGTGTCTTGCACGTGGTCGAGTCAACGCCTAGAAACAGGCCAGACCCTCTTTTCCGGCCAAATGTGTGGCATTGCAAAAAAATTGATTAAGGTGTGTCATTGCACAAAAAAAAAAAAAAATAATAAAAAAATAATAAAATATTAATAATAAAATAAAAAGTATAAGGTGGTTTCTTACATAAAACAACTCATAAAAAGATGGTTTTTTGCAAAATATCCTCAAATTAAACGCAGTAATTTTGAATATTTAACAACTGATAATTTATCAAAGCAAACAAAGAGTTAGTTTATCAAGTGTTTTTCTGCATGTAATTCTCCCATAAAATCTTTTTTTTTTTTTTCTCTGCTTGTTTTTTAGATCATTTTCTCGTATGTGCAAATGGACAATAAAGAATACGGACAGGCAATGATGGATTTCTTTGGGGTCGAAGGAGATGCTCCAAGAGTTAGTCCGTCGTATTCTAGTTTTTTTTTTTTTTCCTTTTTTTTTTCTTCCTTTGTCCTCGAGTTTTACCTGAATTATGAAACAATGTGCCTAATTTTGCAACGTTTAGGTTCTTGCATACACTGGAAATGATGATCGTAGGAAGTTTTTCCTGGATGGGGATATTACATCTGACAGTGTTAAGGTAATAATAATTTTACTGATGTTGAAAACTCGATCATTTTTTCCACATCTAGTATATGTTGGCGTAACAAATTTACTTGTTCTCAATGTGTGCAGTTGTTTTCTGAGAACTTTTTGGCAGACAAGCTCGAGCCATTCTACAAATCCGATCCTATTCCAGAGAACGTGAGTTGCAGATCTTATTCTTCAGTGGCTTTCTGCTAAATGACATTGTGTAAATCTTTGAATTTTTAAAATTCTAATTATATTTTTTTCGGCTTTAGAATCATGGAGATGTGAAAATTGTTGTGGGAAAAAATTTCGATGAGATTGTTATGGATGAATCAAAGGATGTACTTCTTGAGGTGATAAATATTTATAACTTCGAATTCAGTTACTAATAACGAACAACTATAACCAAATGTATTGATGGTCGCTCCATTGTCTACAATATTGTCAGATATATGCTCCTTGGTGCTCTCATTGTAAAGCACTCGAGCCAACCTATACTAATCTTGCTGGACATTTGAAAGGAATTGAGTCGTTGGTTGTAGCAAAGATGGACGGCACTAAAAATGAGCATGCAAAAGCTAAGGTAAGTTTTGTTTAGTTGTAGGCGAAACTGTTCCATGTATCTTTGGTTTCAATTTGGTTGTTTTTCCTACGAGTCTTGTGACAATTGTAAGAGACAGTTGGAGTCTTAAGTATATCCGATTCTTGTATATCTTCAGGCGCGGGGATTTCCCACCATTCTTTTCTACCCTGCTGGAAAGAAGAGCTTTGATCCGGTCAGTAACCTTTGTTTAACTTTTCTTTTTCTTAAGAATGCAAATCTATCTCAATTCTGTTAAAATGTTTGTTAAGGTGATTGCTGTGGCTATTTGCAGATTATTTTTGACTCGAATCCAACTGGTGCGGAACTCTACAAGTTCACGAGAAAGCATGCTACAACTCCTTTCAAGATTCAAAAACCAATCTCTACATCATCTGAAGATGCTGAGCCTAACATTGCTGAGACTGTCCCAACTACAGATGCCGCTGTCGGTAACCAAGATGCAAAAGATGAACTATAAACATACTAGTTAGAGAATCTTTACAATGTATTAGGATCATATACCTTAAGTTCCACTTGATTATTTGGTCCACTTATCTTGGTTATCTTATTTATAATTGAAAATTTTTATTGGGAAACATTGATTAACCTAGGTACTTGAATGAGTCATAATTTTGCACCAGTAGTCCAATTAATAATAAAAAAATTTGAAAAGTATAAACAAGTTCACTTTCAAGTAGAATGGATAAAATTTAGTGACAAAACAATAATAAATATAGGCTAAAAGATCATGTTTTAATCAACTTGATCAGTAGCAAATAAGATTCAAATTCGTGTTTTCAACTTGCTTAATAGAAAGAGGTACTTTAATCACCTGAACATTAAGCTTAATCCAAGCATAAACATTGGTTAAAAATTAAGGGGCATTTGGTATTAATACTAGAAATGGAGTTGAAAGATAACAAACAATTGGAAGAAAAGGAATTATTTAACACTTACCTTTCTATTTATTTAGTTCAACCATGGAAAGGAATCACCTAAACATATTTCCTTTTCTTTTTGTTTGAGGATGGCAATTGTTACCTTAGGTTTTAGAGAGGTAACAAATAGTGAAAACCATTATACCTAGGTGTTTGGACCCCCTGTGGGTCCACATTCATTAAATACATAAATTACCAAAATGCCCTTAGTTAAACCCTAAATAGGAAAATTCAATCATCATGCACAGCACGCATCTCGAGAAACCCTAATATAGCCCAACAGGGCCTAACACGGCCAAAAACCCTAATCCTAACCCTAATCAAGTTAGTTAATCCTCTCCTATAAATGCTAATCTTCACAGATTAGCGAGGTAATTAATTCTTGCTCCACACACTCTCTCTCTACAAATTCTCTCTCTAAACACAGTTTACTGACTTAACCGTCGGAGGGGCTTTCTCGGGAACACCCCCCGAGGCAGTTGACTTTCTTTGTTTTGCAGGACTCGGTTTGACCAGACGAGCAGGCTCCCCTTCAACTTCGATCCAAAATTATTTTGCAGAAACAATTGGCACCGTCTGTGGGTAGGGATGTCAACGGGTCGGATTTGGATCGGATGGACCTTCACCCGCATCCATCCGCACCCGCCATCCGCTCCATCCGCTCCACCCACCACCCGCTTACCCCATCATCCATATCCGATCCACCCATCATCCGCGGGTGAAACGGGTGGATCGGATGCTAAACGGATGAAAGCTATTAAACTTGCAATGAAATTATAATTTACCGAAATCATAATTTATTATCGGAAAACAAAAGCACTACAACCTTCAATAAATGTATAATATTACAGTAGTACACCAACTAGGTGTCAAATTACTCAAATATGTCAATAACATAAAAATGAACTAATGACTAGAACACAATTACAGTAGCAAATTAGCAATGAATTTGCAATGAGCCAAAGAGGTGAGATTTGTCATCAAGTCCCTTTTTTTTCTTCAAATATCCATGAAATCGTCATCATCCTACAAGAGTACAAAAAATGTAATTAAGACCATATAATGAATATTAACACAGAATTTTTTTTAATAAGTTTTGATTATTACCGAATCCAAGTCAACGACCTCGCTACCACTAAGTCCACCACCGCCACTGCTCATATCTAAAGAATCTTCATCTTCTAAAATGGTAGCACAAGCTTGAGCATTTTCCAAAGCAAGACCTTCATCATAAGTTCATAATCGAAAATATACAATTTAGTACATACTACTTTAATGGGAGTAAAATATTATTAATAATAAAAAATAAAAAAAAACAATTAAACATCTTGTTACCTGAATACTCTCCTTGAATCCAATTTTGCAAGCACATCAAAGCCTCTACGGTGTTTGCATGAAGTCTTGAACGATGAGGACTGATTACTCTACCACCCATACTAAATGCGCTCTCAGATGCAACGGTAGATGCAGGTATGGCTAGAATGTCTTTGGCAATTTTTTGTAATGTCGGATATTTGAGTTCAATATGCCAAAATTTCAAAATATCAAAACCCTCACTCTCCGGATAAGCATCCTCCTCTAAATAATGGTCTAACTCAGACCTCACATTTACTTTCCTTGTTTTGGTTTTCTTAGCCTTACTCCATTTATCTCCACCATCATCATCATTAGAGTTAATTGAAGAAATAGGCCGTTTTCCATTCACATTATTTAGATTAGAAGTTGCCATACTCCTAGCTTCCTTCTCTTGATACTCATACAACAAGTCATACAACAAGTTTTTTACCCTATCAATTTCATCTCCAGCCTTATCATAATATATGTCATTGAAATAAAACTCTACACACTCTAATTTGTTCCTAGGGTCTAAAATGGCAGCAATGGCCAATATCCCATTAATATTAGACCAATACTTTTCAAATTTATCATTCATATTTTTAGTCATATCCCTGATAAGTTGACTATCACTTAACAACCAAGACCTCAATGCAAGTTTAATTTCACAAACTTGGCGAAAGAACAAATTAGAAGTAGGATATTTTCGGCCAGAAAAAATTTCAGTCATTTTGTGAAACATTTTTAACTTTTCACAAACCTTTTCAGCAAATTCCCAATCCATTTCAGTAGGAAGTATAAACTTTAAACGAGGATTTTGACGCTTGATATTACTAAACACATCCTTATAAGGTAAAGCACTAGTAAGCATTAAAAAAGTTGAGTTCCATCTTGTTTTGCAATCTAAAACCAACTTTCTACCCTCTTCTCCTTTAAAAGATTTCACCTTATCCTCAAACATTTCAACTCGTTTTGGAGTTGCTGCCCAAAAGGAAACACAATCACGTATCCTCTTAATTTCATCACCAATTACATCTAGACCATCTTGTACAATTAGATTTAATATATGTGCACTACACCTTAAATGCAAAAATTTACCCTTCAACATAAGAGATTGTTCATTAAAACGAGGGCTCAAAACATCAAGCATAGCATCATTTGTAGTACAATTATCAACCACAATAGATGAAACTTTTTCAGCAATATTGTACATGTTCAAAGTGTCCAACAAGACTTGAGCAAGAGTGTCTTTTGTATGTGGACAAGGCACATAAGCAAACCTAAATAATCCATATAAAACACAATAAATAAGCCCCAAAACAAGCCTAAATTAGCCTTATAAAACAGTAAAAACAGCACCAAACTAAGCAAGATAAAAACACAAGCTAGCCATATTAATCACAATAATCAGCAATTCAGCATTAAAAAAAACACACAAATCAGCATCTTATCAAAAGTAAGAGTGAATTACCTCAATGTTTTGTTGCGCAATACCCAAAAGTCATCAATATAGTGACATGTTACAGCCATGTAACCTTTTCTTTGATTTGAAGCTGTCCACATGTCAGTAGTGATAGCTATTCTCGACCCATTGCTCTCTAATGCTTTCTTTAGACTCGCCTTTTCACTCATAAACATCTTCATTATATCAGCCCGTAATGTATTACGCGATATTATCTTAAAATGGGCATTTAAACTAGTCACAAACCTCCTAAAACCAATGTGATCCACTATAGACAACGGATACTCATGCATAATTACCATGTTAGCTAATTCCCTCCTTGAAACTTCTTGGCTGAAGTTATCATTTTCAACTCTAGCTGACCCATCAGATTTGCGGTTGACACTCAAAAGCTTTTGTCGAATATCGACCTTTGAATTCTTTCTAGTACACCTTAAATTTATGTGGTCCTTAAGGTGTGATGTTCCATTTTTGGTTATTGCCGACAAGATATGATCACAATGGAGACACTTTGCTTTTGGCATACCATTTATTGTAATCTTTTGAAAATGTTCCCAAACCATTGAAGTCTGTTTTCTTGCTTTTCTTGTGGATGTCTCACTTTCATCGGGTTGAGAAGACATGTGTACAGATTGTGAGGGATTAGTATTTGGTTGACGAGGTGGAGGTGGTGGTGGAGTAGGTGATGCAGTAGGTACAGTAGAAGGATTTGATGAGGGGCATGAAGAATCATAGTTATCATAATCATACCCACAATCAAGATCATTATTATCACCCATCATCCTATAACAAAAGTATAAAAAATAGGATTAATATCAAGTTCAAACTAGCAGCTTTAGCAAGAGTACAACATGCATAATCTCACCAACTTTTTTAATTATCTTTTATTATTTACTGAAAGAATTGGGGAATATTTTCCTTGATTATTCACAATAAGCAAGTCAGAATATATACAAGAGAATGCCGTTCATTAGGCGTGATATTAGCCTAAATACCTAAGTATAAAAAATACATACAAAAATATCTACACGATATATATTTAACATTTACAATGCTATTCAAATTTAAAATTAGGCATAAAAGTTGAAGTTTTTAGATCTAAAGTTGAAAACATCAGAAACGTTAATACAGAAGAAAAAATAAAACAAATTTCAGAGCTACTACTTATTTGAAAATTTTGAATGCAACTATGTACAAATTAAATACATATCAAAAAACTAACAATCTTTAATAAAAAAATGGTTAAATCGAAACACACAAACATAGAATCGATTCTTGGATTATATATTTATAGATGGTGTGTCAAAAGAACAAATTAAAATAGGAAAATTAAAAAAAAGGGTATAAAATTATACCTTAATCGCTGGACGTTGTAGGTGACTAAGGTGAGATGGAGTCGCAGGTGGAGGTGGAGTCGCCGGTGAGGGTTGAGTCGCCACCGGTGAGGGTTGAGTCGCCGCCAGTGAGGGTGGAGTCGTCGGTGAGGGACTGAGGGTGGAGCCTAAAGAATGAAAGGTAGAGAGAGAGAGTAGACTGTAGAGAGAGATTGAAAATGAAAGAAGGTGGCTGCTTGAAATTTAGATTAGGGTTTATTTAATTTCAGGGCATTTTTTTTTATTATAAAAATTAAACGGGTGGATGATAAACGGGTGACGGATCGGGTGACGGATGACTAAAAGTTCCACCCGAATCCGACCCGATCCGTCATCCGTTTCATCCACCACCCGCCCTTCATCCGTATAAGTCGGGTTTTCATCCATTTAATTAGAGCGGGTGGAGCGGATTACTGGATATCCATATAAAATTGCCATCCTTATCTGTGGGGATTCGTCAAACAAAAGTCATGGTCACCACCCGTCGAACCGATCCTTCCCAAAACGCTAGTGGGCAGAATCAAACTCAAGGCTAGTCACGCCCACCTCGTCAGCCGCGGAACAACCCGCAATCAAACCGTGAAGATGAAGGTGACAACATGGAGGTTGAACAACCCGTTGATCAAGGAAATCAGCAACCTGTGACTAGGCAAGATCTAGAAAAGCTAACCGAGAAGTTCAACACAACTCTCCAGGACACCCTCAGACAACTGACCGAAGCTGTGAAAAACAACCAAGCTGGTCCCTCTTACCGGCCACCGCAAGACCAGGGACGCCAAGCGTCGCGGAACAATCAAAGGGCAAAGCCCCACAATGTTCCTCGACGAAGCGAAGGACAAAGCCGTAGGGCATAGCCCATCGGTACTACTAGGTCCGCCCTTAGTAGATCTGGAAACCGTCGTCGATCTCCTCGTGATTAGCCTGTCATATCACCGGTCCGCATAGAATCCAGCCGGCACTCTATCGCAAGCCGACGCCGGAGGGAGGGTGAACCGTCAAATCGGGTTAGAGACCCGGATGCTAGACGACTCATTGATGAGATGCGCTTACAACGGCGCGAGATGGACGCCCGAGAACTCCTTAACAGACGTAGGATAATCGAGCAACGCCAAACACGTGATAACGATGAGAATAGGGCACGGAGTCGTAGGCAAAGCCGGAGTCCGAGATCGCCTGATCAGCGATCACCTTCTCGTCGGGAGGATGTAGGAGAATCAGAAGATCCTCCGAGGCAAGACAGATCTGAGCGAGATCCCATATCTCGTCATACATACAAGTCATAGACCTCGGGAAGAAGAAAGAACTCGAGACCAAGATGAGCAGCCACCACGGTTGCCATCACATTTGTCCACGCCGCTAACTCCATTGAGCCAAAGCTAATGAATTCCCCAAAGGTGGACAAGGTCAAGATGCCTACCATAGAGCCTTTCGCTGGAACTACCGATCCTGATGAGCACTTAGCTGCATATGCCGCGCAAATGAGTGTGCAAACAAGTTGCGAGGCCACATGGTGTAAGTATTTCCCCACTACTCTAAAGGGACAAGCCTTGTTGTGGTTCCAAAAGTGTTTGCCCAAAGGTAGTATCCATAGCTACCAAGACTTGGAACGTGTGTTTGTTAGTCGTTTCAAGCACGCAGCAAGACAGAAAAAAACAAGTGTCAATCTGATGGCTGTGACACAAGGGAAGACGGAGACCTTGCAGAACTACATACGAAGGTTCAATCAAGAATCTTTGAAAATTCAGAACTTACCAGATGAGACAGCCCTAACAACCTTTTTGGCCGGGCTGAGTTCCACGGATTTCAAATTTAAGCTGATCGAGTCAGGGGTTTCAACCCTCACTGAAGCCATGGAGCGGGCCCATAAGAATATAAAAGCCTCAGAAGTTTGTGGCACAAGCCGTGAAAATAATCCACCAGAGAAAAAAAAGAAACATGAGGATGAACCATCAAGGAGCCAACCATCCAAACGGTCCAACCTGATCACAAATCATGGTAACGACCCTCAGTACAACCGTAATCATCGAGAAATCTATTTGGACATTAAAGAGAAAAATATGTTGCCAAGGCCTCCTGTAGTTCGAACCCTCGAGGAGAAGAGGGACAAGAGACTCTGGTGCGAGTATTATCGCGAATGTGGGCATACCACAAAGAATTGTAGGGAGTTAAAGAAAGCCCTTGATCAACTTGCTGATGAAGGAAAACTTAACAGATACCTCAAAGAATCTGACCGCTCGAACAAGGAGAAGGAAAAGGCAAGAGATACTCGCAGCGACGACATCGGTGGACATGTCGCCGTCATTGCCGGTGGCTCAACACTCGGAGGATCGATGAATAAAGCAAAAGACAACCTACGAACCTTGCAACATCAAGTGCTCAAGGTCACACCCGTTTCAACGCCCTCTTCGCCTATCATGACGCTCGGTGGAAAGTTAGAACGCCCTTTGCAAGTCCCTCACGACGACCCCTTGGTCATTGAGATGAAAATTGCCAACTTCAGAGTTAGTCGAGTGCTCGTCGATAGCGGGTCATCAGCAGACCTCATCACCCTTGATTGCTTGAAATACAACGAAGAAGATCTAACACCCGTAGACAGACCCTTAATTGGCTTTGGGGGACAGTCCGTCTTTCCCAAAGGGACAATCCGTTTACCAATTCGACTTGGTCCCAAAGGGAAGGGTAGATCGGTAATTACCCACTTTTTGGTGGTGAACACACCTTTGCCCTACAATGTCATACTCGGACGGCCGTTATTGAACAAGGTAAAGGCATCCATATCAGTCTATCAGCTGCTCATGCAATTCGAGCTTGAAGATGGAACAGTTGGGAAAGTATATGGAGACTAAGGATCCGCTAGAGAATGCTACGTCAATAGCTTGAAGCGAACATTCGAAGCACCCGTTGAACCACCGAAGAAGAACAAAGTAACCGACCCCTCCGTCCTTTTCACTGAAGAATCTAGGGGGGTAGACAAACCCCAGCCCATAGAAGAAGATAAGGAAGAAGTCATTGGCATCGCAGGAGAAACGGTGCGGGTCGAAACAAATATCGACGCTGCATTGCGCACTTAAATAATCAATGTGCTTAAGGCAAATCGTGATGTCTTTGCCTACTCAGTAGGCGAGATGCCCGGCATAGACCCTGCCATTATGACTCATCGCTTGAACATCAAGCCAGGCTACAAGCCTGTTAAACAAAAGTTGAGGCATCAAGGCCCCGAGCGCACCGTAGCGGCTGCAGCAGAAGTAAAGAAGCTACTCGAAGCAGGGTTCATTAAAGAATGCCAGTATACGGATTGGCTTGCAAATGTTGTGTTAGTCAAGAAACCCTCAGGGGCATGGAGAATGTGCGTCGACTTCACTGACTTAAACAAGGCGTGCCCCAAGGATGACCATCCTCTCCCTAAGATAGACAAGCTTGTGGATTCAACGGCTGGACATGCTCTATTCAGCTTCATGGATGCAAACGCGGGATATCATCAAAACCCCATGGCAGAAGAGGACCAACCACATACCGCGTTCATCACTAACCAAGGAGTATATTGTTACAAGGCCATGCCTTTCGGCCTCAAAAATGCTGGAGCCACATACCATAGGTTCATCAAAAAAATCTTCGAAGGGCAATTAGGGAGAAACGTCGAAGCTTACGTTGATGACATGATAGTAAAGAGTCGCCATGAGAAGGATCATGTCACAGACTTGGTCGAACGCTTGTGATGAGTGTCATTTATGGCACTCATAGGGTAGTCTTTTAGGGTTATTTCTTTCCCCTTTTTATGCTTTCTTCTCTTATTTTTGGTCCTTTTTCCTTTAGTTTCTCTTTTTCCTCTTTTCCTTATGATTCTCGTGTTTTTATCGTGTTTTCCTTTATTTGGCTCTTTTTCCCTTTTATTTCCTTTCTTTGTTTACTTGTGTAGGTATTGTGAGAATCACTTTGGCAAAGGATTCAATTTGGGACCTTAATGATCAAGCAAGGAAGAAGCATTTGGCTAGAGAGGGCTTAGAGAGGCCTTGGAGAGGCCTCGGAGAGGTTTCCAATGCAAATCCAGCAGGCCGCGGGCGCGGGTCATCTTGCCGCGGGCGCGGGCCTATGTTACTCAAAATTGCCAAAACTTGGCAGGAACTTGCCGCGGTTGCCCCGCGAGCTCTCCGCGGGCGCGGGTAAAATGGAGAGGCCGCTCCATTCAGAGAGACCGCGACCCCCTGATCAGGCTTTGGGAGCAGGGGATTAGCCGCGGGCGCGGGTTTCACTGCCGCGGGCGAGGGTCTCTGTTGCCGCGGGCGCGGGGTCTGCCCAGATAGCCCGCGGAGGGTTCCGTACCCATTTCTCCGCGGGCGCGGGTCTATCGAGAGAGGGCGCGGGAGCTGCCGATTTCTTCTTTGCTTATAAATAGAATTGTATTTCCTTTTTGAAACCAACTTTTTGATAATTTTCATTAGCTTAGTTTTAGAGAGAGAATCTAGAGAGAAGTTAGAGAGAAGTTCTTGGTTTTGGATTTGTAACTCAACATTTGATCAATCAAGTTTGGATTTCTTCATTTTCAATCATCAATATTAGTGAGAATCTCTTCCTTCCTTCATCTTTTACTTACTTGCTATTTGATTTTTGCTTGTTGCTTGTTCTTCTTTGGATTTGAATTTGATATTGTTGATTATTTTGATTTCTCTTAGATTTTGATATAGAAATGAAGATTAAAGCAATATCTAGTTGTTTGTTCTTAAATTTCACCATGATTAGTGAGTAGATTAGTTTCTAGGGAAAGGGGGAAGCATGTTTGATTAATGAAATTGCTAGTTGATGCTCTTTGATTGATTGATTTGTTGCAATTAAATTGGTTGACATAGTTTTGCATGTGATTGATTAGACTAGGAGTGATCAACCTATAAGATTAATCTAGATTGCATTGCAACTCTTAATGACATGAACAATTGAATTGAAAGTTGCTCTAATTGATTGGGTTTGCTTGTGATTCTTCTTGATTTGCCTTTCATAGTGACACCTAGATTGGCCTATAGGAGATAGCATTTGAACTCTCTTGATTGCTACTATTGTTTGTCCATTGCAATACTTTAATTAATTGATTGAGCTCTAAACTAGCATTATCATTGAACTTGCATGTGGAACCCATATCCCTAGTGTTTAGACCTTTGTTTTACTTGATTAGACTTGCTTTATTTTACCATAGTGCCAACCATAATATCAACTCCATCTTCGAGGTAGCTTGACTTAGACTCTAGTTTTCATCATTGCATTCCCTAGGGATCGACCCTTAACTTGCCCTATATTCATATAAGGTTGGTTAGGTGTTTACAAATTTTGTTTGACTTGGGGGAAGGGTAGATAACGACATAAATTTTCCCCTTGTCAAAATGGCGCCGTTGCCGGGGAGTGCTATTGGTGCTTAGCTTTTGTTGTTGAGTCTACTTCATTTTAATTGAAAAAAAAAATGCAAAAAGATTTTGTTTCTTTAGGCTACACTTGTAGCCGTGCTACTAATATTTTCTTTGAAGTTTTGCATGCATAGAGCTCGTGATCGATCCATTGTGCCTTTTGACCCGGAAATTGAGAGGACTCTCTCAAGAAGAAGAATATCTAATCGATTCTCCTTGGGGTATAGTTCTTCAAGTGAAGAAGAGATTGAAGAAGAGAAAGGCATGGGAGAAAATCCGAGAGTGGCCTTGAAGGAGCTAGGAATACCCGGTGCTTATAGGTTTGAGAGAGGCATAGCTCCGCCTACAACACCGGCAAATGATTTCGAGATTCGGCCGGCCATGATCACCTTAATTGAGAGGAGGCAATATAGTGGGGCTAAGAATGAGAGCCCGTTGAACCATCTTAAAGAATTTGAAAAATATTGCAACACCATCAAAGTCAACGGAGTTTCTCAAGAGTTCATACGCCTCAAGTTGTTCCCCTTCTCTCTCATAGGAAGATCCTTAGAGTGTCTAGATAAAGAGGTGAAGCCCAATTCCTTGAGAACATGGGATGATGTTACAAAGGCCTTCTTGTCTCGTTTTTACCCTCAAAAGAAGACGGCGGAGGCAAGAGCCTTGATTCAAGGGTTCAAGCAAAGGCCAAATGAAAGCCTTTACGAAGCATGGGAGAGATACAAAGAGTATCAAAGGGAGTGCCCTCACCACGGAATCCCAACATACCAAGTGGTCCAAATCTTCTATGGCGGTTTAAGTCCCCAAGGCAAGTCATGGCTTGATAGGGGGGGGGGCCGGGAGTCCTATCATGAACAAGACCGAAGAAGAAGTGGTGGACATCATTGAGGACGTGGTGACGTATTATAGAGATTGGCAAGATGGGGAGAGAGACTCTTCAAGCAAGCAATCTTCTTTGTACTCGGTAGACCATCTAAATGCGATCAACAACCTTTCCTCCCAAATGACAAACTTGGGAAAGGAGATGACCGCAATCAAAGCCAAGTTGGAGAGAACTTCTACTTCATCCCAAGCTTCGAATCTTCCCTCCCAATTTAAGGGGAGAGGTACTCCTTCTAACTCTCAACCCCCTCCCTCTTCACATAATATGCCTATGGGTTGTTTGTTTTGTGATGCATGTGGATCGTATGATCATGACTCTAGTAATTGTCCTAATGAATGTGTTGATGAGTTTGATAACAATGAGAGTGAGCATGTGAATTATGTGTCAAATAATAATGCTCAAAGGTTTGATAATCAAAGAGGTCAATGGAATAGGAATTACCAAAACCAAGGCAATTTTGACAACTATAATCAAGGTGGTGGTTATAGAAACCAAGGGAACCAAGGTTTTCGTGGTAGCTATAATAATCAAGGTTATAGTGGCCAAAATCAAAGCCAAAATTATGGAAATCACAACCAAGGTAGTGGTAACCATAATCAAGGTGGTGGTAACCATAATCAAGGTTATGGACAAAATCAAAATAGGGGTACTTGGAACAATCAAGGGAAGGGCAATTTTCAAAATAATGCTCAAAGAGGTCCCCCACCCGGATTTGTTCCAAGGACTCAAGGAGAAAATTCCTATTCCCAACCTTCTTCACCTAGGACCAATTTGGAAAAAATAATTGAGAATCAAACCAAGTTGTTGAACACATACATGGCCGTTAGTGATAAGAAGTTCAATGAAATGATGACCCACAATAAAATGCTTGAAAATCAAATTTCTCAACTTGCTAATGCTTTGAAAGATCATGCAAGCCCTTCTTATTTACCTTCCCAAGGTCTTGATCCCAAGAAACACGTGAATGCTATTGTTACTAGGAGTGGTAAGGTTCTTGAGGAGAGATTGCCTAGGAAGGGTGAGGATAAGGAGATTCCTAAGATAGCCTTGGTTGAGAATGAGGGGGATAGGGCATCATTGGATGAGGTTGTGGTTGAGACACCTAGAGAGGTGAGAGTAGAGAAAGAAATTGTGAAACCTAAGCTCCCTTACCCACAAAAATTCATGAGACACAAATTGGATGAGCAATTTGGGAGATTCATTGATATGCTAAAACAACTTCATCTTTCTCTACCTTTTACCGATGTGATCAACCAAATGCCAAATTATGCCAAATTCCTCAAGGACATTTTGAGTGGAAAAAGGACTTGTGAGGTTGTGGAAACTATCAATTTGACCGAAAATTGTAGTGATATCATCATGAATAAAATGCCACCCAAATTGAAAGACCCCGGAAACTTCTCCATCCCTTGTGCCATTAACAAGATGCAAATTGATAATGCCTTATGTGACTTGGGAGCTAGTGTTAGCATAATGCCATATTCGGTTTATCAAAGGCTTGAACTAGGGGAACTCTTACCTTCTAACATTACCTTGCAATTAGCCGATAGGTCAATCAAGTTTCCAAAAGGTAAGGTAGAAGATGTTCCATTGAGGGTTGGGAAGTTTGTGTTCCCGGTGGATTTTATTGTGCTTGAAATGGATGAAGATGCTACCATTCCAATCATTTTAGGTAGACCCTTTCTTGCTACCTCGGGTGCTATGATTGATGTGAGGAGTGCAAAGATTTCCCTTAAGGTAGGAGATGAGGTCATTGAATTTGATTTGAATGAAAGCATGAAATATCCATCTTCTTCTCTAGAAAATTGCATGATGATTGATTCACTTGATCATGTTGTGTCTTCCATGCATGAGCACCTGCTCACCTCTAACGATGCTCTTGAGAATGTTTTGTTGAACAAGGACAAAGTAGGTACACCATGCAAGGAAGTGGCATTCTATGAAGAATTGCTTAATGGAAGCATGGAAGAAGTGGATGAGCAAATGTGCTTGAAAATCTCAAGCTAAGAGGCTTTGCAAGCGGCCACGTCAAAGGAAGGTAATGGTGTGCCTATGGTAGAGCTCAAACCTCTACCATCACACCTTAGGTATGAGTTCTTGGGCCCTCATTCCACTTATCCCGTGATAGTTAGTGCATCCTTGAGCGTGAGCCAAGCTCAAGCGTTATGTGGTGTTTTGAGAAAGCACCAAGGTGCTTTGGGGTACACAATTGATGATCTTAAAGGTATAAGCCCCGCCTTGTGCCAACACCATATAACACTTGAGGAAGGCGCCCTTCCTTCCATCGAACGACAAAGAAAACTACATCCCCAAATGGGAGAGGTAGTTAAGAAGGAGATCACCAAGCTATTGAATGCGGGAATCATATTCCTCATCTCTAGCTTAAGGTGGGTCTCCCCCGTGCATGTCGTTCCAAAGAAGGGGGGCATGACCGTGGTTGAGAATGAGAAGGGTTAGCTCATTCCAACTAGGACGGTCACGGGTTGGCGGATGTGTATAGACTATAGACGTCTAAACACATCCACCAAGAAGGATCACTTCCCTCTTCCATTTATTGATCAAATGCTTGAAAGACTAACAAGGCACAAGTTCTATTGTTTCCTCGATGGATATTCGGGATTCTTCCAAATCCCCATTCACCCCGATGATCAAGAGAAAACTACCTTCACATGTCCTTATGGGACCTTTGCCTATCGAAGAATGCCCTTTGGGTTATGCAATGCACCCACTACATTCCAAAGGTGCATGATGAGTATCTTTGGGGATATGTTGGAGGAGGAAATGGAGGTCTTCATGGATGACTTTTCGGTGGGGGGTGACTCATTTGAGGAGTGCCTTGTGAACATTGAGAAGTGTTTGGAAAGATGTGTTAAGGTCAATCTTGTTTTAAATTGGGAGAAATGCCACTTCATGGTGGAAGAAGTTATAGTGCTTGGGCACAAGATTTCAAATAGAGGCATTGAGGTGGATAAGGCAAAAATAGAAGTTATTGAGAAACTTCCACCTCCGGTGAATGTCAAGGGTGTGAGATCGTTCCTGGTCATGCGGGTTTCTATAGAAGATTCATCAAGGATTTTTCACTTATTGCTAATCCCCTAAATGACCTTCTTCAAAAGGATGTTGAGTTCATTTTTGTTGACAAATGCTTGAAGGCATTTGATAAATTGAAGAAGGCCCTTATCTCCACTCCTATTGTTCAAGCCCCAAGGTGGGATCTTCCTTTTGAATTGATGTGTGATGCAAGTGATTGGGCTATTGGAGGTGTTTTGGGACAACGTGTAGAAAAGAAGCTTCATGTGATCTATTATATGTCCAAGACACTCAATGGGGCTCAAAAGAACTACACAACAACGGAAAAAGAATTTTTAGCAATTGTGCACTCTTTTGAGAAATTCCGTTGTTACTTGTTGGGTTCCAAGACCATAGTCTTCACGGATCACGCGACCCTCAAGTATCTCTTTGCCAAGAAAGAGTCCAAGCCTAGGTTGATTCGATGGGTGCTTGAATTGCAAACTTTTGAGATTGAGATTAGGGATAAGAAGGGTGCGGAGAATGTTGTGGCGGACCATCTTTCTCGCCTTGAGGGTGATCACATTCATGATGATGGTTCACCAATTGAGGATAGAATGCTTGATGACTTCTTATATGCCATAGAGGTGAAGGAACTCCCATGGTATGCCGACTTGGTGAATTTTCTAGCATGTGGGGAGTTTCCACCCTCTTTCTCAAAGAACCAAAGGAAGAAAATCAAGAGGGAGGCAAGACATTACTTGTGGGATGATCCCATCCTATACAAACGAGGGGTTGATGGCTTACTTAGGCGTTGTGTTCCAAATGAAGAGGTGCCTAGTGTTTTAAGGATGTGCCACTCGGACCCTAGTGGTGGGCATATGGGTGTTTCCAAGACCGCTACCAAGGTTCTTCAATGTGGTTTGTGGTGGCCGCATCTCTTCAAGGACTCATGGGGCTTTGTGAAGTCATGTGACCGATGTCAAAGGGTTGGGAATATCTCCAAGAGGAATGAGATGCCTCAACAGCCCATTCTTGAGTTAGAGGTGTTCGATGTTTGGGGGATTGACTTCATGGGACCGTTCCCATCTTCATATGGTAATCAATTCATACTTGTGACTGTGGACTATGTTTCTAAATGGGTTGAGGCCATTGCCTCCCCTACTAATGACCACAAAGTAGTGTTGAAGTTGTTCAACAAAATCATCTTCCCAAGGTTTAGCGTGCCTAAGGCTGTGATAAGCGATAACGAATCTCATTTTGTTCACAACGCTTTCCAAAAGATGTTGAGGAAACATGGAGTGCATCAACGGTTCGGCCTTCCATATCATCCTCAATCGAGTGGCCAAGTCGAGGTTTCCAATCGTCAAATAAAGCTCATTCTTGAGAAGACGGTTGCAAGGAATAGAAAGGATCGGTCGAACAAGTTAGATGATGCTCTTTGGGCTTATAGAACGGCTTTTAAGACGCCTATTGGTACCACTCTATATCGCCTTGTCTATGGCAAATCGTGCCATCTCCCGGTAGAGCTTGAACATCGTGCCTTATGGGCTATCAAGAAGATAAATTTTGACTTAGCTAGTGCGGGGGAGAAGAGGTGGTTGGATCTTCATGAGCTAGAGGAACTTCGACTTGATGCTTACGATTGTGCTAGCACCTACAAGGCTCGCTCCAAAGAGGTTCATGACAAGTTGATCGAGAAAAAGGAGTTTTGTGTAGGTGACAAAGTCCTCCTCTACAATTCAAGGATGAAGTTGTTTCCCGGAAAGCTCATGTCAAGATGGAGTGGACCATTCTTGGTGAAAGATGTTTTTGATAATGGTGCCGTGGAGATTTCTCCTTTGAACTCCTCATCTTCATTCAAAGTTAATGGTCATCGGCTCAAGAAGTACTATGAGGGAGTGTTTGTTGGACTTGTTCACAAAATGATTCTTTTCAAGCCACCTTGAGATGGTGGTGCACGTCGAGCTAACGACGTTAACCAAAAGCGCTTACGGGAGGCAACCCGGATTCTCATCTCATTTCTTTTTCCTTTCTTTTCTTTTATTTTTCCTTGATTGGTTTTTGATTTTATTTTTGAGTTAGTTTTGTGTTTGTCTTGTAGGTCGGGCATTATCATCGCTTGTTGAAAAAAAAAAAAAAGGGTTTGGAGAAAAGTTAAGAGTGCTGGGGAGAGGGCTCCCCGAGGGCAAGGAGAGACCTCGGGGGCAATTTCTCCTCTTGAGGCAAATTTATAATGTCATTTCCAGGGACTTCCCGCGGTTGCCCCGCGGTCTCTCCGCGGGCGCGGGAGGTTTTGGAGAGGGCGCCCCCTATTGGAGAGGGCGCGGGCCTCAATTCGACCAAATTTGAAGCTTCATTCCAGGAAGTCCCCGCGGTTGCCCCGGGGTCTCTCCGCGGGCGCGGAAGGTTTTGGAGCGGGCGCTCCATGTTTGGAGAGGGCGCGGCCTAAATTCAAGCAAATTTGGAACCCCATTCCAGGGACTTCCCGCGGTTGCCCCGCGGTCTCTCCGCGGGCAAGGGAGGTTTTGGAGAGGGCGCGGCAAATCAGGAGAGGGCGCGGCCCCCCATCAGGTATTAAAATTCTGAAATTCCAAGAAGTCCCCGCGGTTGCTCCGCGGTCTCTCCGCGGGCGCGGGAGATTTTCTGCGGGCGCGGCATTTTCGGGAGAGGGCGCGGCGAACTGGGTTTTAACCCGGGGCACGCCTCTCTTCTCCCTCTCTCATCTCTTATTTTCTCCTCTTCTCCTTATTTTTCCCCTTTCTCTCTCTACCTCCTCTCAAACCCTAACCCCAAAACATCAATTTCCCACAAATTTCTTCACATTTTGCCTAAATTTTTCACAATTTCTTCCATTTTCCTCCATTTTCAACACTCCTCCTCTTCTTTCTCGTGCTTCTTCGGGAAATTTTGGTTCTTTGAAGTGCTTTGAGTTTAATTTGAGTCTCCAATCTTGGTATACTTCTAACCTTTGTAATATTTTTGTCAATTTCAATTGATTTCTTTACATTGGTTTGTTTACCTTGAATTTGAGCATGATTTTTGTGTTTTATGGTTGATTTATGGGAAAATTGGTATATTTGGGTGATTGTTACTTTTTCTTGTTGATTCATGATTATATTGTTGAATGATTGTTGATATTGTTGTTTGTTGTTGGATTTTGTTTGTTGTGTTGATTGGAATAGGTACCTTGTAGTTTGTGGTGGTTTGGTTGGATTTGTAAGGAGGTTTTTGAGTAATTTTTGGAGGAAGTTGATTTGTTTGAGGGAGTTTGTTGTGTTCTTGTGACTTGTGTGAATTTTGTTAAAATGGATTTGATAAGACGAGTCAAAAGTAGCAAGAAGCGCTCAAACCAATCCCCCGGCCAATCTTCTCAAGGCCAACCCTCAAACCCTCAACCCCAACCGCATTCCACAAATCAAGATGATGCTCCTCCTCCTCCTTTACCCCCTCTCAAATTTTGGAACCGGTCTAAACAAACCCCCATCTATAACAAAATGAAAGACCGGAAGTTTAGACCCTCCCGACATTACTTTCTTGAGGATATGGCCAAGTTAGGAATTGCAAATGACCTTGACATCCTCCTAGATAACCTTAGCTTGGGTGAGTTTCTAAAATCGGCCCCTAGAACCTATTTGGAGCCTTCCATTGAATTTTTCTCCACATTTGAGTTCAATAAGGTGGGGGAAACCGATTTTATTATTTCCTTCCAACTCTTCAATGTCAAACACACCATGAACCTAGCCGAGTTCAATGTAGCCCTTGGTTTCAACCCCAATGGTGATATCTTCGAGCCCCTTATCTCCCTTGTCCAATCTGAGTATAATGAGGTTTCTTGGTGGAGAACCATAGCCAACAAGAGGGAGTTTGATTCGAAAAAGTCTCTTGCTAGTGAGATTATCCATCCGGCCCTTAGGATCCTTCATAGAATTCTTGGGTATTCGGTTTTTAATAAGCAAGATTTGGGGAAGTTGTCTAGGGAGGAGATTATGGTGTTATGGATGGCTACCAAGCCGGAGTTAGGGTCAAGGATTAATTTTGACTATATCTTCATGAATTGTTGCAAGGATATAATGCATGGGGTCAAAACGGGGGAAATTCATTATGGGGGCATGGTGACACGTCTTGTGTCGTATTTTAAGCAAGAGGGGTTCTTGAAGTCTTGCACTCTGGTTGGAAGGAGTGAAGACGTGTGGATTAGTTTGAAGCAAGTTAACACTTTACGTTTCATAACTAGCACTAGGAGAACCGGCACCTACTCTTGGCTAGTGAGAAATACCCACCATTGCCTTCTCCCTAACCCGGCCGCCACCTCCATCCTTCGTGAGGCTAGGAACATTTGGATGGTCCCTAGGGACAATGGGAGGATTGAGGATGAGATGGAGGAGGATGATGAGATTGATGGGGGTGATGAAAATGATGAGGAAGAGGAGGACGGAGGAGGAGATGAATATGATGAAGAGCAACAACAACCGCCACTACAACAACAACATGAGCATTTTCATGATGATGCTCAAGGAAGAAGAAGAGAAAGAAGACGACAACAACAACAACAACAACAACAACAACAACAACAAGGTTTCCAAGGGGATGCTTATCTCCGAGAGATGGAGGCCATGAGAGACCAAATGGAGCGCATGCAATTGAGCATGCAAGGTATGTACTCGGACCACCAAACTCTGTCTTATCAAACTAGCGCATTGTATGACGCTAGTGTGCGTAGGGGGGAGGTCACACCTCCGGTCAACTACCCTTATGTGCCGCCCCAACAAGGGCCGGTACCTTCATGGGGTGGTGACAACCTCCCTACGTACCCATATTGGCCCGGGGTGGAGGACCCCGATGTGCCAAGGCGCGATTTCCCACCTTATGATTATAGGGTCTCGGGGGGGAGTGATTATCGGGGTGATCCCGCATATTACTATGTTCACCCCCATCACCCCGAGCCCCTTGTTCAGCCTGAGCCCTATGACCAATTAACCCGATCCCAACTTGACCTATTCCAGGGTCACTATGGTTTTCCTCCCGGTTACACCGGAGGTTGGGATACGGGTGATGATGGTGCCGGCCCTAGTGGCCAATAGTCCCCTTATGCATGCTTGTTCCCCTTTTTGTTCTCCCCTTTCCCTATTTTGCATGATTATAGGCATCGCGGTCGATGCCTTCATTTTGTGAGGGGGGAGGGTCCAAAAGGATGTTTTATGTTGGTTTGGGGAAGCACCTGGGGCTCGGTGGGAAGTCTTTGATAAGGCTTTTGGTGGATTTTTGCTAATGGTCTCGTTGGTCTGTTGCTTGTTGTTTTGGTTCATTTCTTGATGTTTTTGGGAGTTTCTTGAGAAGAAAAAAAAACAAATAAATAGAAATTTTGATGATGATGGTTTCTCTAGGTCTTTGTATATAATTTGTATCTAAGTGTTTTATTGGTTGCTTTTGTTTGGAAGTTACTAACAATTTCATTTTGTATATATAGCCTTTTTCTTTAACTCACCTTGCTCGTAGCCTATGCTTTGGATTGCGGAACCTTTTGGAGATGCACATTCCTACTCCTTGGGTACTTTAATTTAGAGCGGATGCTTGGTGAGGCCTTTCTTATTTTACCTTTTTCTTTTCACTTCTTCATTTTCTTGGTTGCTTAGATTAAGATTAGATTTAGGAGAAGTTGAACGGTTCGAGGATGTATGATTTTAACACCTAGTGTGTTTGGGGTCTTTGGCAATGTGGCCATTAGACCGCTTGTATGTCGATTGGGATAAACGTGTTATGATTGCATCTTTGCTCTTTTCCTCTTTCCCTTTCTTGTCCTTGTCTAAGTTTTCCATTCTTTTCTTTTCTTTTCTTTCCTTTTCTTTTAATCTTGTTTGTGTGCATAACTTTTTGAGGCTTTATTTTCACTCTTTCTTTTTTTTTAAAATTGGACTTGTATGCACTGGACTTTTGCTTTTGAATAATGGTCTTCTTAGGTAATAATGGTATGCACGGTTTGAGATTACGTTTGGTTGATTCTAGGATAAAGCATGCTAAGATAGTTGTCTAGAACTAGGGGGATCATGAAACCGGATTCTACTCGTTTGTGGCATGTTGGTAGTTGCTCCCTATCTTTGATTTGACACCCTTAGTGAGTCTTTGCTACAACCATGTGAGATTTATATTTGTTCAAGCTTTCATCATACTCTTGCATGAGCGGCATGGATCCTTGATTTTCGCAAACCTAATCTAGAATCTTAGCGTATGATTCCTAAGACCGTGACCGAACTACCTAGGGAGGACAAAGGCAAATTTTTCGGGGAGGTATTTTTCTCTTTCTAGGATAGTCACTTTTTGGTTTGGGATACATTTGCCTACTTGTTACCCCTTTGAACCCTTTTCCCTCTTTTCAAGCCGCATAATTAGATATCTTGAGCCTTTTGTTTCGTTCTCCTTCTTTTTGGTTTTTGTGAAGCAAGGGTCAATGTTTGGTGATTGTGGTCTATGAAGTTGGGGTTTGGTTCGAATTGGTACACATAATTGAGTTGTTTATATTTGGTAAATAATGGCAAATGCTTATGTAAAACCCGTCCTTAGTAAAAAAAAAAAAAAGGGCAAGGACTAATGCTTTTAAGGAGTTCAAGGAAATTCAAACAATTTTATTAAAAAAAAAAATATATATTGAAGTGTCTTTCTCCTCTCTATGCATTGAGGACAATGTTTCTTTTAGCTTGGGGGGAAAGCGCTTGCGCTTTTTGTTCTAGTGATTGTAGATTGTTGCTTTGAATAAGCTTCGGGGTGTTAATACGTTTTTGTTTGGTGATTACTTAAGTTTGGTGTTGAGATTTGGCAGGTCTTTGCTTCACAATTTAGGATAACCACCAAATTTTAAATTTTAAGCCTACCTTAACCCTTCTTGCCTTACGTTACAACCTTGGGGAAGACCTTTGGACCTAGGAGTTGAGTCTTTCATCGGTGGAGGGAATCATAGGTTGTAGAAGGAAAGGGGATGCGAAATCAAGATGTCGAGTAGCCCAAAAATTTAATCCTTTTCCGGTTCCTTCGCGGAATCTATGAGATGCTCACTAAGGGGAGACATGAGATTAGTAGGGGGAACGCGGTAAGACCGTTTGGGATGAAAGTGGAATGTGATAACTAGTTCCTATGCTTAGCATATTTATGTTTCAATCAACCTTAGGTATCTTATAACGTGCATACCATAATTCTCTTTAGAAAGGTTGTTATTCATTTGAATTATAGTCTCTTTGTAAAGTCCATTTCGTAAAGATTTTGTTTCCTATTTTCCTCTTTCTTTTCCTTCTCTGGTTTGCCTCTTGGGGGTTTGGTGGAGAGTTATGGGTAAACTCTTAGGATACCCTTACGAGAGCATCACTCGTCCTCTAGACCGATCTAGGGGTTTAAATGGCTTGTTGTAGCTAAAAACAACCGTGATTCCTACGACAGTGAGTCTTAGTGTAAATTCTCGCCCCTTCTTATTCCTTTTTAGCCTTTGTTTTGCTCGGGACGAGCAAAAGTCTAGCTTAGGGGAATTTGATGAGTGTCATTTATGGCACTCATAGGGTAGTCTTTTAGGGTTATTTCTTTCCCCTTTTCATGCTTTCTTCTCTTATTTTTGGTCCTTTTTCCTTTAGTTTCTCTTTTTCCTCTTTTCCTTATGATTCTCGTGTTTTTATCGTGTTTTCCTTTATTTGGCTCTTTTTCCCTTTTATTTCCTTTCATTGTTTACTTGTGTAGGTATTGTGAGAATCACTTTGGCAAAGGATTCAATTTGGGACCTTAATGATCAAGCAAGGAAGAAGCATTTGGCTAGAGAGGGCTTAGAGAGGCCTTGGAGAGGCCTCGGAGATGTTTCCAAGGCAAATCCAGCAGGTCGCGGGCGTGGGTCATCTTGCCGCGGGCGCGGGCCTATGTTACTCAAAATTGCCAAAACTTGGCAGGAACTTGCCGCGGTTGCCCCGCGGGCTCTCCGCGGGCGCGAGTAAAATGGAGAGGCCGCTCCATTCAGAGAGACCGCGGCCCCCTGATCAGGTTTTGGGAGCAGGGGATTAGCCGCGGGCGCGGGTTTCACTGCCGCGGGCTAGGGTCTCTGTTGCCGCGGGCGCGGGGTCTGCCCAGATAGCCCGCGGAGGGTTCCGTACCCATTTCTCCGCGGGCGCGGGTCTATCGAGAGAGGGCGCGGGAGCTGCCGATTTCTTCTTTGCTTATAAATAGAATTGTATTTCCTTTTTGAAACCAACTTTTTGATAATTTTCATTAGCTTAGTTTTAGAGAGAGAATCTAGAGAGAAGTTAGAGAGAAGTTCTTGGTTTTGGATTTGTAACTCAACATTTGATCAATCAAGTTTGGATTTCTTCATTTTCAATCATCAACATTAGTGAGAATCTCTTCCTTCCTTCATCCTTTACTTGCTATTTGATTTTTGCTTGTTGCTTGTTCTTATTTGGATTTGAATTTGATATTGTTGATTATTTTGATTTCTCTTAGATTTTGATATAGAAATGAAGATTAAAGCAATATCTAGTTGTTTGTTCTTAAATTTCACCATGATTAGTGAGTAGATTAGTTGCTAGGGAAAGGAGGAAGCATGTTTGATTAATGAAATTGCTAGTTGATGCTCTTTGATTGATTTATTTGTTGTAATTAAATTGGTTGACATAGTTTTGCATGTGATTGATTAGACTAGGAGTGATCAACCTATAAGATTAATCTAGATTGCATTGCAACTCTTAATGACATGAACAATTGAATTGAAAGTTGCTCTAATTGATTGGGTTTGCTTGTGATTCTTCTTGATTTGCCTTTCATAGTGACACCTAGATTGGCCTATAGGAGATAGCATTTGAACTCTCTTGATTGCTACTATTGTTTGTCCATTGCAATACTTTAATTAATTGATTGAGCTCTAAACTAGCATTATCATTGAACTTGCATGTGGAACCCATATCCCTAGTGTTTAGACCTTTGTTTTACTTGATTAGACTTGCTTTATTTTACCATAGTGCCAACCATAATATCAACTCCATCTTCGAGGTAGCTTGACTTAGACTCTAGTTTTCATCATTGCATTCCCTAGGGATCGACCCTTAACTTGCCCTATATTCATATAAGGTTGGTTAGGTGTTTACAAATTTTGTTTGACTTGGGGGAAGGGTAGATAACGACATACATTTTCCCCTTGTCAGCTTGCGACATTGAGAAAATATGGGATGAAGTTAAATCCCAGAAAGTGTGTGTTTGGAGTCAAGGGAGGCAAATGCCTTGGCTTCCTTGTTGATGAGAGGGGCATTGAAGCTAACCCCGACAAAATCAGAGCCATCCTAGATATGCACACCCCTAGAAGTGTAAAGGAGGTGCAGAGGCTGACCGGATGCATAGCCGCCTTGGGTAGGTTTCTTTCAAAGTCGGCAGACAAAAGCTTATCCTTTTTCAACACACTTAAGAGAAAAGTGTTCCAATGGGACGCAGCAGCCGAAGTCGCCTTCCAACAGCTAAAAGAACACTTAGCCTCTCTTCCCAAGTTTGTTTCCCCTCTGCCAGGGGAGATATTGTTCTTATATTTGGCTATATCAGAATACTCGTCTAGTGCAGTGTTGGTTGCCGAGAGGGATAGATCACAACACCCGGTATATTTCGTCAGCCATGCTTACAGGGGAGCAGAGTCAAAGTATTCCCAAATTGAGAAGTTTGTGTTCGCCCTAGTCATGGCAAGCCGAAAGCTGAAACCATACTTCCAGTCTCACCCCATAAAAGTTTTGACTAGCCATCCTATAAAGAAGGCAATCGAAGGGAGAAACCACTCAAATAGAATGACAAATTGGGCAGACCAGCTTGCAGATTTTGGTCTTGAGTATGAGCCTAAAAGGGCGATAAAAGCACAAGCTCTAGCAGACTTCATCGCCGAATGCACTCATCGCCCTAATGATGATGGATCCAAACCATGGCAGTTATATGTAGAAGGCTCCTCCTCCAAGGCAGGAAGCGGGGCCGACATTTTGATCATGTCACCGAGCAGCGAGAAGTTTGAGTATGCAGTCAAGTTCGACTTCAACGCCTCAAACAATGAGGTTGAATATGAAGCCCTCATCTTAGGGCTAGAGTTATGCCAGGTGGCGGGAGCCATGGCAGTTCATGCCTTTTCTGACTCCCAATTAATCGTGAGCCAAGTCCAAGGGGAATTCGAAGCCAAGGAAGATAGCATGCGCATGTATCTCAACAAGGTCAAAGAAACTGCTTCGCCGTTGTCCGAATTTCAAATCAAGCATCTTCCAAGGGCAGATAACCAACAGGCTGATGCCCTTGCGCGAATGGCTAGTTCCGCCCAGGGGCTCGGCCCTCGCTCTATAATATGGGAAGTCCTCAAACATCCAAGCATCAATGCGCCTGCAGTTCACTACTTGGACCGATCAGATACTTAGATGGATCAAATAGTGCACTACATGCGAGACAACAAACTCCCAGAAGATCCTAAAGAGGCCGACACAATTAAGAAACGAGAAGAATGGTTCGTTTGGCACGAAGGAAACCTATACAAGAAGTCGTACACGCATCCCCTCCTCAAGTGCATCACCCCAGAAGATGGAGATTATGTTCTACGAGAAATACACCAAGGAGCTTGTGGAAGTCATCAAGGGGCTCGATGCATAGCAGGCAAAGCACTAAGGGCAGGGTTTTATTGGCCTACCCTAAGGGAGGATGCGACCAAATTAGTACAAAAGTGCGACAAGTGTCAGAAGTTCGCCAATGTGCAAAGGCTCCCCTCGAGCCCGCTACAAACAATCATCGCCACCCTACCATTTGACAAGTGGGGCATGGATTTGCTTGGACCATTCCCAGCAGCTGCAGGGCAGAGAAGATTCCTCATGGTCGCCATAGAATACTTCACTAAGTGGATCGAGGCCGAACCCCTAGCCTCAATCACTGATAAGCAAATTCAAAAGTTCATATGGCGTAACATCATCACAAGGTTTGGCGTGCCCAGAAGTCTCGTGTCAGACAATGGGAGACAATTCTATAGTCGACCGACTGTTGAGTATTGCGAGAGATTTGGAATACACACTAACTTTAGTGCTGTATCTCACCCTCAAGCGAATGGCCTAGCTGAGGCTGCAAACAAAATCATACTCCACGGCCTACAAACTATGTTGGAAGGGGCCAAGGGGTCATGGGTTGAAGACCTACCAGGTGTTCTATGGTCAGCTAGAACGACTCCGAAAGATGCAATGGGACAAACCTCGTTCTCCCTTGTTTATGGCAACGAGGCTGTGCTACCAGTCGAAATAGGGATTCCATCGCCCAGGATCACATTCTACGATTATAGGGTGAATGAAGAAAACAAAAGCATGGATTTAGATCTATTACCAGAAATAAGAGGCAACGCCTTACTCAGATCAATCGCACAAAAACAGAAAATGACCCGTCACTTCAATAGGAGGGTCAAGGAGAAGCGGATCGGAGTAGGAGATTGGGTGCTACGCAATATAGAGGCCATAGGCCGCAAGCCCGAGCTAGGAAAGTTATCGCCCAATTGGGAAGGGCCCTATAAGGTCACAGAACAAGTTGCAAGAGGGACCTTTCGCCTAGAAACTCCCGAAGGCAGAGCCTTAGAACGACCATGGAACGCGGAGAACCTCAGAAGGTTTTATGTTTAAATTCATGTTTTTCAGTATTCAATTTAGTTTATTTTCAACGCTTACACGATGAAACGGGGGCATGGGTACTACACATAAAGGCTATGTGAACATTTCATCATTGTAAGACGTTTGGTCATAGAATAAGTGCATTTGTTGCCACAATAGTAATCAATTTCCATTAATAGCAAACTTCATATTTTCCATTCGAAATTTTCGTTTCCATTTTACCACTAAGCTACAAGTTTACCATCATCGCCCATCCAAGGGGCTTATAAGCCCTAAGGGGCGTCAGACACATTACCGCCCATCCATAGGGCTCATTAACCCCCCGGGGCGCTAAACACATTGCCGCCCATCCAAGGGGCTAATAAGCCCTAAAGGGGCGTCATACACATTACCACCCATCCATAGGGCTCATTAACCCCACGAGACACTAAACACATCATCGCCCATCCAAGGGGCTCATGAGTCCTAAGGGGCGTTAGACACATCATCGCCCATCCAAGGGGCTCATTAGCCCCAAGGGGCACCAAAGGGCATCAAACATAATAATTACAAGTAAACATAAGTGAGCCAGAACAATCTGTTTCTTCATTGAAGTTGCTTTAAATACAAGTCTACTTGAAAATAAAGGGATACAAGAGCAAGAAAAAGCAATAAAAAGGAAACTAGGCATGATGAGAATGAGAGCTAGAAGCATCATCCTCGGAAGCATCATCCTTAGACCCCCCTTTTTCAGCACATGATATCGATGATCACCCAAGGGGCATTGATCAACGGTTGGCTGATGCTCTTGGGCTTGACTACCTTGGCCCTCATCACAGAGCGAAAAGTTCTTCATCATCTCATCAAGCTCGCTCTTAAGGATTTCTTGGTACTTGCCATAGAGAGGCTCGAATTGAAGGTCAGGGTGAACAAGTTCAAAGGCAGCCTGTAGGCGACGGACTCCCGTTTCTTGCCCTAACTCGTTAGCTTCGACGCACTCTTCTTCAATATAGGCCCGATCGTCTGTTGTTTGGAGCCAAGCCTTCGCCATCTCTTGTTGAGTAGCACCAGCCGCCCTCAACTGCTCCTGAACATTTGCCAACTTTTCCTTTGCGGACTCCAACTCCTCTAGAGCCGTCTTCAACTGTTCCTTGACCTGATTCTTTTCTTTTCTAAGCCGGAACTTCTTCGCGATAGCAGTTTTCTTAAGGCTCGTCATCTCTTCGAGTTGCGACTGTAGATTGGCAACCTGCTCCTTAAGCGAATTGACTTCTTGTACAAGTGCATAATTTTCCTTAGCTAGGCCAGCGACCATAAGCCCTCGTTGTGCTAACGCGGAGGCCCGTACCGAATACTAAAGATAATGAATAAGGCATGTTAATCACGACACAACAATAAAAGTAACAATAAGAAGAAAGAGGGTCACAAACCTCAGCCCATGATTGTTGCATAATCCTAAACTCTTCCTCGTGATCCAAGCCTTTAAAGTGGTCCGCATCAACATTCGAATAAAGGTGACCTAAAGCCGACTCAGCACGGGCCTCTTTTCCCGAGCCATTGAGGTCCCAAAACGAGGCCCTACTAGATGAGTCACTCCCGTCATTGCGCCTACTCCTTTTGGGGCTTGGCGGACGCTGAGGGGATGGCACCATCTGCCGAGGGGATGGCACCATCAGGTCATTGCCTTCTAGCATTGTTGAAGACAGAGCTTGGTAATCTTCAGGAGCCGTACTAGAGCTTTGCCCTGGTATCTCCACCGGAGCCGAGGTAACTTTCCCCTGGGTCCTCTACAAAAATGACAGATCAGTGAGATTTAAACCATTAAATGCATTCAAAGTCAACAAAGATAGCTTACCAAGGGTAGGGGAGGTATCTCCCGGGTTCCGTTCTTTAGTAGCTTCCTCACCGCAGCAGCTTGTAGGGCAAGGGCTTTCCGAGTTTTCAATGCTTCTGAATCCATGAATCCTGCACTGAATTAGGAAGAAGTTAGAACAACAACACAAAGATACCTATAATCATAATGCGTGTGGAAGACCCCCCCTTCTAGCATACCCTCTGAGCGAAAGCCAAGGCCAATTGTACAAAGCTTCTTTTCATCCTCTAGAAAGGCTCGGTTGGGTATCCAATTCATGGGTAATTGAACAGCGTCGCCATTGACCACGAGACCCTTAGTTTCCAACAAAAGGGCAACTACAGCTTCCTTCCTGTTCATGGGTGGAACGTCGAAATTTAAACTCAAATTGGGTTACCCTAAATTCGGGATCAATGGGATGTCCCAAGTACGACAGTAAACAAACATAAACTGGCCATGCCAGTTTTTTACGTTTGATTGTTGGTCGTGCACCACTTTGTAGCCATTGCGGATGCGAAAGGCCCACCAACCATGACCAAAATTTGAATCCTTAGAGGGTATCAATTTGAACAAGTTTCTCCAAAGCCTTAAAGTTGGAGTGTGCCCTATCATGGTACAAACCACCAAAAAAGAGTACACTTTCAGCCAAGAGTTAGGCGTCAAATCGCAAATGACTAAGTTGTACTCCCGCAACAAAGTCCTGACAAAAGGGTGAAGGGGAAAGCGCATCCCCTGCTTCAGTAAACCCCAATATACAGCGGTACACCCTGGAGGTGGAGTCGTCGGAGTGTCTCCATCTTCAGGAGCATACCCCACGTATTGGCCGGTTACACCATATTGCTCAATCATGGACCGTGAGATTTGGCCTAGGCGGATTCTTTCTTGAAACACCGCCCTCAACCCATAGGCTTGCAGGCCTCCCCCAAGTGGCTGCGCGTTGCCCTGGTAATTGCGTTCTTCATTGTCCTGGCCTTCAGCATCCTACATCACTATAACTACACCATTCACAAGGTGCCTATTAAATAAACCATCTCCCTCCGAGAAGGCCACAGTCACCTCACCCGGACCATAGTCCTCCTCATAGGATGAGTACGGAGACCCGCTAGGGAAATCCGGCAACACATCGGCATAAGGGATACCGGAGGTAGCAGAACAATCTTGTGCTACTTCCACGGCGGGTTCACCTTGTTCAACCCACCATGGTTGTCTAATGCTAGAAGAACTTGACGATGATGCCATTAAAGAAAGAAAGCATAAAAGAACAAAGGCGTACCTTAAAGTGTAGTGTCTTACAACTAAATGAAGCTCCGGCTGATGCTAAACCACGATCACCGCCTCGACTACCTCCGAACAAGAGCGCACAAGCTTCCTTCCGCCAAACAGTGTTGCAAACACTTTCTCTCACTAAATTTTATCACTGCTTTCTCTCACTAGAAATCTTTTGAGAATGAAATTGTGAATGAGAAATATGTGTCTATGTGGATATATAAAGAGAAATATTTGCTTCGAAAAATGAGCCAAAGGACACTTGTTACTCATGCGAAGGAAGAGTGTCACAGACACTTGTTACTCATGCAAGGGAAGGTTGTCACAGACACTTGTTACTCATGCAGAAGAGTATGTATGCTTATCATCGCCCACCCAATGGGCTCTTAGAAAGCATCAATTATATCATCGCCCACCCAAGGGGCTCTTAGAAAGCATCAATTATATCATCGCCCACCCAAGGGGCTCTTAGAAAGCATCAATTATATCATCGCCCGTCATAGGGGCTCATTATGGGGTGGTCCAAGCCCGTACCGTTCCAAGGTAGGCCTAAAAGTGAGACCGTAATCAGAAAAATGGCATTTTCACCATGCTAGAGGCCTTTTTGCGCAATTGCGGCACCACGAAGAGCTCGAAAAAATACACAAGTTGAAAAAAAAGTTTGCTCGATTCGGACACCCGGGGACCAAGTTATGGCCTCCCGAAGTATTCGTCAAAATTTACTAAGTAACGGACAACATTGCTCCCCGTGGGTGACGAGATGGGTCATTTTTAAGCATTCTTAAAAATAATATATGGTTCCCAAGACGCTCCATCACCCACATGACACCCCGAGCGCCAAAACGACCTCTTTTATAAGTTGGAAAGACGTGCAAACGTGATCAAAAAAGTCCGAAGCCATTAGCCGAGGGTTGAATCATCGCCCATAAAGATAAAAGGTTACAATGCACAAGAAGATTATCGCCCACCATGGGTGGCCTAAGTCAAAACCGCCCACCGTGCTGGTGCGAGCTGGTGCCCAGCAAGCATGCTAGGCATCAGCGCCCAACAAGCATGCTAGCTGCGTGCCAGGCATCAGCGCCCGGCTAGCCTACCAAGCATAAGCGCCCAGCAAGCCTACCAGGCAGCAGCGCCCAGCAGCAACGCTACCAGGCATCAGCGCCCAGCAGCACGCAGCTGCGTGCCAGGCAGCATCAGCGCCCAGCAGCACGCAGCTGCGTGCCAAGCAGCATCAGCGCCCAGCATTCGCAGGCTGCCTGCCAGGCAGCATCAACGCCCAGGCTACCTGCCAGCAGCATTGACGCCCACCAGGAGCTCGACCAAAAAAAAATAAAAATAAAAAAATGTCGGGTCGATTGATTTCATTCGATCAATATTTTTCCGACAAACTCCCAAACCGCAGAGTGCGCTTTACGACTTTGTCGTGGGGCTAATGTTTGGACCCCCTGTGGGCCCACGTTCATTAAATACATAAATTACCAAAATGCCCTTAGTTAAACCCTAAACAGGAAAATTCAATCATCATGCACAGCACCCATCCCGAGAAACCCTAATATAGCCCAACAGGGCCTAACACGGCCCAAAACGGCCAGAAACCCTAATCCTAACCCTAATCAAGTTAGTTAATCCTCTCCTATAAATGCTAATCTTCACAGATTAGCGAGGTAATTAATTCTTGCTCCACATACTCTCTCTCTACAAATTCTCTCTCTAAACACAGTTTACTGACTTAACCGTCAGAGGGGCTTTCTCGGGAACACCCCCCGAGGCAGTTGACTTTCGTTGTTTTGCAGGACTCAGTTTGACCAGACGAGCAGGCTCCCCTTCAACTTCGATCCGAAATTCTTTTGCAGAAACACTAGGTAATGGTAATTGTTACCTAAACCTTCTTACCAAACACTTATTAATTGTAATGGTTTGGTTGAATCCATTCCATCCCAAAAAACACTCTAATCTAACATGCTCCAAGTGTCATAACAGACATTACTTGACATCCCTTTTAGACATAGTACAGGTTCCAAGATAGATTAACAAGTTCATCCCAAAATTTCAAAAATAATAATTAATGCTAATACAAGGAATGCAATATAAAGACCTAAACCAGAAGGTATAGTAAATGCTTACATAATAGTGTAATAAACTGAAGAGCTTTATTGACAATTCAATTTGTTCCATTATGAAACGAAACTAATTTCGTAGAATTTCTAAACAATAAATAGTTGGGACAAAGTAACGCAAACAAATTACAAGAATTGCAGGTATAAGTTGAAATAATTATGTCCAAAAAAGTAGAAAAAAAAAAAAGAAAGAAAGAAAGAAATAAGATACATGTAGCATAAAACCGAGGTTCCTAATTTGCAGGCTTGAAAAAACACGCAACGGAAAAACTTAAACGCTAGCCTCATCTAGTAACTCCATGGGTTCCTGCAGGGCATGGTTGATGGGGAATAGCTCACACTGCGCATATTGTGCCATCAACTGATCAACAAGCACTAGTGCTACCATTGCTTCCACCATTGGTACAGCTGAAACACAATTTTTAGAAAATTATGGAAGGAGTAAAAAAAAAAATCTACTAACTTCAATTTTTTAACATTTTAAAAACGAAGTTTTAAATTTTAGGAAAATTGACAAGAGTAATCCCAACTTTACCCGACTCGCCCAAAATAATCCCAACTTTCGATTAATCCGAACTTTAACTTGAATTTGCTTCAAATGGTCCCAACAGGTCATCAACAATAATCGGTTTCTTATGCCATGTGGTGCTTTCTAATTGGCTTAAGTTTATTAATTTTTTTCAAAAATATTATTATGATTATTAATTGGTTTAAATTTATTAATTTCTATGGTCGCCGGTGTCGGAATCCAAGCCAATGCCGCCGAATTCATGGGACAAGAAAACTGAGTTTCAACCCAAATTTTCTGGTGAGACTAATGCTAGTGATTTTGGCCCAATTAGGTCTGTCCCCAAATCACGAGCCTCAGATTACGCTGTGATATTGAGTAGGGCCGGCCAGGTCATTATCGACAACAAATGGGCCTCCGGCGGTTCCTTCAGTTGCTACTCCGGCAAAGCGCAAATTTTAAGATGCATCATGGTGCACCTAGAAATAGATGCACCACGCCTATACTTTTGAACATTTTGTAAAAAAATCTGCACAATTGCAAATTTAATTGCAAATTTTGAACTAGTAAAAACATCTAAACATCGAAAATTTTGAACATTTAGTTAAAAAATCTAAACAATCGCAATGCATCACGCCTATACTTTTGAACATTTAGTAAAAAAAAAAAATTGAACAATCGCGAATTATGAACATTTAGTAAAAAAATCTGAACATCGCAAATTTTGAACATTTAATAAGAAAATCTAAACAGTCGCAATGCACCACACCTATACTTTTGAACATTTAGTAAAAAAAATATGAACAACAAATTTTGAACATTTAGTTAAAAATCTGAACAATCGCAAATCTTGAATTATTATGAGTTAGGTCTGACTCATAATAATTCAATGGGTTTGTAATATAAACTGAACATTTACTGAATACAAAATGAACATTTCCTTATAAAATATGAACACAAAAATTGCATGTTAATGTTTAGTTTTTGTGACGTGTTCATATTTTTTTTACTAAATGTTCATTTTTTTTTTCTAAATGTTCAAAAGTATAGACGTGGTGCACCTATTTGTAGGTGCACATATTACTAATTGCTGGCAAGGGCTAGCAAGGGGTAGGGAAAAGGGGCAGCGCTGACGGGGGAGGGGGCTGGGTTGGGCGGAGATGGGGGAACGAATGTATTGTAGCCGGAAGGAGGGTGGTTGGTGGAAGAGGTTTATTTAATTAATTAATTACTTAATAATAGTTATTATTATTTATGTAAATAATAATAATTATAATAATTCAAAGTTTGTGTAACCGGTCACCAGTCAAATGGGACTACTCAAAGTAAATTAGTGTTAAAATTCGGATTATTTAAAAATAATAGAAAGTTGGGATTATTTTGGGCTAATCGAGTAAAGTTGGGATTATTCCCGTCAATTTTTCCAAAATTTTTTTTAAAAAATTAATTAATTTTGTTTGTAGAATTGCATTTCAAGGCATTGCATTGAAACCAATCAAATACAGGAGATATTTAGCACACTAGTTTATAGCACAAACATTAAATAAATAAAAATGGAAGCATACCTCGTGGGACAACACAAGGGTCATGCCGCCCTCGAGCAATAAGTTCTGTATCCTCTTTATTTCTTGTAACAGTATGTTGTTTCTTCTGCAAGACCATGACATAAACCACCAAATTTTCTCACATTCTTTTACACGCATTAGGTAAACAAATAACCTTAATAACTAGGGAAAACAATCAGTGTAAATTCAAAAACCGAGCAAAGAACATGAAAGGGAACTCACTGTAATTGTAGAGGTCGGCTTGAAACCTATTCTCATATAAATAGTTTCACCATTGGATATTCCACCCTGCTCATGGAAAAAATACAGCTTCAACAATCCCAGGCAATCTATGGAGTATCAATACACAGATGAAACAACGATCACATAAAACTAGTAAATGGTTTAACCTGGATACCACCAGAACGATTTGTTTTTGTCCTAATCTTCCCCAGTTCATTCATGTAAAACTCATCATTGTGTTCACTCCCAGTCATAAAGGTACCTGCATAAAAACAATTCAAACTCTAATCAAACACTTGTAACAGAAAAAGTCAACTTCTCGGTAGGAAATGTTTACATCATCTACCTGCAAAACCACTGCCAAACTCAAAACCCTTTGTTGCGGGCAATGACAGAGCAGCTTTAGCCAGTTCAGCTTCAAGTTTGTCAAAAACTGGTGAACCAAGTCCCTAGTATTATATTATTTATTAACAAATTTAAAGAGACATTTAGTCAGTACTAAAATGGGCAAAGCCTTAGAATTTTATAAAAGCTTCTATGAGGATAGCAATGACTCATGGAACTAGTAACACAGGTAGAGCAAAGAGATCTTACACGTGGAGGATTTCTAACTATACAAGTGACAGCACCACCAACGGAATCTCCTTTAACTCGAACTGCATCTATAGCTGCAATCATTTTTTCTGCATATTCTGGATCAGGGCACCTGACAATATTACTCTCTATCTGAAAGTAATTGAGAAAGAGAAACCTTGTCATGAATAATAGAAATAGAATTCATAACTAATTCCGGAAATTTAACTAACACATGATCATACTTTCTGCAAGGAAAATAAGAAACATAGAGATTGTATATTTCAAGAGTAACATAATACACCTGAGAAACACACAAATAAAAATATTGTAGTAAATTGATGCAGCAGCTTCCAGTCACCAAACTTCAACTACTACCTCCGTTTCGCATTATCTGCAACAATTTCCATTTAGGGAAGCTTCATATTATGTGCAACAAAAAAAAAGTTTCCTCTTTTAGTAAAATTTTTTGTGTTAAATTACCACCATACCCTTACTAAACTACACTTAACATTAATAAACAACATATTAATTCTTTAACCCAAATTAATTTATCCATAATTAAAACCCTAACCCACATTCTCTCTCCTCCCTCACAACCATATCCACCACCACCATCACCATTTTTACTCTCTCCTCCCTGTAAACCACCACCAGCACCAACCTTCATCTCTCTTCACTCTCTTCTCGCACAACCAACGCACCACCACCACCACCCAGATCCACCACACCACCGACCATTCCACCGCACCACCACCTACCACACCATCTCTTCTCTCAGTTCTCTCTCTTCTATCTTCTCTATTATCCACCGCACCACCGAATATTTTACCTCGCAAGTTCGCCGCCGGCGGCTCTTTTCCCCTTATCAAAGTCGTCGCCGCCGCCTCTTTTCCCCTTTTCAAAATCGAAATTGGATGGTGGTAAGTTGTGGTTTCAGATCTAAATTAGTAGTGGTCGAGTTGGTTGGTTTGGTGGGTTCATTGGCTGGTCGGGTTTGTTAGGTTGTGGTGCGAGTTGATTGGTGGCTGGTCAGGTTGGTTGGGTGGTTTTGTTGGGTTGTGGTGCGACGATGCGAGTTGATTGGTGGCTAGTCGGGACGTCGGGTTGGTTGGGTGGATTTTGGGTGGTGGTGCGATTGGTTGGGTGGGTTTTTGGGTGGTGGTGCAAGCTAATTGGTGGTGGCGTGAGTTGGTCGGGTGGGTTTTGGGTGGTGGTGTTTCAGATCTTAGTGGTGGTGAGAGGGTGAGTTACAAGGTGGTGTTTACTCTCTCTCATCCAATTAATCACATGTTCTTTTTTTTACTAATTTTTGCTTCAGAAATTTTGTCTTGGGGAATGTGAAAGGGAGTTTGTTGCAGATAATGCGAAACGGAGGTAGTATATAAAATAAAAGACCCTACATTTACACCCTTAAGCTAGAAGAAATATATAAACTCATTCAGCCACTTCCATATGAAATAGCATTGATTGGTTCAAGAAGAAGATATAAGAAAGTGCAATCTGGATTACAGAAGCTTGGTGTTCATATACTACTTTATGGCGTTTAAGTAACTTCCTGTAAACTAAATCCCCATGGGATAGACGTTGGTAGATATGGCCTTTAGAGGACTAGAGAGATCCACTGGCTGATTAAAGATGGATTCTTTCACTTGTTTCTCAAGCATACCTTCCTCCGGTAGGAATTGCATAAACCAAATATTTGTAACAATCTAAACTACCAGAACAATTGATTCAGTCTAGAGACCAAAAAAACCAAGATTTCGGCTATCCTCTTGCTTAATCACTTAATTGGCCAACAGCTCAATTTAAACAGAACTGAAGTATCAACTGACTTCTTACAAAGTGTTGCCTGTTTATTTGTTGCAAACGCCCAGTAATTTGGTCAAATTTCACCTCTATTATCTCGAATCTGCTACATATTGGCTTATTCACTAGATCACCAAGATTTGGAAAACTGGGAATTGAAACTCAGTAAATATACTAATATCGGTCAATTTCCTCTTTGCTTGTTCCTTTAGTCTGATAAAAACTGGAATATTTAAAAACAATAATTCCTGAAAAGAATATTAGAACAGAACCAGTTTTTACCCATTCTCTATCCTATCACTCATAAAACCTGGGACATTCTACATCTTTGGTCATGGAAGTCAGTAATTTGTGGAAATTACACTCAAGCCAAATATCTGCTACGTCAATATATCCTTGCGAATGCCCATCCTTAAAATCTTTAACAGAAGTCCTTCAGCAAGAGAAACGGCCAAAAATCTAAAATTGGATCAATACTACAATTCTAGTCCCAAAGGTAATGCACATTTCTTGCCATTTGTTGCCCAGGTTCAGGTGTATAGCTTGACTTGGATTACTGGGGTTTTGACCTTTTACATTTAAACAATCACAGCGTTTATGAATCATAATCTCAGACTTATAAGCTAGCAGGGATTTGTCATTGCGAGCTGGCATTTTTTTTAAATTGATCCATTCAAAACAAGTATTTTGCGACGGATTATCAAAGTGATTACTCACTTGGAGGGAATGTAGGAGCTTGAATTACAATGAGTTAGAGAATACCTATCATGCACGTAATTGTAGAAGAAAATTAAAGTTCTTTCTCTACCAACTAAAATCAATTGCTCTTGATTCTTATACTGCAAAATGCTGAAATAAGCTTGAAGATGGGAATCCAGAAAAGCATCTAGTAGACAGAGAAATCTCGAGAATCCAGTGTTACGGATTTCTTATATTTTATGAAAATCCGTGAAATAATTCAAGGTCATATTGAAGCAAGCAGTTTCAAAGTCCAACCCTGTTACACAACAGTTTTCAAAATTTCCTGTTTTGTTGCCTGGTTCACCATACTTCATCTTTATTCTACAGAGTACAGAGTATGAAAAAGGACTATCTCTTGCTTTGAAAATTACACCTTAACCATAGAAAATGTCTTTAAGTTTGATGAAGAAACTGAGACAGAATTATATATTGCAGGAAGGATTAATGAATTAGCTTCTTTTTTCATCATATACCTAAGCAAGAGGAAGCTGGTAATGGATTCAAATTCAACAAATAAGATATCTTCAGATTTAAATTCTTTACAACTATGTTATCCCATAGAATTTTTAATTCTTTTCTTCATGTCCTTACTGCTACTTAAACAAAATAGGACTTGAGCTTTGATATTACACAAAACCCATTCCCTCAACTCAATTTTTGGAGCACGCAATAAACCCAACCCAGCATTTTTCAACCCCGTCAATCCAATTTTCAATTTCCCAGACCCATAACCTTACAAAACCCCACCCAAACCATACTTTTATCCAATAACAAGTCCCGGGATTACATTGCCATAGACTCATAACCAAGCCATTGATGAATTTTAAATCTAACCTGTAAAAGCAGCGATGCTAGATGAATCAGGGTCTTATTTCAAGTGCGATGAAAAGTGGGACAATGATGCAATAGACTCAGGTCTGAGACAATCAATTAAACAGTAACACACAAGAAAAACAGAGGAAGCTTGGGGATTTGTTTATTGAAGATGAAGTTAACGGCTACAACTTATGCTACTGCTACTGCTATTACAATAAAGGTGGAAGCTTGGAGTGCACTACTACTACTACTACTCTAGGATAACATCAAAACTCACATAACATTCTCATTCCCTCTTTTTGCCTTAAATACTAAGGATCCCCTTTCCCTAATGTAACCTAGCAATTAAAACAAGCTGTCCTCATTTGCCAGTGTGGCACAATACATAAACATTCCATTCAATCATTCCTTTGTCTTCTTTTGCCGTTTTGTCTTCTTTTGTTGATTTCAAAATTGCTGATTTCAAAATTGCTGCTACTGCTGTCCTTGATCTGTATTCTTGCGCCTCCTTGTATAAACTTGAATTGGTGGAGTTGGATTGGGCCGATCCATTGCATTACTCCCCCCCAAGACATTCACCTTGTCCTCAAGGTGGAAGGATGGAAACCGCATATTAATAGCCTCGTAGTCCTCTCACGTTGCTTCAAACTCGGGCAACCCCAGCCATTTGAGCAAAACTTCAGTGTGAGTTTTGCCCTGCTCTTCTCTTTTGCGCACTGCCAGCACCTCTTCAGGCTCCACTTCCAATTCCAGGTTAGCAGTAAGCTGAGTGGGAAGAGTTGGGTGGACTGGTGTGTCCCCCCACTGCTCTCTTCAGTTGAGAGACATGGAAAACCGAATGGACCTTACTGTCCTCAGGTAATTTCAAGCGGTAAGCTACCTTCCCCACTCGTTGGATGACCTCAAAAGGTCCATAATAGCGCGCAGCAAGCTTCTCAAAAGGACGACTTGCTATGGATTGCTGCTGATATGGCTGCAATTTCAGATAGACCCAATCTCCAACCTCAAATTCCACTTCCCTTCTGCTGTCCGCATTCTCTTTCATGAGCTGCTGTGCCCTATTAAGATTCATCTTCAACTCATCCAAAATTAAGTCCCTCTCAAGCAGTCCTTCTTCCAAGCTTTTCACCATAGTCGCATCTTCCCTCACCCTCCAGATTTTAGGTGGATCACGACCATACACCACCTTAGAAGGGGTCATCTTAGTTGAGATGTGTGGTGAGGTATTATACGAGTACTCAGCCCAAGGCAGCTATTGAGCCCAAGTTTTCGGTTAATTAGTTACGAAGCAACGAAGGTAAGCTTCCAAGCACTTGTTTACAACTTCAGTTTGGCCACCCGATTGAGGGTGGTATGCAGTGCTTCGATTAAGGTGTGTCTCTTGCAGCCGAAATAGTTCCTTCCAAACGAGGCTCATGAAAACCTTGTCTTGATCGGAGACTATAGAGGATGGGAACCCATGCAAGCAAACTATCTCTTTCACAAACACATTGGTTACTTTGAGAGCATTGAAAGGGTGCTTAAGGCCCACAAAGTGGCTGTACTTAGACAACCGGTCTACCACCACCAAGATCACATTAACTTCTTTAGAGAGCGGCAATCCCTCTATGAAATCCATAGTAATGTCGTCCCAAACAACCTCCGGCACGGGAAGCGGTTGAAGCAATCCGGCAGGGACTTGTGGTGAGGACTTGCTCCTTTGGCACACTTCACACAACCGCACATATTCTCCCACTCTCTTCCTCAACCCTGGCCAAAACCAATCCGTGGCTATCCTAAGATAGGTTTTTACCTCTCCTTCATGCCCTCCCATGGGTGAATCATGATATTTTGCAATAGCTTGGGAATGTACTTCGAATTTTTCGATACTACCATTCTTCTCTTGTACCATACCATCCTGCCACACAGAGTGAACCCCCTGCCTTCACCCGAATTTTCTGCCAGTCAGCTCACTCAGCCAGGGATCTTTAGATATCTCGTCTTCCAGCTTAGCCCAATCTATCCCTTGAGTCGAAATCATAGCAGCCAATTGGGCTTGCCCACCCCCTTTCCTCGAAACAGCATCAGCCACTCTATTAGAAGGCCCGGGTTTGTATTGTATGTCAAAGTCCATACCCATCGATTTCCGCATCCATTTTTGATATTCACCCCCGACTTCCCTTTGTTGAGTTAAGAACCTCAAACTTTGTTGATCGGTGTGAATCACAAACCGCCTTCCCAAGAGGTAGTGCCTCCATTTCATGACCGCCAAACTAATCGCCATTAGTTCTTTCTCATATATAGACTTTGCTTGATTCCTCACCCCAAGCAACTTGCTAAAATATGCAATTGGTTTCCCTTGTTGCATCATCACGGACCCTACACCAAACCCCAAGGCATCGGTCTCAATTATGAACTCAAGTTGGAAATTCGACATTGCCAATACGGGGGTTGTTGTCATGGCAGATTTGGGTGCCGCAAATGCTTGTGATGTTTCTTGATTCAACCTAAAGTTGTCCTTCAATTGAGTGGTTAGAGGTCCGGCAATTTGTGCATAATTAGCCACAAATTTCCGATAGTATGCGGTGAGACCTAGAAAGCCTCTCAACTCCTTCAAATTCTTAGGCTCCTCCCATTCTACAATAGCCTTCACCTTGTCCATATCCATGGCCCCCCCTTCAACCGATATCACATGCCCCAAATAGGCCACTTCTCTCTTACCAAACTCACACTTCTTCAAGTTGGCATATAAGCTATGCTTAGACAATGTTTCCAAGACCACCTTCACATGGGCCTTATGCTCCTCTTCTTCCTTGCAATACACTAATATATCATCAAAGAACACCTACACAAATTTCTTCAAAAACGGCTTGAACACCTCATTCATGAGTGATTGAAAAGTGGCCGGATCATTCGTTAATCCGAAGGGCATAACTAAGAACTCGTAATGTCCCTCATGTGTTTGAAATGCGGTTTTGTGCACATCTTCTAATTTGATGATAGCCGGACTTCAAGTACAACTTGGTGAACCACCTCGCTCCATGTAGTTCGTCAAGTAACTCATTTATGACCGGGATAAGGAATTTATCCGGGACTGTCTCCTTATTCAAGCCTCTATAATCCACACAAAAACGCCACGAACCATCCTTCTTCTTTGCACGAATAACCGGACTCGAAAACGGACTCGTGGAAGGTCGAATTATGCCGGCTTGGAGCATCTCTTGAATCAATCTTTCAATTTCATCTTTTTGAATTTGGGGATAACAATACGGCCGAACACTAACCGGGTCGCTTCCCCCCTTTAGAACAATGGAGTGTTCATGGTGTCGGTGTGGTGGCAGCCCACTCGGCATGTCAAAGACATGCTAGAACTGGTGGAACAGTTCGGCCAAGAATAGAGGTGGCTGCTGTGGAGGGTCTTCTGTCACCTTCCCCTGCTCCTCCTTCCTTTCTATTTTACTCAACTCTACCCACAATCCGTGCTTTTCTTTACACAAGGTCCTTATCATGGCCTTTAAGGAAACCTGCGTCTTCTCAAGTGAAGGGTCACCCTTGATGGTAACCGGCTGCCCTTCGACCAGAATTTCATGATGTGAGTCCTCCAGTTGGTCGTAACCGAACCCAATTTCTCCAACCATTGTATACCAAGGATAATGCTGGCATTGCCCGATTCAAGAGGTAGAAAGTCTTCCACCACCAACACCTCGCCGTTCAATTTAACCTCCACCTTTTGGCAAACGCCTTGCCCTTTCACTATTTCCCCATTCCCAAGGGCTACGCAAAATACCCTACCCTTTGTTATGGGAACCGCTGCGTAAAGTTGTGCGTCGCTCCGGATCTATCATCACCACCACCTCTCTACCTCCAATCTCCCCCCTCAACTTCATGGTTTTTGGGTTAGAAATTCCAATCACCGAACACAGTGACACACCCATCTCCTCATCCTCCAGTTCCTCCTCCCCTTCTTCTAGCGGTGTTTCTTCCTCCCCCGCCACCAAAAGAACACTCATCTCCTTCCTCTTGCACCTGTCACCCACTCCCTATTTCTCATCACATCTAAAGCACAGATTTTTCGCCCTTCGTTCCTGTAGTTCCGCTTCAGTGAGGCGGCGCATGTAGCCGGAGCTTCCACTCAGTGAGTTTCCCGTTGGGGATGTCATATTTACAAAACCTTGGGACTCAAGAGGCTTAGTCCACGTTTTCGCAGGCCCGTATGGTTTGGGATCCCATACGTTTGGATCAAGCCAGACCCACTAGGTTTAGATGGGATAGGGGTGTGAAATGAGGTTTGGGCCGGCCCAAATTTAAACCTAGCAGTTGGAGCCTTCTTAGATTAATTAACCCGTTTCTTCTCCTCTATCCGACCTGCCAACTCCATGGCATCCTCTAAATTAAACGGGTTTTTGGAGCTCCGTTTTTATGTCACCCCTCAGTCCGTTGATAAACTAGCCCAACATCCCTCTGGTATTCCTTCCAATGGTGCAGCTTTCTTTATATAGCTCCTCCTGTACTCCTCCACCGATCCTCCCTCTTGACTCACAGCCAACCATTGCTCATATAATGACCCTGAGTGAGAAGGTCGAAACTCGTGTAGCAACCGCTGTTTCAAATCGAGCCACCCCACTACCGGTCTTCTCTTCTTCTCCCATTGATACCACTTAAGGACGAAGCCGTCCATGGCCACCACCGAAGCTTTGAGCTTTTCTCTCTCTGTCAACTAGTAAAAATCGAAAAACATCTTCGCCCTTACTATCCAATTATCCAGATCGATTCCCTCAAATAGCGGCATGTCAAGCTTTTGGTGCTTCCACTGCGCTCGATTGTCAGTGCCGCCAACACCGGTACTCCAACAGCCGTCGCCTCTAGGTTGAGAATGGGTTGTATGATGGGTTGCGGTCAGCGATCCTTTTCACCTCCTCTCGCAATTTTTTGTTGTTCTCCCTCTTAATCGCCGCCATTCGATCATGATCAATCCGAAAACTGTCGATCCTATTCTCCGGTTCTGGCTTTGGCCTCTTCCGACCGCTTCCTTTCGGACTGCTTGGACCGCCCTCTCAATAGTGGCTTCTTACGTCCCGAACTTCTCAGCAATGCTTTTGAGATGGGCTTCCTGTAAGTCGAACTTTCCATCCATGGTCTGCAACCGGGATTCCACTTCTCCCGGTTTCTCATCTACGGCGTCAGCTCGTTAGGTCGGTGTCGGGGTCACCATGATCGAGTACTCTGATACCACTTGCAATAGACTCAAGACTCAGAGACAATCAATCAGATAGTATAACACACAAGAAAAACAGAGGAAGCTTGGGGATTTGTTGGTTGAAGATGAAGTTAACGGCTACAACTTATGCTACTGCTACTGCTATTGCAATAAAGGTGGAAGCTTGGAGTGCACTACTACTACTACTACTACTACTATAGGATAACATCAAAACTCACACAACATTCTCATTCCCTCTTTTTGCCTTAAATACTAAGGATCCCCTTTCCCTAATGTAACCTAGCAATTAAAACAAGTTGTCCTCATACATAAACATTACATTCAATCAATTCTTTTGTCTTCTTTTGCCGTTTTGTCTTCTTTTGTTGATTTCAAAATTGCTGCTAATGTTGTCCTTGATCTGTATACTTGCACCTTCTTGTATAAACTTGAATTGGTGGAGTTGGATTGGGTCGATCCATTGCAAATGACCGTCTTAATAATCATGCTATGTACTAGGCCTAAGTGAATAAGATTTATAGTTTTGAAGATTTTGTTTGGATTCGAGAATGCCTTGAGGAAGAGAATTAGTTAAAAGATAGTAAATGGACCTAAATTTTTATAAATAGTTGGTAAATAGAAAGGAAAAACAGTATCTAAGGAGTTGAAATGCTGAATTAATGTGCTTGAATTAATTTGGGATAGCTGAGCATCTCAAAAGCATGAGATATTCATTTAGACTTTTTGGCATCCTCATTTATCACGTTCAAATGAACTTAAATATCAAAAACTGAGATATAATTTTCTTCTTTACTTTCGTGATTTCAAGTCATGGTCCTATCCCATCTCTATTAAAGTGGCAAAGGTGTTATGCCTTGCACAAATCAAACATGATAGGAATTATGCCTTATTGAACCTCAATGGCGCACTTATTAACCCAAAAGGCCAAAACATTATGCCTTATAAGATATTTAGACTACTATAATGGCAAGCCACATATAACACAAGTTTTCTAGTAAATCTGGGGTAGTTTTCACTTTTAAGATGCAGAGTAAAATCATTAAATTTCAATATTTGCAGGGTCGAGTGACTTTCAATAGAATATCAGGTGGAATGGGCACTGTCTTTGTATACACCCAATAACCTATCCTACGTAAAATTTCCACGGTTGAATTACCAGATTTTATTGAATCTATGTTATTCTAACTCTTCATATGTATTATGCTCGTTACAAGTATCCAACAAGGATACATAAAGTTTTTCGATAATTTCCAACAACTACACACGAGTCTCCATATCAGTAAAGGAGTTTTACAAAAATACAAAGGTGATTTGGAGTCTTTAACTAACAATTTTTTATCAAGCAAACAGGCAAACATTTTCATTTCAATAATATTCATCCTCAACCCAAACCAATATAAATAGTAGATAATTTATATTAAGCACAATTTCATCAAGATCAAGTTCTCCATTGAAAATTGGACTCGGGAATGCCTTATAAAAAGGTTAACTTGTGAGATTGAAAGTGCAAACCATACCTGTTCAAGAGTCAACGTATCATTATCAATAATTCCTTCTGGCAGAACCACCTTGTGCACTTGGGATACGTAAGCAAGAACCTGTACAGTATCATGTGCCAACAATGAACGTCGTAAAATAAAGTGAAACAATTAAAACCCATAGGAAAAAAGTGAGGTAATCAGTAATAGTGGAAGTACCAAAAAAATGCGCATCTTTATTCTTGCACATACTACATCAGAAAAAAGTCATTTGTATTTACAAAATTGGCAAATGTAACTTAAATCTAATGCCAACTTGGCTTTTCAAATCTTGAAAGTAACTCAAAAATGTGACAGGAAACAAGCAAATTATTTCGGCAGAATAAAGCTACTTAAAGTTTCATGCCTAATTGGATGCAATAAAGTCGCAACCATCCACACTAACCAATTAGATGCAAATGAATGATTTACCTCAGTTCCAGCGAACTTCTTAAGTATCTTCTTAGCTATAGCTCCAGCTGCAACTCTTCCAATAGTTTCTCTGGCAGAAGATCTTCCACCACCCTGCAATTCCAGTGACAACAATTCAATATAACCAGGAACATTTCTCTATATGCAATTTTCTGAAAACCAAAAAGATCAAATCAAATCAATTGGAGATTACCTGTACGGATCTAACACCATACTTGAAATCATAAGTTGCATCAGCATGAGATGGCCTATAAGCTTTTGACATTTCGCTATAGTCCTGGTAAGAGAGCAATGCCATAAGTCTTCGTAATTCAAGCAAATAAAAAAATAATTAAAAAAAAGAGCTTTTTTCACAATAACAAAATTCTTATTATTTTATTTTATAGTTTTATTCAACCTTTTTCTTTTTATTTTCATATGAAACACCTATTTTTTTGTCAGTCTAACACACTCTACTTTATCCATTTTAGGTGATTTATACTCCTAGAAAGAACATATTCATATAGGATTTTGTTACCTACATCTCAATGACTTTTAATGTACCAATGTCTATGATGTTTACTTATTGATAATTAAAGATACCAATGGTTCAAGTTATGCACCGACAATCGTGAGAAAGTGCTATAAAAAGGGAGAATTTAAACTTTTAAAGGCAACCATCCAAAATAAAATTAAAAAAAAAAAAAAAAAAAAAAAAAAAATCTTAAGACACAAATTTATTTCCACTTAAAATCATTAATGGCCCCAACGTAAATCAAACACCAAACAAAATATCAATCAAATGCCATTATGATATTGATATACACATGTTGCATAAGCATGCAATCATAATAGTTACAAATTTAAGCTAGTTCTTCTATCAATGTAATCATTATACGTAGTATTTCATTGTGAATAAGGAAAAGTTAACCACTTACTTTATTTTTTTAAAAGGTCATCTTCAAATATTTAAGCAATTAATAAAGTGACAGGACAATAACCAATAGTATTGCATGTCTAATTACACGATGGACAATGTGCAATACAATAAAAATTAATTTAACATGTAGCCAGAAATACTTACACCCCCTCTTTGGTCAGTATTAGGTACATTTACTGCAATTGGTGATCCAGTAGTCATTCCTACAAGTTAAAATATCACTATTAAGGTCACAAGTGATAAGAACTAAAATTGCTAAATATTAAAATTCTACATATTTAATTTACCTTCAGCAACTCCAGAAATAATTTTGCAAGTATCTGTCTCTTTCCTTGGGGTAGTAATCCGGCTTTGGCCGGGCCTCCTATATCATAAAATAAGAAAAAATCAAAAAATTCCTTGAAACCAACAACCAAAATATATAACAAACAACACAAAGAGAATAATCCACAACACCAACAAAAACCAGGTCAAGCTCATCAGGAATCCATTTATATATACCAAAATCAAAGAATAGATACACTTCAATACCACTGAAAGTGTTTCATGAGTGTGTATAGAAAATATCGACATGGATAATTCAATAATGACCATTATAATGTAAAATCATTCAGTTTTCTTCATTCCAATTCTTGCTTATACATCCAATTATCCACTATTACAAAAGTATTGGGTCAAGGAAACGGTGCAGTTTAACCTCAATGTCAATTACCTTCTATCAAGATCTACTTGTAAATCTTCCTCAGATAAGGGAAGTCGAGGTGGGACGCCATCAACCACACAACCAACGCCGCCACCATGTGATTCACCATATGTTGTAACACGGAAATAATTTCCATATGTACTTCCAGCAGCTTGAACTTCTGTGATGAACAAAGCAGAATGATAATTTCTACTAAGTTACTGCTTGTTTCTAATACACAGAAAGATATAGCTAAAATTTACAAAGTATTTACTATGAATAGTTGATGTGTTCAGCTCAAAATAAACATTTTAAAAAAAAAAAAACCTTCAACTTCTATCTTTGACTGTTAACATTCACAAACCACAAGATGAAGAATAATCCATCCATGAAGTTTTCATAAGGGTCTTCTCTATCCCTTCTTCTACTTTACAATTGATTCCCTTGGAATTGTCAAGATCAAACACATGAAAGTTACATATATCCTTTTACTTCCAACTAGTTTCTTACTCTTTTTTTTTTTTTTTTTCTTCCTAAACAAGCTGCAATAGAGCATCCCATATTCCCTAACGCCCTAAAATTTTGGCTATCAATATAAACATCACCTTGTACCTCTCAATAAAAAAAAATGTCAAAGGACCTATGTTTTAATCCTACTCAGGAGAAGAAAATCTTTAAAGTTCTTCATGAACACTCCTACATTAGCTATAGATTTCCTAAATTCTAGTTTTTGCAAATTTTCTTTCTGAAATAAACCTTGCCAATATTTATTCAACCGTGTACCAAAATATATAATCATGTGATCTTGTTAGACTCATTTCAATAATGCCTTTACTAAACTTCAACTCCGTATACCATTCACATACCGTAAAACTCATGGGGACTTCTTTCTATGTCGCACTTCCAAAAGTTAAATGTAAATCCTGAGCAAGACGAGGCCATGGGTACCAACATTTTTTCATCACAACAAACTCATACGAGTACTTATCAAGGTCCAATTCTGGCCCCTTAAACACAACAAAATGTCAATTATAAACAAATCCAGCCACACAGATATAACTATTTTATCTGCTGTTTCAATCCTATCCTTAGAATTATCAAATATCAAAGCTAATTTTTCCTCAAAAAAAAATATCAAAGCGAATTCATGCCAAAACACATTCATAAATATCATCATTTATCTTACTCAAAAGTCAAAACTATATTAAAAAGTCAAATGACTGCGCTTCTCTCCTACTCTAAACTTGATCATACAAATTGCATCAAAATTGTATTAATGCACATTAAATTTCAATATTACTACAAATTGTAATTCTAGCAGCAAAATATTAATCAGTCAATCAGATATAAGCAATTAAAATACTGAAAAACAGCAAAATGATCAAAATATACCAAATTTCCCAGGTTTTCGGCCGAAAGAGATTTGAACAGGAGGAGACGATAATTTGCGAAAGCCAGAATTAGCAGATCCAAGCGCATTCGAAGTTGCAGAACCCAAGAATTGGTTGGAAGAGAGAGACGACGCCATTGAAGGTCGAAGCTTAGAGAAAAATAATTAAGATTAAGCTAATTGTGGGTTGGAGTAGTAGAAAAGAACAGATGGGAAATGAAAGATGATGAATATATTATGAAGTTAGGCAAAAAAAGTTGGAATTTATTTGGTTTGATTTATTTAAGTTTGTGAATGGAGGGGGTTGGTGAACATGAGAGGGTAGGTAAGTGGGTAGTTACAGCCTCGCAGGTTAGCCGTCGTCCTTGTTCTCGTTCATTTTCTGCCACAATTTCAACCTTTTCAACTTGAGCCAAATCGACTACAATATCTAAAAGGGGAGTACTAAATGCAGGCATAATTTTACCTAAATGCAGGCATAATTTTATTTTTTTAAAAAAATTATATTTCATATTTGCCCTTGTTTTAATTTAACCCCTTACACTTTTTTTTAAGGATTAAAATTAAATCCTTAACACTCCTAACTATATAATCATCCCTACCGTTTAATTTACAACCATATTCTAACGTATTCAACCTTTTATCCTATTAAATATTCAATGCTATACAAATTCATGGATAATAATAAAGTGCATTACGACGATTTTTTTGAGATATGAAAATTATGTGCTGTAAATTTTTTTTCTTCGCAAAATCTAAGTTATAGATGAACAATCAAACAAAATAAAATTTCCATCCTAAACGGAACTTTTTATTCATGGGCATGTATCACGGTGCCGGTTGTGTTGCAGGGCTCAACAGTACCCCTCGGCTATGATTTCCGGGGGTCAACAATACCCCCCGGCTACGATTTCCGGGGGTCTCCAGCACCCCCCGACTACGATTTCCGGGGGTCTCCAGCACCCCCCGGCTATGATTTCCGGGGGTCTTTAGTACCCCTTGGAAATCATAGTCGGGGTAAAATAGTACCCCTTGGAAATCATAGTCGGGGTAAAATAGTACCCCTTGGAAATCATAGCCGACTGTGAACGACTTCTTCGTCTCTACGGCTTAGATTGTAAAATTTTGAGGGAAATGATGAAATGAAATGAATAGCAAAAAAAAATGGCGACTGAAATGGTGAATGAAATGGAAAAAAATAGCGAATGAAATGAATCACAAAAGGGAAAATGTAAAAAATAAAAGTCTGGTGAAATGACAAATCAATTTTTTCATTTTGGAAAAGGGTATTTTAGTCTTTTATTATTTTCTTATCATTAATTAATTTCTGCATTTAGGTTATTTTGTACTGCATTTAGTACTTGCGTATCCAAAATTGTATGATGGACCGATGGTTTTCTAACAAGAGTGACAACCGCTATACTGTTAACGTTTTAAGGCTACAAAAACTTTTGCATGTCCCCGATTTACTATAATGTTATTGTACATCGAATAATTGACGGAAATTAACCCTTTTTTCTTACAAAAGTAATCTTTTTTTTCACAAAAGTGATATTTTTTTCACAAAAATGACCCTTTTTCGCAAGAGTGGTCCTTTTTTTCACAAAAGTGACCCCTTTTTTGTCACAAAAGTGACCCTCTTTTGACAAGTGAACCAAATTTTACAAAAACGCACTACTGTCCGCCGAACTTCAAAAAAAAAAAAAATTAGGTCACAAAATTCAGAAAACATACTGTAGACATCTACTTTTGGCCTCTGTCCCGACAACAAGTGCAATGACGATAAATAAAACCATCTTCGTGTTGGATCAAAGTGAAAAATACTTATGGAAAACTAGATAAGCCACAAAACACAAAAGATTAGCCCAAATTTTAGAGAAAAGCCAAAACAAAGGTCCAATTAACTAAACCCGATCATAATTAAGTTTAAGCCCGTGCTTAAAACCCAATAATGATGGATTTAGGAGCGCCTAGGTTAGATCTTAGTGCTGCCGTAGAAAAAGCCGCACGCATCTCAAACAGTCGCGATGGGCTGCCGCGCGCAACTAATTTAGTTGCGCGCGACACCTAGCGCAACCTCCAGAGTTGCGCTGCGGAAGATTAAGAATTATACGGAAAATATATAATCGAATATTACCATAAAGCCGCGCGCAAGACAATTAGTTGCGCTGCCATAGCAGCGCAACTCATCCTGTTGCGCGTGACACCTGTTGCGGCAGAATGCTCGAAACCCTAAACCTAATCATTCCCTATACCTAATCATTCCCTATAAATAAGAGCTTAAACCGAGGCTTAAACAGACAGAAAATAACCTAAAACTCTGGCGAAATACTTGTGAACTTGTGCAACCTAGCCCCTCTTGTCCTAAACACTCACCCTTTTGATATTTTGTTACTACGGTGGAGGTTCCCCAACAAGAAGGAGTCCATAAGTGTTCTAAATGGAGATCTAGCAAAGAGAAGTGGTAAATTCCCGAGCACTTAGTTAAATCACATTTATTTTCGTGTTTAAAAGAACCTTAATTAATTAATTATTGTTGTTTGATCACCTTTAAAATAATTAATTAATCAATTCCACATAGTATCTTGCGTTAAACAAAGATTAGAATTGAATTAAATAATTGTTGGTTGATCATTTAAGCCAAGGCGCATATTGTTTATTTTCTTGTTCTTTTCACGAATTTGATTAAATAAGAATAACGACATTACGATGTAATTCCTACGTGAATTAATATGTGTAAATAAAATCAAATAACATAATTTTAGGTATCGCGTTGCATATACTGTTTGGTGATAAAATTGTAAAAAATGAAGAGCTAGTAGAGACCGCAATAGGGCTAGGGTAACGATTCTCCTCTAAAAGGAACGTTATTTTAGTACCCTCGCTCCCAAACTCATTTATGGTTTATAGACCAATTTGGGCATGGGTAAACTTATGATTCGTGCTAATTATTCCATGAACTCCACATGGAAGAAAGGCACGAACGAGGTTTATGAGTTTTCCTAAAACTCATTGGCGACTCCCTACTTGTTTCTTACAAAAAAAAACGTAATGATAGAATCAATTCTAATTCAAGGTCCCCCAAACAGTCAGGAATTCAAATCCTACTTGTAGGGAATATTTCAAGCATTATCCCTAGCTTGAACCCAACTGTGATCATACACTAAAGTACGGTGGCGTCCAAAGGGAAAGAAGATAGAGAAAAAGAGTCGCCAACAAGTTTTAGGAACTTGTAAACCGTTCACGAGGTGAAGGTTACACCCCTTAACGATCCAAGAGATCGTCAACTCCAATAGGTCTGGAACCATGACTGGTAGCTCGGGGATAAAGGTACAAATCCAACCTAAAAGGGATTGAACCTGCCCTAATAATAGGCCTCTACTTTATTCTTCTCGTATTCATGTGCGTTTTCTGACTAACATGCAATCAACAAGCTTAATCCTAGACCTGTTTATCTATGTTGGTTGAATATTAATGCACAAATAAATCTATTATTGCGATTACTTGAATTATAATCAAATTAACCCTAAACAAGATTATTAATTATCTTATTTAGCATGATTACAAGTACCAATTCCCTTTAAACATGCATAAAAGGCGTGATCAAGCAATAACGATCAATATCAAGCAACATAATAATCATTATAACCATAAATTATAACAGTTATAATCATAATTAAAATAATCATGTTAAAGCATAATAATAGCAAGACCCTAGGCATGATACTAACAAGATCAATAACAAACCCTAGCATGTCACTAAGCAATAAAAATCAAAGTTTTAACCCTAACATGATACTAACATGCTATTAGGAAGAAAATAGGAAGCATCGCAGGAAACACAATTGTCATATTTGATATTAGAAATTATAGTTGTTACCCTAAACATGATACTAGGAAGATCAAAACGCCCTAACATGACACTAGGAATCAAAATAACAACCTAAACATGATTTCTATATCATAACATCAATAAATCAATTAAAGTACTTACTTGGATGCCTCGTACCTCTTTCTAATAACAAAATACACGCGTTAGTAACTTCAAAGAAAATAATAAAACAAAACAATTAAATTAAATAATTGAAATAGAGATTTGGGACCAAACCCTCAGAAATTAAAACCTTTCACGTCTAGGGCGAAGGCAATTTCGAATTATGCTAGGTGTGTCTAGATCTTATGAATGCGGAATTTTGTATGCAAATGGGTTGGTTTAGAATAAGAGAGAGAATAAGCTTTAGCTCAGAGAGAGAAGAGAATTGAAAACTAGAGAGTTGGTGATTGAAAACGGAGGTTTTAGGAGGCTATTTATAGAGAAATTCAGCTAAACGGATAGAAAAACAAATCAGAGTTTCGACGAGGATAAAACAGGTAAGCGCCAGACGCTAAACATTAGAGTCAGGCGCTAAGGCTAGCGCCAGGCGCCAAGTATTAGCGCCAGACGCTAATCCCTGTCGTCAAGCGCTAACAATTATTTTCACGCGTTTTCTTAATTCTAATAAAATTTAACCGTACAGAAGGGCTAAATCATATTTTCCTTAAAAACACTCTTTTATTTTGATTAAAACTCTAAAAAGTCAATCAAAGTCAATTTATCAATGCTAATTGAATTAGAAATGAAAAGAACCTTCCAGAAGACTAAAATCAATTTTAATTGCATTAGGAATGATAAATCAATATTAGGCCCTCCTCTAGATCATTGGGCCGCACATAAGTATCAAACCGGGCCTAGTTTAGTAATTTGGCCATAACTTCCACATTATTCATCAGAATTGGGCTTATAATATATCGTTGGAAAGCTCTTTTCAAGCCCCATCCAAAAAAACCATTATTGGACCCTTGATATGGACCAAATAAAACTGGATTGGCTGTTTTCTTAAATTAGGTTTTCAAAAACAGAGAGAAGAGAAAAGAAATTAAAACTATCCGCAACACTAGACTTTCCACACTTTCACTTCATTCGATTATGATTCAATGCGAAAGGTACTCATCACCGGGTTTGGTTTTGAGGAGACACAAATGGGTGTCTACAGAAACCCCCACTTTGACTGAGTTTAGAGAAACGCAAATTTCGAAAACAAAAGTCAAAGTAGCGATAGGGACGGAGAATGATTCAGAACGTTCTGCGATCCTAAATCACTCTTGTAACGCCAATACCTGCAAACTAGCATTAGTTAAAACAGATAAGAGAGTTAAAAAACGCGTATCTTGCACCGTCGAGCACACATCTCTAGAAGTAACTGATTTGTTGCTGCATTGCTGCTGTTGTGATAACCTTCCGCAAGCTAGGGAACGTCATCCCGCTGTTTGTTTTGACGACCTCCTGCAAGCTAGAGAATGCCGCCTGAAGACTGCTACGCTTGTAACTGCCTCCAATTCTGCCATGATAGACTTCTGCAAGCTAGAGAACCCCATCGAAGATTGTTTCGCTTGAAACCACCTTCTAGCGCTTTGTGACCATCTTCCGCAAGCCAGGGAACACGATCGAAGATAACTTCGCTTGAAATCACCTCTAGTTGTTTATGACAACTCTCCGCAAGCTAGGGAACGCAGCCAAAGATATCCTCATTTGTTGCGATAATATTCCAAGGAAAATTACCGAAGACCAACGCTTGTCGATCTTTAAAAACTCGCTTGAACTTTGCTTCCACTATGCCAGTACGTTGACGCTTTGCTGCTTATGAACCAATATGTTGGTACTGTTGCTGTCATGACAATCCTCTTTTCTTTGGGAATAGTTACCAACACAACTCTTGTATGATGTATGACAATCCGATTTAGGGAAAGTTGTCAATGCTACGTAACAATCCATCCTTGGAAATGTTGCCACGATGAAGCGACAACCCGTATCTCGGAAAATTTGCCAAAATTCATTTTTGGGAAAAGTTGTCAATGCTTCGTAACAATCTGTCATAAGAATTTTGCTACGATCGACAATCCAAATCTTGGAATATAAATCTTGAAAGCAATCCACCTTGGAAATTTGCCAATGCTATGTGACAATAATTTTAGGAAAATATTGCCACAAATGACAATCCGCGTCTTGGAACATTTGCGAAAAAGAGTCGACCGACAATCCTACTTCGGGAAAATTTGCCACTTACTGAAATGAATGACAATCCACGTTGAGGAACTGTAGACACCCATTTGTGTCTCCACAAAACCAAACCCGGTGATGAGTACCTTTCACGTCGAATCATAATCGAATGAAGTGAAAGTGTGGAAAGTCTAGTGTTGCGGATAGTTTTAATTTCTTTTATTTTATCTCTGTTTTTGAAAACTTATTTTAAGAAAACAGCCAATCCAGTTTGGTTGGTCCATGATATGGGTCCAATAGTAGTGTAGTTGGATGGGGCTTGACAAGAGCTTTCCAACGATATATTATAAGCCCAATTCCGATGAATATTGAGGAAGTTATGGCCAATTTACTAAACTGGGCCCGGTTTGAGCCTTATATGCGGCCCAATGATCTAGAGGAGGGCCTAATATGATTTATCATTCCTAATGCAATTAGGAATGGTTTTAGTCTTCTAGATTCTTCTAGAAAGTTCTTTTCATTCCTAATTCAATTAGCATTGATAAATTGACTTTTTGTTGACTTTTCAGAGTTTTAATTAAAATCAAAAAACATTTTCGAGGAAAAGATACGATTTTATCCTCCAGTACGGCAAACTTATCTGATTTTCGAAAACGCGTCAAAAACAGGTCTGGCGCCTGACTCCAGGCATTGGCGCCTGGAACCAGGCCTGGCGCCTGGTGCTAGCCATTGGCGCCTGGCGCCAATAAGCTGGTGCTGGCGCCAGCTCTGTTTTGCGTGCACCAATCTTGTTTTACGTGCGCCAAGTGCTCTGTTTTGATATTTTATCTTTTTGGCTGATTTTCTCTATAAATAACGTATTAAAAACTCCGTTTTCATTCACCAATTCTCACGAGTTCTCATCAACAATCAGTTTTAATTAATATTCACCTACAATCAGTTTTCATTCGCAATCATTAATTCTCTAATTCTCTCTTAATCATTCACCAACTCTCATCAAGATTTTCTTGATCATTCTTTCTCTCTCTCTTTTTCTAAACTAGCCTTTTCTCAAATACAAAATTCCGCATTCATTAGATCTAGAAACACCTAGCCATATTCAAAGTTGCCTTCGCCCTAGACGTGAAAGATTTAATTTCTGAGGGTTTGGTCCCAAATCTCTATTTCAATTATTTAATTTAATTGTTTTGATTATTATTTTCCTTGAAGTTACTAACGTGTGTATTTTGTTATTAGAAAGAGGTACGAAGCATCAAAGTAAGTGCTTTAATGGTCTTAATTGATATTATGATGTAGAAATCATGTTTAAATTGTTATTATGATATTCCTAGTATCATGTTTAGGGAAAAGGTTATAATATCAAATATGCTTATTATGATTCCTGCGATGCTTTCTATTCTCTTCCTAATATTTATAATTGTTAGTATCATGTTAGGGTTAAAGACTTGATTTTTATTGCTTAGTGACATGCTAGGGTTTGTTATTAATCTTGTTAGTATCATGCCTATGATCTTGCTATTATTATGCTTTAATATTTACATGATTATGATTATGATTATAATTGTTATAATTTATGATGATTATGAATATTATTATTATTATTATTATTATTATTATTATTATTATTATTTTGATGATGATTATTTTATTTATAATGATATTATTGCTATAATTATTGTTATTATGATTATTATTATTATGATTATGATTATTGATTGTTATTATCATGATTATTTCAATTATTATTTATTATTATTATGTTGCTTGATATTTATTTATTGCTTGATCACACCTTTTATGTACGTTTAAAGGGAATTTTGGTACTTGTAATCACGCTTAATAAGATAATTAATAATCTTGTTAGGGTTAATATGATTATAATTTGAGTGATCACCAATAATAGTTTATTTATGCATTAAATTCAACCAACATAGATAAACAGGTTTAGGGTTAATCTTAATGATTGCATGTTAGTCAGAAAGCGCACATGAATACGATCATAATAAAGTAGAGGCCTATTATTAGGGCAGGTTCAATCTCTTTTAGGTTGGATTTGTACCATCATCCCCGAACCCTTATTTGGTTCTAGACCTTATGGAGTTGACGATCTCTTGGATCGTTAAGGGGTGTAACCTTCACCTCGTGAACGGTTTACAAGTTCCTAAAACTTGTTGGCGACTCTTTTGCTCTATCTTCTTCCCTTTTGGACGCCACCGTACTTTAGTGTATGATCACAGTGGGGTTCAAGATAGGGGATTAACGCTTGAAATTATTCCCTACAGTTTTTGGCGACTCCACTGGGGAGGATTTCTATTTTAATTCCTGAATTTGTTTCAGCAATGATTTAGAATGAGTGGATGAGACTCGAAAAGTTCTAAGTATTTCATGTGCGTAATTTTGATTAACATTATTGTCATATGCATAAAAAAGATCTCATTGGAAAGACCATCCGTAATGAGTTAAAAACATAGGATTTTACACGTAGGAAATTTGAGGAATATCTTTCACAACTAGGACTGAAATAACACCGCGCGAAACTGGAAAATTTTATCGAGCACAGAAAGCTGTTGAGGCATGTGGGAAGTAGCGTCAGGGGCCAGAGCTTGGCGCCAGCATTTTAGTCGTAGCGCCAGACGCCAGTATTGGCGCCAGGCGCTATAGTTAAAAGCTGGCGCCAGTCTCTGTTTGCTGGCGCCAATTTCCCCCAATACCGAGCCAGAAATATGCGTTCTAATTTCGACCGGTTTTTCGTATTGTTTGCTCGATCCTACTTCCTGATTGAATTTTTTCTCACTTTTGTGAAACCCATATGTGTTCTACATATGGACATAACCCTATGGGAATTAATGCTCCATCTGCCCGATTGAACGCTCCGTGCAACAAAGGGTACATCCGAGATGTCGAATTCACCAAACCATGGAAGCGAGTTTTTTCTAAAACTCGTGGTGTCCCATCCACTTGCACCAACCCTTCACGGTTAGGCTTCCGCGCGGTGCATCCGGACAGTTAACCATGGACCCTCTATTGACTAAACCATATCCCGAACTTTAGAGAACTAGAGCCATGGTTAGGTTGCAAACTCATTGCATCATGTTGTGACTACTTGACTACTTGTGCATCTCCTACTTGTGCATACTTATTATGTGACTAAATTAATCGTTTGGTTTGACTTGTGTTTGTAAATAAGTATTAATAAACTAATTAATGACTAAAGGACTTTGTTTAATTAATTAATTTGAGCTAAAAAAAAATAAACTTAAAATCGAGTCATACTCCCTTTAAGTCAACCCGGATTTTTATTCCCGTATACTGCACAAGCGTCAACTTGTTTTGGTCATAGCCGGAGTTGTAGGAAGAGTTACGAGTCGTACAACCTATGGATCTGTAGCCCCGAGTTTTTTATTTAATTTGGCGTTGGTTTCATCCCAATCAGAGTCGCAGATCAAAAGTTATGACTAAAATACCACAGTCTGTCCAGTTTAATGCATATACGCGAGGTCTTAATTTAGTCTTTGCTTGAGTCTAGTCACGTAGTCTAGCCACATGGTCATGATACAAGTCTTAACATGTCACGTACACTCACTAGTCATAGCACACACTTTTTATATGTCACCGTGACCATGTCCTAGGTTCATGCATGAGTCGGTCTTTTCCGTCATTTGAGTTGGGGGGTACATTCTATTCCTAATTCTTCATATCCCTCCATCTAAATCTTCTTTCACATTTTATTCCAATATTTCTTCACTTCCTCCATCCATTGCATGTTGAATAAAGTTTGAGTCAAATAATTAACAATAAATATCCCCAATTTCCTTTTCCACAGTACTTGGTCGAGGAGAGAAGGGCGATTAATCAAGGACAACCTCTTTGTTCAAGTCTCACTTTTTGATAAACCAATTCATCAAAAGAGGAAAGCTAAAAAGATAATGGCAAGTCAAGAAGAATTCAATGATCTTAGGAACCAACTGGTTACCGTGATCGAGACACTGAAGCTACTCACACTCAAGATCGATGATCCCGTGAAGCAACAACAAATGAACCTCATGCAAGAAAGTCTAAGCAAGCTATCTAGTGACTATAAATTTCAGGGCATGAGTTCACAAGGGGTCTCGCTGGACAAGGAACTTCTTCCTGATAAGTTCAACGCCATTGACATCCCTAAATTCAAGGCAATAGATAACCCTTACTTCCATCTAAGATCTTTTGAAACTATAATGAGCATTAAGGGTATCGATAAGAACGTTTTCCCCTCTCTGTTCCCACTATCTCTCGAAACCGTTTGTCAACAATGGTTCTTTTCTCTCGAGAAAGAAAAAACCTCTTCTTGGGAGTCGATAACAAACGCTTTCATAGATAGATATAAGTGCAACATCCAAGACGAAACAGACCACAGACAACTTGAGATGTTAAAACAAAAGGAAAATGAAGGGTTCACTTCTTTCTTCAATAAATGGAGGGAAACTTCCGCTAATATGGTCAAGGCTCCTACCGAAAAAGAATCTGTGAGGAGGTTTATCAAGAATCTCCAAGGGAAGTATTCAAAGCACTTAAAGTACCAACACAATTTAGATACTTTCAAAGCTGTCTATAATATAGGCATTGACATTGAAGATGACCTTCTGAAAGATAATGGTGCGAGAGGAAAGAAGAACGACCATCCTTCTTCTTCCTCTCCCATTAATGAAGTACATGCCACGAACGCCTCTAAACCACAAATCCAAAGATCAAAAAGAGTGTTCACTCCACTTGGTATGAGTTATGAAACGGCTTTCGAGAAGCTACATCACAAAGGACTAGTCATGCCCATAGGGCCCATCAAAGATCCGGTTCCAGAAGCCAGGCCACCTAAGTGGGACCCTAATAAGCACTGCAAATATCATCAAGGAAAGGGTCACGACACTGAAGAGTGTTGGAAACTCAAAGAAGCTATTCAAGATCTGATCGATAACAATGAAACTTCCGAGATTCTGGCCATCGAAGATGACCAAGCATCCTTTGACCCATCACTTCTTATCACACCTGTAGGAGAGCCCATGATCGAGACAGCTTATATGACCTCTCTCGATGAAGTGGCCATAATTGAGGAGGATGAAAGTCTTTTCTTAGATAATACCAAGGAAGACTCGTCAAGTCTAAAAGAGGACATTCGAAAACTGCAAGATGTCATTGCCATGCTCTTAAATGTGGTAGAAGGATTAGCAAATCGGGTGATGGCCATTGAACAAAATTCTCACCAAGAGTTTAATGAAGAACTCAATGCTCTTAAGCCACAGGCAAAACGGACCATTGAAGAATACACACCAATAAGAATGACTTACAATGAAGCTTTCGACTGTCTTCACGATCAAGGTCTTATCCACCCCATTAGTCCCAGTCAAGACCCTCCGCCTGAAAAACGGTTTCCCAATTGGGATCCAAATTCTTATTGTCGATACCATAGAGGTCGTGGTCACACCACCGAAGTATGTCTCGCCCTCAAACATCGTGTTCTAGATCTCATTGATCCAAATCTCCTTCATGTTCCTCCGCGCAACAAGAAGGCCAAGATTAGTAACAATGGTAACAGTGGCTGTAAAGGGAAGAAGAACAACTATCCTTCTTCTTCCGAAAACACCTACTCTAGTAATAGTGTTGGTACTTTCGACCTTAGTGAGATCCTAGCCATGGGTAATCGAAAGCAACCGAAAAGGGAATTTACCCCTATTGGAATTAGCTACGATAATGCTTTCGATCGACTCCATGCCAAAGGACTCATTACTCCTATTGGACCTATTCAAGATCCCCCACTTAAGAAAAGATTGCCTAGTTGGAATCCAGACGAACACTGCAAGTACCACCAAGGTAGGGGTCATACTACTGAGAGCTGTTGGATGCTAAAGGAGGCTATCCAACATTTGATTGATAACAACAAGCTTCCCATGCCTCCAGTTAACAAGAAGAGCGAGTGATGATAAAGGAAACAACACAAGACAAGAGGCGAGCTTTAACGACAAGATTTCGTGACCTCTTTTTTCTATTTCTTTTTTTATTTACCCCTTCCCCAATAAGTCTAGCATAGGCACCTTTTTTATTCTCTTTAGATTTATTTTGTAGGATCATTATATATTTTCTTTTAATAAAAATGAGCATTTATTTCCTTACATATGATCATTTCATTATATTGCATTAAAAAAAAAAAAAAAACAATGTCGAATTAAACACAAGGTATACCAATGATTTAAGGCAACCCTTGTAGCCACATCATATCTCCTTTCACCTTTCAAATATGCAATCCTTTCTTAATAAACCACTTTGAGCCTCGTCTAACGATATACCTTTCCTTTTTCAACCTACATCTATCTATCCTTGGGATGGGATGGTGTGTAACTTTTGCAATTCTAAAGAAAGCTTGAGCAAATTCAAAAGATTAAAATAGAAAAAATAGCAAAAAATAAATAAAAGTGTACAAAGGGGCAAGTGTTCCAATGTCTTTGATATGAAAATGTCTTCGATATGAACACGTCTCAGATTGCGTCTCTTATCGAGTGCTCGGTACCGTGCCTGAGAAACATGAATGCCAAGTGAGTGATAGACCGCATGATCGAGATTGCTCACACTTATAAAAATGAAATAAATGCTAAAGCAAAAAAAGAGAGCTAAAAAAGAGTAGAAACTCAAGCATGAAAATACAAAGATTCAAAAGCAAGGTTGCACACCTTGGGGGCTTATCTAGGGTCTTGAGCCTTTATCCCTTTTTTCTATAACCTTTAGCCTAACCACGTTACAACCCTTAAAAGACCTTTTGAGGTATACACACACTTTGCGAGGTTTGGCTAGAGCTACGTTCGGCCTGATTCCTAACGGATACGTAGGCAACCTCACATCGAGGTGCGGCCATAATAAACATGCATTCATATTCACATTCACACACTTACACCATGATCATATCAAGGGATCTGCAATGCTCATCCCTATTCACTTAGAGCTAGACTTGGGGGCTTAATCCCTTCATCATTAGCTTACCTAACCTAAGAGTCACCATCATTTGACTCTTCTAAAAATATTTTCTTCACACACTTAGCTCTTGCGGCCTAACTTTAGTGTTTCACACACCGCACAGATACATGACCAAATATACTTCCCTTAGGAACCCTTTGTCATGAAATCTTAACATAACGATGAAGCATGCCTTGTCACATCACTCATCACTCATAATTGTCATTACATTGAAGTATGAAGTGCTTAGCCTCCATGCCTAAGTTACCCAAATACTTTCATCATTGAGTCAATCATTGAGATAGCCTAGGATGGATTAATCCTTGCACCTTGAGAGATAGTATCAAACAACATTCGACTAAGCTCATTCAACATGCATCTTCAAACTTCGCTTCTTCTTTTTCATGTCTTTCTTTTTCGGGAGAAAGTCGGTACCCTCCACAAAAATGACGTAAAATTTTTGCTTTTTGCATTTTCGAGTCGCATAATCAACACTATGCACACACGGGTCATGAGTCTAACACATGTGTCATTTCACTTTGAGTCGAGTCAACCTCGAGTTAGTCAATCAGCGAGTCAAGTTTATACCTTGAGTCGTGTCAAGTCGATGAGTCAAGCAACATTAAACCTTAGGTCAACCCTAAGATAATTTTAAGCCTTAGGTCAACCCTAAGATGGCTAAAGAGATTAGAAAAGTTCTATAGTAAAAAATAAATACAGGTGCAGCAGAATAGAGAGGACCCTTCTCCAATTCTTGGCGCCAGAGATATTTCAGCAGCGACAGAGCTCAAAGCCTTTCAGAAAGGTGATTTCGACCTCATACAACAATTTTGGGTTCCTTGGTACGCCAGTTAGCCCCTATAAGCAATTTGACATGATTAAGTAGTCAGTTTGATTACAATTGCAATAAGTGATCGACCTGATGAAAGATCGTCTCACTTAGCTTAAAGCGCCTAATCATGGAGACACCAACATACTGGTTTTAGCGGAAATAAAGTTCAGGCGAGCTTTAGAGATCGACAAACGTTGGTCTTCGGAAATTTTTTCTTCAAGACATTATCGCAACAAACATTCAAGTACCGAAGCTCTATTGTTCAGAGACGCGTGAACATTTCCATCAAGCTCTTTTGCTCAGAGACGCGTGGGCATCTTATTATCAAGCTCTTCGTTCAGAGACGCGTGGACACATCATTTAGAAGTTCATATTAAAAAAGAATATAATAAAGAAGCTCTTTGTTCAGAGACGCGTGAACATATCAAAAAGAAGCTCTTTGTTCAGAGACGAGTGAACATCGAAACAGCAAGGTGGCGTTCCCTGGATTATGGAGAGTTGTCACAAACAACTGAGGATTGTTTCAAGAGAAGCAATCTTCGATAGTATTCCCTTGGACGTGGAATATTATCAATGCGGGTGAGGATTGTTTCAAGAGAAGCAATCTTCGATAGTATTCCGTTGGATGTGGAATATTATCAAAGCGGAAGAGGATCGTTTCAGGCGAAGCAATCTTCTATATTGGAAGCAGTTACGGGCGTTGCAGTTTTCAAGCGGGATGGCATTCTCTAGCTTGCAGGAGGTCATCAAAACAACAGTAAAGCGGCAGCATATCGGTTACTTTCAGAGACGTGTGCTCGACGGTGCAAGATACGCGTTTCTCAACTCTTTTATCTGTTTAACTAACGTTAGTTTGCAGGTATCAGCGTTACAAGAGTGATTTAGGATCGCAGAATGTTCTGAATCATTCTCCGTCCCTATCGCTACTTTGACTTTTGTTTTCGAAACTTGCATTTCTCCAACTCAGTCAAAGTGGAGGCTTCTGTAGACACCCATTTGTGTCTCCCCAAAACCAAACCCGGTGATGAGTACCTTTCACGTCGAATCATAATCGAATGAAGTGAAAGTGTGGAAAGTCTAGTGTTGCGGATAGTTTTAATTTCTTTTCTTTTATCTCTGTTTTTGAAAACTTATTTTAAGAAAACAGCCAATCCAGTTTGGTTGGTCCATGATACAGGTCCAATAGTAGTGTAGTTGGATGGGGCTTGACAAGAGCTTTCCAACGATATATTATAAGCCTAATTCCAATGAATATTGAGGAAGTTATGGCCAATTTACTAAATTGGGCCCGGTTTGAGCCTTACGTGCGGCCCAATTATCTAGAGGAGGGCCTGTAAGGAATAATTTCAAGACTTTAAAATCCCACTAGCTTGAAACCCACTGTGATCATACACTAAAGTACGGTGGCGTCCAAAAGGGAAGAAGATAGAGCAAAAGAGTCGCCAACAAGTTTTTTAGGAACTTGTAAACCGTTCACGAGGTGAAGGTTACACCCCTTAACGATCCAAGAGATCATCAACTCCATAAGGTCATGAACCAAATAAGGGTTCGGGGATGAAGGTACAAATCCAACCTAAAAGGAATTGAACCTGCCCTAATAATAGGCCTCTACTTTATTCTGATCGTATTCATGTGCGCTTTCTGACTAACATGCAATCAATAGGATTAACCCTAAACCTATTTAATCTATGTTGGTTGAATATTAATGCACAAATAAACTTTTATTGGCGATCACTTGAATTATAATCACATTAACCCTAAACAAGATTATTAATTATCTTATTAAGCGTGATTACAAGTACCAATTCCCTTTAAACATGCAATAAAATGTGATCAAGCAATAAAGAATAAATATCAAGCAACATAATAAATAATCAATATCATAATAATCATAAATAATAATAATATTATCATAAATCATAACAATTATAATCATAATCATATTCATGTTAATATTAAAGCATAATAATAATAGCAAGATCCTAGGCATGATACTAACAAGATTAATAACAAACCCTAGCATGTCACTAAGCAATAAAAATCAAATCTTTAACCCTAACATGATACTAACAATCATAAATATTAGGAAGAAAATAAAAGGCATCGCAGGAATCATAATAAGCATATTTGATATTAAAGTTACCCTAGACATGATACTAGGAATATCATAATAACAAAAACATGATTTCTACATCATAACATTAATTAATCAATAAAGTACTTACTTTGATGCTTCGTACCTCTTTCTAATAACAAAATACACGCGTTAGTAACTTCAAGGAAAATAATAATCAAACAATTAAATTAAATAATTGAAAGAGAGATTTGGGACCAAACCCTCATAAATTAAACCTTTCACGTCTAGGGCGAAGGCAACTTCGAATATGGCTAGGTGTTTCTTGATCTTGTGAATGCGGAATTTTGTATGTAAAAAAGCAAGTTTAGAAAGAGAAAGAGAATAATCAAGAAAACTTGATGAGAATTGGTGAATGATTGATGTCGATGATGAATGAAAACGGAGTTTTTAATACGATATTTATAGAGAAAATCAGCCAAAAAAGATAATTTAACAAAACAGAGTCTGACGCATGCAAAACGAGGTTGGCGCCAACCCTGGCTAGCTGGCGCCAGGCACCAATGGCTAGCGCCTGGCGCCAAGCCTGGTTCCAGGCGCCAAGGCCTGGGGTCGGACGCCAGTCTTGATTTTAACGCGTTTTCGAAAATCCGATCAGTTTACCGTACTGGAGGATAAAATAATATAATTTCTTCGAAAATGCTATTTGATTTTGATTAAAACTCTGAAAAGTCAACAAAGTCAACTTATCAATGCTAATTGAATTAGGAATGATGAAGAACCTTCTAGAAGATTCTAGAAGACTAAAACCATTCCTAATTGCATTAGGAATGATAAATCATATTAGGCCCTCCCCTAGATCATTGGGCCGTACATAAAGCTCAAACCGGGCCCAGTTTAGTAAATTGGCCATAACTTCCTCAATATTAATCGGAATTGGGCTTTTAATATATCGTTGGAAAGGTCTTTGCAAGCCCCATCCAACTAAACCACTATTGGACCCATATCATGGACCAAACAATCTGGATTGGCTGTTTTCTTAAAATAAGTTTTCAAAAACAGAGAGAAGAGAAAAGAAATAAAAACTTTCCGCAACACTAGACCTTTCCACAATTTCGTTTCATTCGATTATGATTCGACGTGAAAGGTAATCATCACTGGGTTTGGTTTTGGGGAGACACAAATGGGTGTCTACAGAAGCCCCCACTTTGACTGAGTTTGGAGAAACGCAAGTTTCGAAAAAACGAAAGCCAAAGTATCGATAGGGACGGAGAATAATTCAGAACGTTCTGCGATCCTAAATCATTCTAGTAACGCCGATACCTGCAAAACTAGCGTTAGTTAAACAGATAAAAGAGTTAAGAAACGCGTATCTTGCACCGTCGAGCACACGTCTCTGAAAGTAACCGATTGTTGTTGCTTTACTATTTTGATGACCTCCTGCAAGCTAGAGAATGCCATCCCGCTTGAAAACCGCTATGCCCATAACTGCTTCCAAATTGGAAGATTGCTTCGCCTGAAACTATCCTCCTCCGCAATGATAATATTCCACATCCTAGGGAATACTATCAAAGATTGCTTCTCTTGAAACAATCTCCATCTGCATTGATAATATTCCGCGTCCAAGGGAATACTATCAAAGATTGCTTCTCTTGAAACAATCCTCATTTGTTTGTGACAACTCTCCATAATCCAGGGAACGCCACCTTGCTGTTTCGATGTTTACTCGTCTCTGAACAAAGAGCTTCCTTTTGATATGTTCACGCGCCTCTGAACAAAGAGCTTCCTATTTTTATATGATCTTCTGAATGATGTGTCCACGCGTCTCTGAACGAAGAGTTTAATAATAGAATGCCCACGCGTCTCTGAGCTAAAGAGCTCGATAATAGGAAATGTCCACGCGTCTCTGAACAAAAGAGCTTTTGAATGATATGCCCACGCGTCTCTGGAGCAATAGAGCTTGAAAGAAATGTCCACGCGTCTCTGAACAAAAGAGCTTTTGAATGATATGCCCACGCGTCTCTAGAGCAATAGAGCTTGAAAGAAATGTCCACGCGTCTCTGAACAAAAGAGCTTTTGAATGATATGCCCACGCGTCTCTGGAGCAATAAAGCTTGAAAGAAATGTCCACGCGTCTCTGAACAAAAGAGCTTTTGAATGATATGCCCACGCGTCTCTGGAGCAATAGAGCTTGAAAGAAATGTCCACGCGTCTCTGAACAAAAGATCTTGAAAAGGATTGTCCACGCGTCTCTGAACAAAAGAGGTCGATTGATATGCCCACGCGTCTCTGGAGCAATAGAGCTTGAAAGAAATGTCCACGCATCTCTGAACAAAAGAGGTCTCTGAACAAAAGAGCTCAATTGATATGCCCACGCGTCTCTGGAGCAATAGAGCTTGAAAGAAATGTCCACGCGTCTCTGAACAAAAGAGCTTGAAAAGGATTGTCCACGCGTCTCTGAACAAAAGAGCTTCGGTGCTTGAATGTTTGTTGCGATAATGTTCTGAAGAAAAATTTCCGAAGACCAACGTTTGTCGATCTCTAAAGCTTGTCTGAATTTTATTTTTGCTAAAACCAGTATGTCGGTGTCTCCGTGATTAGGCGCTTTAAGCTAAGTGAGACGATCTTTCATCAGGCCGATCACTTATTGCAATTGTAATCAAACTGACTACTTAATCATGTCAAATTGCTTATAGGGGCTAACTGGCGCACCAAGGAACCCAAAGTTATTGTATGAGGTCAAAATCACCTTTCTGAGAGGCTTCGAGCTCTGTTGCTGCTGAAATATCTCTGGTGCCAAGAATTGGAGTAGGGTCTTCCCTATTCTGCTGCACCTGTATTTATTTTTGACTATAGAACTTTGCCAATTTCTTTAACCATCTTAGGGGTAACCTAAGGCTTAAATATCTTAGGGTTGACCTAAGGCTTAATGTTGCTGGACTCATCGGCTTGACACGACTCAAGATATATACTTGACTCGATATGATTGACTGACTCGAGGTTGACTCGACTCAAAGTGAAATGACACATGTGTTAGACTCAAATCAAAGTGATATGGCACGACATGACTCAATGTGTACATGACTCGTGTGTGCATTGTAATGTGATCGTGCGACTCGAAAAATGCAAAAAAAAAGCAAAAAAATTTCCGTCAATTTTGTGGAGGGTACCAACTTTCTCCCGAAAAAGAAAGACGTGAAAAAGAAGAAGCGAAGTTTGAAGGTGCATGTTTGTAGACACCTAAAAATGTCTCCCCAAAACCAAACCCGTTGATGAACACCTTTCACCGCCATTATTGGTCGAGTTGAGTATTTAAACTTTGGAGTGCTTAAATCCATGTTCTATCCAATATATTTCATGAACCAATCCAATTTCTAGCTCATTTCCCTAAACCATAACCTATTTTCCACTTTTCGTGTCCACATCGCAAAACTGAGAGAAACTGATTTTATGGATATAAAATTTTGATCCAATTATTATTTTGTTGGATAGGCCTTTAAATAAGCTTTCCAACCATATATCATAAGTCCAATTCCGAGCTATAACGAAAAAGATATGAGCAAAACATTAAACTCGGCCCAAAACCGACACCCTTCTACTAAAACAGCCATATCTTAAAATATACAAATTATTTTGACCTTATTCTAATTGGGTTGAAAAGTAGACTTGATAAGCTTTCCAATGATATATTATATGATTTATTCCGAGTGACGGATCAAAAGTTATGATGATTTTAAAAAGGGTAAAAAACTGGAATTACCGCGCAGCAGCTAAAATGCCGCGACGCGGTAAGATCTGACGTGGCACGGGAGAAATTCCCGTGACACGGTAATTTGGAGGGCATTTTCATGTTTTTTAGTTCCCCGTGACTTGGCATAAGTACCGTGACCCGGCGCCATATGCCGTGACACGGTGGACTTTGCCGCGTCACGGCGTTTTCTGCCGTGTCACGGTGGGTTGCTGCCGTGTCACGGTGCTTAAAACTTTCCCGCGTCACGAGGAACTGTGCCGCGACACGGGAATTACTGCCGTGTCACGGTAGGAATTCCCGTGTCACGGTGCCAGTGCTGTGACACGGGACAACTCCGTGTTTTTTCCGCGTAATCCCTTCACGCGTTTTTACTCCCGTAGGTTAAATATTTCCCACGTCACGCTAATTTCCCCCGTGACACGGTAGAGTCTGACCGTGTCACGGTACAGTCTGACCGTGTCGCGGTAGCTTTTTTTAGGGTTTTTATCTTTTTAGGGTTCCGTGTGTTCCCTCTGCTCATTTTCCCTATAAATACCCCCCTCCTTTCTTCAGTTCGGGGCAGCAATAATCATTCTCTCTCAACTAGCACCAAAAATCATCCTCTTCTCCCTCTTTAACCTAATTTCTAGCCTCCTTATTCTTCCATAATAATTCCCCTAAGCACTCCAAGGAGTCTATACTTAATCCGAGGTTCCGTCCATAAACCAAGGCGTGAAAGGTACAAATAACTGAGGGTTTGGACCAAATCAATTCTACTTTTTATTTAATTTAATTTTCATTTGCTTTATTATTTTTATTGAAGTTACTAACAGTTTATTCATGATGTAGCAATTTAAAGGAACGTGCGAAATGTGAGTAATTATTAATTAATTTAATTACTCTTATTTTATTTTCTTATTGCTAGTATCATGATTAGGGTTATTTTATATTTGATTTGACTAACTCTATTATTGTTGAATTGCTTCCAATATTAATGTTTATTTTATTATATTTATGATCACTATATTGCATGTTTAAAGGGAATATGTAATTGAAAATCACGCCTAATAAGATAATTTGGACAACCAGTTTAGGTTCCTTTTTAATCTTGTTATTTAATCAAGTGATCACAAATATTTTAGAATTATATGTTGCATTAATATTCAACCAATTTAGCCTAATAATAGTTTGGAGCAAATTGAATATTTTATTGTATGCCTTTGAGATCACAGGAATGCTTTTCAATATAAGAATCGAGTAGAGGCCAATACGGGCGAATGTGACTCCATGACTCACTTCGTACCATCATCCCCGATCCTCCTTTCGTGGTTCCGAACCATATGGAGTTAGTAATCTCATGGATTATGAATGGGGTGTAACCTTCACGGGTCAATCGTTGTTGCCTATCGTTGTCCCTTATCGTGGTTGCCTTTTTATGATCCGTGGACGGTTTACAAGTTCCTTAAAAACTTGTTGGCGGCTCCCTACTTTATTTGTCCCTAATCCTTGTCCCTAATCGTAATGTCAATTCCCACTTCCTATGAGTGCCGAGCATATTCACCACATGCTTTAACGTAGGCGCACTTCGAGCGACGCCTACAATGTTGAATGAGCTTAGTCAAATGTCATTTGATACTATCTCTCAAAGTGCAAGGATTAACCCATCCTAGGCTATCTCAACTGTTGACTCAATGATGAAAGCATTTGGGTAACTTAGGCACGGAGGCTAAGTACTTCATGCTTCGTGATGCAATGATGAGTGATGTTGATATGATAAGGCATGCTTGAGCGTTGTATTAAGATTTCATGACAAAGGGTTCCTAAGGGAAGTATATTTGGTCATGTATTTGTGCAGTGTGTGATAGTGACACTAAAGCTAGGCCACAAGAGCTAAGTGTGTGAAAAAATATTACTTGTTAAAAGAGTCAAATGGTGGTGACTCTTAGGCTAGGTAAGCTAATGATGTAGGGATTAAGCCCCTAAGTCTAGCTCTAAATGAATAGGGATGAACACAGGGGATCCCTTGATATGATCATGGTGTAAGTGTGTGAATGTGAATATGAATGCATTTTTATTACGGCCGCACCTCGATGTGAGGTTGCCTACGTATCCGTTAGGAATCAGGCCGAACGTAGCTCTAGCCGAACCTCGCACAAGTGTGTATACCTCAAAGGGTCTTTTTAAGGGTTGTAACGTGGTTAGGCTAAAGGTTATAGAAGAAGGGGATAAAGGCTCGAGACCCTCGATAAGCCCCAAAGGTGTGCAACCTTGCTTTTGAATCTTTATATTTTTATGCTTGAGTTCCTACTCTCTTTTTTAGCTCACTTTTATCTTTTGCTTTAGCATTTATTTTATTTTTGCAAGTGTGGGCAATCCTGATCATGCGGTCTATCACTGACTTGGCATTCATGTTTCTCAGACACGGTACCGAGCACTCGATAAGAGACGCAATCTGAGACGTGTTCTTATCGAAGATACTTTCATATCAAAGACATTGGAACACTTGCCCTTTTGTACACTTTTATTTATTTTTTTGCTATTTTTGCTATCTTTTGAATTAGTCAAATCACTCAAGCTTTGTTCTTTTAAAATTGCATAAGTTGCACACCATCCCATCCCAAGGTTAGGTAGATGTAGGTTGAAAAAAGGAAGGTCTATCGTTAGACGAGGCTCAAAGTGGCTTATGAAGAAAGGATTGAATATTCGAAAGGTGAAAGGAGATATGATGTGGCTACAAGGGGTGCCTCAAATCATTGGTATACCTTGTGCTTAATTCGACACGGATTTTTTTTATTTTTTTATTTTTTTAATGCAATGCAATGTGATGATCATATGCAAGGAAATAAATGCTCATTTTTATTAAAGGAAAAGGAAAAAAGACTATAAAAATAATCTAAAGGAAAATAAAAGGTGCCTATGCTAGACTTATTGAGGAAAGGGTAGATAAAAAAAAGAAATAGAAAAAAGAGGTCACAAAATCTTGTCGTTGAAGCTCGCCTCTTGTCTTGTGTTGTTTCCCTTATCATCACTCGCTCTTCTTGTTAACTGGAGGTATGGGAAGCTTGTTGTTATCAATCAAATGTTGGATAGCCTCCTTTAGCTTCCAACAGCTCTCAGTAGCATGACCCTTACCTTGGTGGTACTTGCAGTGCTCGTTTGGATTCCAACTAGGCAATCTTTTCTTGAGTGGGGGATCTTTAATAGGTCCAATGGGAGTAATGATTCCCTTGGCATGGAGTCGATCGAAAGCATCATCGTAGCTAATTCCAATAGGGGTAAATTCCCTTTTCGGTTGCTTTCGATTACCCATGGCTAGGATCTCACTAAGGTCGAAAGTACCAACACTATTACTAGAGTAGGTGTTTTCGGAATAAGAAGGATAGTCGTTCTTCTTCCCTTTACAGCCACTGATACTATTGTTACTAATCTTCGCCTTCTTGTCGCGCGGAGGAACATGAAGGAGATTTGAATCAATGAGATCTTGAACACGATCTTTGAGGGCGAGACATACTTCGGTGGTGTGACCACGACCTCTATGGTATCGACAATTTATAAGAATTTGGATCTCAATTGGGAAACCGCTTTTCAGGTGGAGGGTCTTGACTGGGACCAACGGGGTGGATAAGATCTTGATTGTGAGGACATTCGAAAGCTTCATTGTAAGTCATTCTTATTGGTGTGTATTCTTCAATGGTCCGTTTTGCTTGTGGCTTAGGAGCATTGAGTTCTTCATTAAACCCTTGGCGAGAATTTTGTTCAATGGCCATCACCCGATTTGCTAATCCTTCTACCACATTCAAGAGCATGGCAATGACATCTTGCAGTTTTCGAATGTCCTCTTTTAGACTTGACGAGTCTTCCTTGGTATTATCTAAGAAAAGACTTTCATCCTCCTCAATTATGGCCACTTCATCGAGAGAGGTCATATAAGCTGTCTCGATCATAGGCTCTCCTACAGGGGTGATAAGAAGTGATGGATCAAAGGATGCTTGGTCATCTTCGATGGCTAGAATCTCGGGAATTTCATTGTTATCGATCAGATCTTGAATGGCTTCTTTGAGTTTCCAACACTCCTCGGTGTCGTGACCCTTTCCTTGGTGATATTTACAATGCTTATTAGGATCCCACTTAGGTGGCCTGGCTTCTGGAACCGGATCTTTGATGGGCCCTATGGGCATCACTAGTTCTTTGTGATGTAGCTTCTCGAAAGCCGTTTCATAACTCATGCCGAGTGGAGTGAACACCCTTTTTGATCTTTGGATTCGTGGTTTAGAGGCGTTCGTGGCATGTACTTCATTAATGGGAGAGGAAGAAGAAGGATGGTCGTTCTTCTTTCCTCTCGCACCATTGTCTTTCAGAAGGTCATCTTCAATGTCAATGCCTATATTATAGACAGCCTTGAAAGTATCTAACTTGTGTTGGTACTTTAAGTGTTTTGAATACTTCCCTTGGAGATTCTTGATAAACATCCTCACAGATTCTTTTTCGGTAGGAGCCTTGAGCATATTAGCGGAAGTTTCCCTCCATTTATTGAAGAAAGAAGTAAACCCTTCGTTTTCCTTTTGTTTTAACATCTCAAGTTGTCTGTGGTCTGTTTCGTCTTGGATGTTGCACTTATATCTATCAACGAAAGCGTTTACTATCAATTCCCAAGTAGAGGTTTTCTCCTTGTCGAGGGAGAAGTACCATTGTTGGCAAACGGTTTCAAGAGATAGTGGGAACAGAGAGGGGAAAACCTTCTTATCGATACCCTTAATACTCATTATGGTTTCAAAAGCTCTTAGATGAAAGTAAGGGTTATCTGTTGCCTTGAATTTAGGGATGTCAGTGGCGTTGAACTTATGCGGAAGAAGTTCCTTGTCCAGCGAGACCCCTTGCGAACTCATGCCCTGAAATTTATAGTCACTAGATAGCTTGCTTAGACTCTCTTGCATGAGGTTCATCTGTTGTTGCTTCACGGGATCATCGACCTTAAGTGCGAGAAGTTTCAGTGTCTCAATCACAGTAGCCAATTGGTTCTTAAGATCATTGACTTCTTCTTGAGTTGCCATTATCTTCTTAGCCTTCCTCTTTTGACGAATCGGTTTATCAAAAAGCGAGACTTGAATACAGAGGTTGTCCTTGATTAATCGCCCTTCTCTCCTCGACCAAGTACTGTGGAAAAGGAATTTGGGGGTACTGATTGTTAATTATTTGACTCAAACTTTATTCAACATGCAATGGATGGAGGAAGTGGAGAAAGATGGGAGAATGTGAAGAAGATTTAGGTGGAGGGATATGAAGAATTAGGAATAGAATGTACTCCCCCAACTCAAATGACCGAAAGACCGACTCATGCATGGACCTAAGACATGGCCATGGTGATGTACTCAACGTGTGTGCTAATACTAGTGAGTGTAGATGGTACGTTAAGACTCGTGTCATGACCATGTGGCTAGACTATGTGACTAAGACTCGATTAATGACTTGACAAGGTGTTATTGACAGCGAAAATTAAACGAATTAAACAGAGGACTGATTAATTAGACCCTAGGTGATGACTCGACCAATAATCCGAACTGTCGGCCAAGCGACAGGACTGGCGTCACACTGTGGAGCTTGGCGCCAGACAACATAGCTGTTGTCTGGCGCTACACACCATAGTGTGGCGCTACAGCTCAGACCTTGGCGCCAATAGTGGAGCTTCGGTCTGGGACTGTTTTCGGTATTATTAGTCAACTGGGGTTAGCCTAAAGTCGTACTAGGTCAATTCCGATTAAAATATTAGACTTCATTGATTCAAATTAATTAATTAATTAATTAGGCAAAGTTCTTTAAGTCATTAATTTATTTAATCTCAACACAAGTCAACAAACGGTTAAGAGAAACATAGAATATATATGCATAACAAATAATGCACAATTAGTCAAGTAAGCACAATATGATGCAATGCGTTTGCAACCTAACCATGGCTCTAGTTCTCTAAAGTTCGGGATATGGTTTAGTCAATAGAGGGTCCATGGTTAATTGTCCGGATGCACCGCGCGGAAGCCTAACCGTGAAGGGTTGGCGCGAGTGGATGGGACACCGCAAGCTTTAGAAAAAACTCGCTTCCATGGTTTGGTGAATTCAACATCTCGGATGTACCCTTTGTTGCACGGAGCGTTCAATCGGATAGATGGAGCATGAATTCCCAGAGGGTTATGTCCATATGTAGAACACATATGGGTTTCAGAAAAGTGAGAAAAAATTCAATCAGGAAGTAGGATCGAGCAAACAATACGAAAAACCGGTCGAAATTAGAACGCATATTTCTGGCTCGGTATTGGGGGAAATTGGCGCCAGCAAGCAGAGACTGGCGCCAGATTTTAACTGTAGCGCCTGGCGCCAATGCTGGCGTCTGGCGCTACGGCTAAAAGTCTGGCGCCAAGCTCTGGCCCCTGACGCTACTTCCCACATGCCTCAGCAGCTTTCTGTGCTCGATAAAATCTTCCAGTTTCGCGCGGTGTTATTTCAGTCCTAGTTGTGAAAGATATTTCTCAAATTTCCTACGTTTAAAATCCTATGTTTTTAACTCATTATGGATGGTCTATCCAATGAGATCTTTTTTATGTATATGACAATAATGTTAATCAAAATTACGCACATGAAATACTTAGAACTTTTCGAGTCTCATCCACTCATTCTAAATCATTGCCGAAACAAATTCAGGAATTAAAATAGAAATCCTCCCCAGTGGAGTCGCCAAAAACTGTAGGGAATAATTTCAAGCCTTTAAAATCCCACTAGCTTGAACCCCACTGTGATCATACACTAAAGTACGGTGGCGTCCAAAAGGGAAGAAGATAGAGCAAAAGAGTCGCCAACAAGTTTTTTAGGAACTTGTAAACCGTTCACGAGGTGAAGGTTACACCCCTTAACGATCCTAGAGATCGTCAACTCCATAAGGTCATGAACCAAATAAGGGTTCGGGGATGAAGGTACAAATCCAACCTAAAAGGGATTGAACCTGCCCTAATAATAGGCCTCTACTTTATTCTGATCGTATTCATGTGCGCTTTCTGACTAACATGCAATCAATAGGATTAACCCTAAACCTGTTTAATCTATGTTTGTTGAATATGCACAAATAAAATATTATTGGCGATCACTTGAATTATAATCACATTAACCCTAAACAAGATTATTAATTATCTTATTAAGCGTGATTACAAGTACCAATTCCCTTTAAACATGCAATAAAAGGTGATCAAGCAATAAAGAATAAATATCAAGCAACATAATAAATAATCAATATCATAATAATCATAAATAATAATAATATCATCATAAATCATAACAATTATAATCATAATCATATTCATGTTAATATTAAAGCATAATAATAATAGCAAGATCCTAGGCATGATACTAACAAGATTAATAACAAACCCTAGCATGTCACTAAGCAATAAAAATCAAATCTTTAACCCTAACATGATACTAACAATCATAAATATTAGGAAGAAAATAAAAGGCATCGCAGGAATCATAATAAGCATATTTGATATTAAAGTTACCCTAGACATGATACTAGGAATATCATAATAACAAAAACATGATTTCTACATCATAACATTAATTAATCAATAAAGTACTTACTTTGATGCTTCGTACCTCTTTCTAATAACAAAATACACGCGTTAGTAACTTCAAGGAAAATAATAATCAAACAATTAAATTAAATAAATTAAAGAGAGATTTGGGACCAAACCCTCATAAATTAAACCTTTCACGTCTAGGGCGAAAGCAACTTCGAATATGGCTAGGTGTTTCTTGATCTTGTGAATGCGGAATTTTGTATGTAAAAAAGCAAGTTTAGAAAGAGAGAGAGAAAGAGAATAATCAAGAAAACTTGATGAGAATTGGTGAATGATTTATGTCGATGATGAATGAAAACGGAGTTTTTAATACGATATTTATAGAGAAAATCAGCCAAAAAAGATAATTTAACAAAACAGAGTATGACGCACGCAAAACGAGGTTGGCGCCAACCCTGGCTAGCTAGCGCCTGGCGCCAAGCCTGGTTCCAGGCGCCAAGGCCTGGGGTCGGACGCCAGTCTTGATTTTAACGCGTCTTCGAAAATCCGATCAGTTTACCGTACTGGAGGATAAAATAATATAATTTCTTCAAAAATGCTATTTGATTTTGATTAAAACTCTGAAAAGTCAACAAAGCCAACTTATCAATGCTAATTGAATTAGGAATGATGAAGAACCTTCTAGAAGATTCTAGAAGACTAAAACCATTCCTAATTGCATTAGGAATGATAAATCATATTAGGCCCTCCCCTAGATCATTGGGCCGTACATAAAGCTCAAACCGGGCCCAGTTTAGTAAATTGGCCATAACTTCCTCAATATTCATCAGAATTGGGCTTATAATATATCGTTGGAAAGGTCTTTGCAAGCCCCATCCAAGTACACCACTATTGGACCCATATTATGGACCAACCAATCTGGATTGGCTGTTTTCTTAAAATAAGTTTTCAAAAACAGAGAGAAGAGAAAAGAAATAAAAACTTTCCGCAACACTAGACCTTTCCACACTTTCGTTTCATTCGATTATGATTCGACGTGAAAGGTACTCATTACTGGGTTTGGTTTTGGGGAGACACAAATGGGTGTCTATAGGGCCTAATATGATTTATCATTCCTAATTCAATTAGGAATGGTTTTAGTCTTCTAGATTCTTCTAGAAAGTTCTTTTCATTCCTAATTCAATTAGCATTGATAAATTGACTTTTTGTTGACTTTTCAGAGTTTTAATTAAAATCAAAAAGCATTTTTGAGGAAAAGATACGATTTTATCCTCCAGTACGGAAAACTTATCTGATTTTCGAAAACGCGTCAAAAACAGTCCTGGCGCCTGACTCTAAGCATTGGCGCCTGGAACTAGGCCTGGTGCCTGGCGCCAACCATTGGCGTCTAGTGCTAGCCATTGGCGCCTGGCGCCAATAAGCTGGTGCTGGCGCCAGCTCTGTTTTGCGTGCGCCAATCTTGTTTTACGTGCGCCAAGTGCTCTGTTTTGATATTTATCTTTTTGGCTGATTTTCTCTATAAATAACGTATTAAAAACTCCGTTTTCATTCACCAATTCTCACGAGTTCTCATCAACAATCAGTTTTAATTAATATTCACCTACAATCAGTTTGTAATCGCAATCATTAATTCTCTAATTCTCTCTTAATCATTCACCAACTCTCATCAAGATTTTCTTGATCATTCTCTCTCTCTCTCTCTCTCTTTTTCTAAACTAGCCTTTTCTCAAATACAAAATTCCACATTCATTATATCTAGAAACACCTAGCCATATTCGAAGTTGCCTTCGCCCTAGACGTGAAAGGTTTAATTTCTGAGGGTTTGGTCCCAAATCTCTATTTCAATTATTTAATTTAATTGTTTTGATTATTATTTTCCTTGAAGTTACTAAAGTGTGTATTTTGTTATTAGAAAGAGGTACGAAGCATCAAAGTAAGTGCTTTAATGGTCTTAATTGATATTATGATGTAGAAAACATGTTTAAATTGTTATTATGATATTCCTAGTATCATGTTTAGGGAAAAGGTTATAATATCAAATATGCTTATTATGATTCCTGCGATGCTTTCTATTCTCTTCCTAATATTTATGATTGTTAGTATCATGTTAGGGTTAAAGAATTGATTTTTGTTGCTTAGTGACATGCTAGGGTTTGTTATTAATCTTGTTAGTATCATGCCTAGGATCTTGCTATTATTATGCTTTAATATTAACATGATTATGATTATGATTATAATTGTTCTAATTTATGATGATTATGAATAATAATATTATTATTATTATTATTTTGATGATGATTATTTTATTTATAATGATATTATTGCTATAATTATTGTTATTATGATTATTATTATTATGATTATGATTATTGATTGTTATTATCATGATTATTTCAATTATTATTTATTATTATTATGTTGCTTGATATTTATTTATTGCTTGAGCACACCTTTTATGTACGTTTAAAGGGAATTTTGGTACTTGTAATCACGCTTAATAAGATAATTAATAATCTTGTTAGGGTTAATATGATTATAATTCGAGTGATCACCAATAATAGTTTATTTGTGCATTAAATTCAACCAACATAGATAAACAGGTTTAGGGTTAATCTTAATGATTGCATGTTAGTCAGAAAGCGCACATGAATACGATCAGAATAAATTAGAGGCCTTTTATTAGGGCAGGTTCAATCTCTTTTAGGTTGGATTTGTACCATCATCCCCGAACCCTTATTTGGTTCTAGATCTTATGGAGTTGACGATCTCTTGGATCGTTAAGGGGTGTAACCTTCACCTCGTGAACGGTTTACAAGTTCCTAAAACTTGTTGGCGACTCTTTTGCTCTATCTTCTTCCCTTTTGGACGCCACCGTACTTTAGTGTATGATCACAGTGGGGTTCAAGCTATGGGATTAACGCTTGAAATTATTCCCTACAGGAACCTTTGCCGAAATTTATGATGAGTGGAGACCTACGACAATCCTTTGGGAAATTTTTGTCATAGGGAACTATGTGTATGACAATCCAATCTCGGAAAACTGGCCAAAGATCAATGAATGTATGACAATCCGAACTTGGAAAAACTTGCCAAACAAAGAAGGAGCACGACAATCCACGCTTGGAAACTTTGCCAGAGATGACAATCCAATCTTGGAAAAATTGTCGTTGAAGAATATGCGCGACAATCCATATTTTGGAAATATTTTCAATTGGAGATGACAATCCAATCTTGGAAAAATTGTCGTATAAGTGATGTGCTTGCTTTTGAACTGATGCCTTGGTGCTTGTAATGAGCTAGTGCTTAGGCGCTTAAGCTAAGTGAGACGATTTTTTGTCAGGTCAATCACTTACTACGATTGTAATCGAGCCAAGTACTAATCATGTCAATTTGCTTATAGGGCTAACTGGCGTACCAAGGAACCCGAAATTGGCGTATGCGATCGAATTAACCGTTCTGAGAGGCTCCGAGCTCTGTCGTTGCTGAAATATCGCTGGCACCAAGAATTGGCTCTGTCGCCAGACGCTGGGATCTATCCCACGCGGTGGGATCTAGCGCCAGGCACTGAACTCTGTCGCCAGGCGATAACCTTATCGTCTGGCGCTAGAGTCGGGTCTTCCCTATTCTGCTCTTGCTGCCGCTGTTGCTTGGTTTTGCTCCGAACTTTGAGCTTGGTCGTTTCCTTTCAACCAAATCCGCTCAAATATTTTTTAAATTAAAGCTCTTCATCTCTAATTTACTGATCTATGTAACTCCTCTTATCTTGGAGGAATCTCCTATGTCATATTCGCGGTTTTTTTTCGAAAAAAACCCGGGAATGTCCTCGCTTGCTGGGATGCACCTGCATTTATATCTTTGACTATAGGACTTTGCTTATCTCTTTAATTATCTTAGGGTTGACCTAAGGTTTAGTGTTTCTTGACTTATTAACTTGACATGACTCAAGGTATAAACTTGACTTAATGGTGACTCACTTCGTGTGACTCGTGTGTGCATAGACTTAACTCGATCTGATAACACGACATGACTCAATGTGTACATGACTCGTGTGTGGATTGCAATGTGATCGTGCGACTCGAAAATGCAAAAAAGCAAAAAAATTCCGTCATTTTTGTGGAGGGTACCGACTTTCTCCCGAAAAAGAAAGACACGAAAAAGAATCGAAGTGAACTTTTTTGAAAGTGCATGTTGAATGAGCTTAGTCAAATGTTGTTGATACTGTCTCTCAAGGTGCAAGGATTAATCTATCCTAGGCTATCTTAGTTGACTCAATAATGAAAGTATTTAGGTAACTTAGGCACGGAGGCTAAGCACTTCATACTTTGTGATGCAATGACGATTATGATTAATGAGTGATGTTGATATGACAAGGCGTGCTTCAACGTTGTGTTAAGATTTCATGACAAAGGGTTCCTAAGGGAAAGCATATTTGGTCATGTATATGTGCAATGTGTGAAAATGACACTAAGGTTAGGCCGCAAGAGCTAAGTGTGTGGAAAGATATTATTTTTAGAAGAGTTAAATAATGGTGACTCTTAGGCTAGGTAGGCTAATGATGTAAGGATCAAGCCCCCAAGTCTAGCTCTAAATGAATAGGGATGAGCATAGGGGATCCCTTGATATGATCATTTGTGAATGTAAATATAAATGCATGTTTATTACGGTCGCACCTCGATGTGAGGTTGCCTACGTATCCGTTAGGAATCAGGCCGAACGTAGCTCTAGCCGAACCTCGCACAAGTATGTGTATACCTCAAAAAGGTCTTTTTAAGGGTTGTAACGTGGTTAGGCTAAATGTTGAAAAAGAAGGGGATAAAAGGCTCAAGACCCTAAATAAGCCCCCAAGGTGTGCAACTTTGCTTTTGGAATATTTGTATTTTTATGCTTGAGGCTTTCTACTCTTTTTAGCTCTTTCTTTTGCTTTAGCATTTATTTTATTTTTATAAGTGTGGGCAATCCCGATCATGCGGTCTATCACTCACTTGGCATTCATGTTTCTTAGGCACGGTACCGAGCACTTGATAAGAGACGCAATCTGAGACGTATTCTTATCAAAGACATTTTCATATCAAAGACATTGGAACGCTTACCCTTTTGTACACTTTTATTTATTTATTTTTCTTATTCTTTTCTATTTTGATCTTTTGAAGTCACTCAAGCTTTTTATGAAATTGAAAATTGCGTAAGTTGCACACCATCCCATCCCAAGGTTAGGTAGTTGTGGGTTGAAGAAAAAAAGGTCTATCGTTAGACGAGGCTCAAAGCGGTTTATAAAAAAGGATTGTAAATTAGAAGGGTGAAAGGCAATATGATGTGGCTACAAGGGGTGCCTCAAATCATTGGTATACCTTGTGCTTAGTTCGGCATAGATTATTTTTATTTTTATTTTTATTTTTTTTTAAATTGATCATATGCAAGAAAATAAATGCTCATTTTATTTAAAAAAGTGAAGGGTAAAATTCAAACTCTAAGAAATAAATTCAAGGAGGATGAAGGGTGCCTATGCTCGACTTATTGGGGAAGGGTTTGAAAAAAAGAAGAAAAAAACATGAAATCTTGGTGAGAAGCTTGCCTTGTGCATTTGTTTCATCATTACCCTCATTTTTTTTTTGTTTATCAATTACATGACTCAAACCCGATTCAACATGCATGGATGGAAGAAGGTAGGAAGAATGAAGGTTGTGATATAGAGAAAGCAGGTAGAGAATGGAAAGATGATGTAGATGGAGAGATATGAAAAAATTAGGAATAGAATGTACCCCCAACTCAAATGACGGAAAAAACCGACTCATGCATGAACCTAAGACATGGTCATGATAATATATACAAAGTGTGTGTTAAGACTAGTGAGTGTGTGACATGTTAAGACTTGTGTCATGACCATGTGTTGGTTGAAAAATTGATTGGAACAACAAAAACAAATAACGGATCTAGGCGTGTACGAAGAACACTTTCCTAAAAACGTTATTCGCCCCACCGTACTAACAAGGCTATGATGAACACGTTTTTGGGATACAAAGATATACACTCAAGAGCGTTTAGTACAAACGATCATGAGACCCTAGAGTTTTTGGGGAAAACAGAAAAAAGGGGAGAAGAACAGGATGAACGTCAATTCATCCATAATTGATCTTAAATAGATCAAATATTGGCAGTTATCCGAAAAGATAAGAATGAGCAGTTATGATAATTGTAACTGTTCAATTTACATTTTAATTAAATAATATATAATTAAATAGTCAGAGTTAAAAATAAACCGACAAAAATTAATTATCGTATTAGGCTTTAATTTCCGTGTCCGTGTCAAGTGCTAAGTGCTAAGTGCTAAGTCTTTGATTATAAATATATATAAGCCACTTAGCCCACTTGTCCAAAAACACCACTTAGCCCATTTCATAACTCATATCTAATTGTTTACAATATAAACAATACATTCTCTTCTTAATTTTTCCATGTGGGATAGCCTCTCACACATAACATTATTATTGGAAATATTCCAACAACATGTGGCTAGACTATGTGACTAGACTCAAGCAAAGACTAAGTTAAGACCTCACATATATGCATTAAACTGGACAGGCTGTGGTATTTTAGTCTTAACTTTCGATCTGTGACTCTGATTGGGATGAAACCAACGCCACATTAAATATAAAACTCGGGGCTACAGATCCATATGTCGTAGGACTCGTAGTTCTTCCTAGAACTCCGGCTATGACCAAAACAAGTTGACGCTTGTGCAGTATACGAGAATAAAAATCCGGGTTGACTTAAAGAGACTATGACTCGATTTTAGACATATTTATTAGATCAAATTAATTAATTAATTAATTAAGCAAAGTCCTTTAGTCATTAATTAGTTTATTTAGGCTTAATAACAAGTCAAACCAAACGGTTAGTTTAGTCACATAATAAGTGTGCACAAGTAAGAGATGCACAAGTAGTCAAGTAGTCACAACATGATGCAATGAGTTTGCAACCTAACCATGGCTCTAGTTCTCTAAAGTTCGGGATATGGGTTAGTCAAAGAGGGTCCATGGTTAATTGCCTGGATGCACCGCGCGGAAGCCTAACCGTGAAGGGTTGGCGCGAGTGGATGGGACACCGCGAGTTTAAAAAAAACTCGCTTCCATGGTTTGGTGAATTCAACATTCTCGGATGTACCCTTTGTTGCACAGAGCGTTCAATCAGGTAGATGGAGCATGAATTCCCAGAGGGTTATGTCCATATGTAGAACACATATGGGTTTCAGAATAGTGAGAAAAACTCAATCAGGAAGTAGGATCGAGCAAACAGTGCTAAAAACTGGTCAAAATTAGAACGCATATTTCTGGCTGGGTATTGGAAGAACTTGGCGCTAGCAAACAGAGGCCGGCGCCACAATTTGGCTTTGGCGCCTGGTGACAAAAGCTGCCGCCTGGCGCTAAAGTCAAATAAGTGGCGCTAAACTCTGTTTTATGTCGCTAGTTCCTACATGCCTCAGCAGCTTTCTGTGCTCGATAAAATTTTCCAGTTTCCCGCAGCATTATTTCGGTCCTAGTTGTGAAAGATATTCCTCAAATTTCCTACGTGTAAAAAATCCTATGTTTTAACTCATTATGGATGGTCTTTCCAATGAGATCTTTTTTATGCATATGACAATAATGTTAATCAAAATTACGCACATGAAATACTTAGAACTTTTCGAGTCTCATCCACTCATTCTAAATCATTGCCGAAATAAATTTCAGGAATTAAAATAGAAATCCTCCCCAGTGGAGTCGCCAAAAGCTGTAGGGAATATTTAAAGCATTATCCCTAGCTTGAACCCCACTGTGATCATACACTAAAGTACGGTGGCATCCAAAGGGAAAGAAGATAGAGAAAAAGAGTCGCCAACAAGTTTTAGGAACTTGTAAACCGTTCACGAGGTGAAGGTTACACCCCTTAACGATCCAGGAGATCGTCAACTCCAATAGGTTCTGGAACCATGACTGGTAGTTCGGGGATGAAGGTACAAATCCAACCTAAAAGGGATTGAACCTGCCCTAATAATAGGCCTCTACTTTATTCTTCTCGTATTCATGTGCGTTTTCTGACTAACATGCAATCAACAAGCTTTATCCTAGACCTGTTTATCTATGTTGGTTGAATATTAATGCACAAATAAATCTATTATGGCGATTACTTGAATTATAATCAAATTAACCCTAAACAAGATTATTAATTATCTTATTTAGCATGATTACAAGTACCAATTCCCTTTAAACATGCATAAAAGGCGTGATCAAGCAATAACGATCAATATCAAGCAACATAATAATCATTATAACCATAAATTATAACAATTATAATCATAATTAAAATAATCATGTTAAAGCATAATAATAGCAAGACCCTAGGCATGATACTAACAAGATCAATAACAAACCCTAGTATGTCACTAAGCAATAAAAATCAAAGCTTTAACCCTAACATGATACTAACATGCTATTAGGAAGAAAATAGGAAGCATCGCAGGAAACAAAATTGTCATATTTGATATTAGAAATTATAGTTGTTACCCTAAACATGATACTAGGAAGATCAAAACGCCCTAACATGACACTAGGAATCATAATAACAACCTAAACATGATTTCTATATCATAACATCAATAAATCAATTAAAGTACTTACTTGGATGCCTCTTATCTCTTTCTAATAACAAAATACACGCGTTAGTGACTTCAAAGAAAATAATCAAACAAAACAATTAAATTAAATAATTGAAATAGAGATTTGGGACCAAACCCTCAGAAATTAAAACCTTTCACGTCTAGGCGAAGGCAACTTTGAATTGTGCTAGGTGTGTCTAGATCTTATGAATGCGGAATTTTGTATGCAAAAGGGTTGGTATAGAATAAGAGAGAGAATAAGCTTTAGCTTAGAGAGAGAAGAGAATTGAAAACTAGAGAGTTGGTGATTGAAAACGGAAGTTTTAGGAGGCTATTTATAGAGAAATTCAGCCAAACGGATAGAAAAACATATCAAAGTTTCGACGAGGATAAAACTGGTTAGCGCCAGAAGCTAAACATTAGCGCCAGGTGCTAAGGCTAGCGCCAGGCGCATAGCATTAGTGCCAGGCGCTAATCCCTGTCGTCAAGCGCTAACAATTATTTTCACGCGTTTTCTTAATTCTAATAAAATTTAACCGTACAGAAGAGCAAAATTGTATTTTCCTTAAAAACACTCTTTTATTCTGATTAAAACTCTAAAAAGTCAACCAAAGTCAATTTATCAATGCTAATTGAATTAGGAATGAAAAGAACCTTCTAGAAGAATCTAGATGACTAAAATCAATTCTAATTGCATTAGGAATGATAAATCAATATTAGGCCCTCCTCTAGATCATTAGGCCGCATATAAGTATCAAACCGGGCCCAGTTTAGTAATTTGGCCATAACTTACTCATTATTCATCGGAACTGGGCTTATAATATATCGTTGGAAAGCTCTTTTCAAGCCCCATCCAACTACACCATTATTGGACCCTTGATATGGACCAAACCAAACTAGATTGGCTGTTTTCTTAACTTAGGTTTTCAAAAACAGAGAGAAGAGAAAAGAAATTAAAACTATCCGCAACACTAGACTTTCCACACTTTCACTTCATTCGATTATGATTCGACGCGAAAGGTGCTCATCACCGGGTTTGGTTTTGGGTAGACACAAATGGGTGTCTACACTACTACACCCTAACAAGTGTAAACTCCTAGGCTTTTAAGTGGTCATGGGCTTTTAAGGAGAGGACCCCTTACGATGGGAACCCCCTCCTTACAGTGGCGACTCCACTGGGGACTTAGAGGTTACTTGATTAATTCGAAGTTATGGTCCAAGGTTTCCAACACTAGGTTGCCTATTGGTTGTAACGAGAATTAACTTGGATAATCTCTAGTTAGAGAGCGAGACTTGAACGCATAATATCTTCCTTTTGCACAAGAATAAAAACCAAACAAGCAACATTGCATCATGCATAAGCATAGCACACTTAAACCATTGGGGGTTGACTCATTGACTAGGGGTCGCCAACACTAGGCTTCTATCCCGAAATCAATAATAATCATCCCACCCATATCGCCAACAAAATGTTGGCAGGGCGATGCTATGAGTCAACACGTTGAGTGATTGATTTGTGCGTCGTTTCTTAAGATATGGTTCCTTTGGACACCCAAGCCCTTTTGACCTTAGAATGGCATTGCGTGAATCTTGACTTATAGCATGCTTATGTGATTATGTGACTATATGCAACGTGTTAGGATAGTCTTTTTTTTTTTTTCTTTTTAGTTTGGTCTAGGTTCCCAATTACGAAGTTGTCTCTTCATGATTTAGCGTCATATTCAAAGGACAGCATAAAAAAAAGTAAAAAAAATCGAATAAAAAAAAACGACGACATAAAAAAAAACGACGACATAAAAAAAAACGCTTGAATTAAAAAAAATATTCTACGAGCAGCTGGCGCGCATAACACAATGAGTTGCGCGACCCCTCCCAGCACAAGTGATTTCGCTGCGCGCGACAGCCGCGCGCAACTGAGTCACTTGCGCGCGCCCACTGGACGAGTCAATTTTGATTTCTCAAGAAATAAATTGACTCGTTCGAACAATATATTCATTGAAGAATTGTTAAGGGTGATGTTATACGTTTGAATATATTTTGCGTCTTTTTCTTTTTTTTTTTTTCCTTTTTAAACAAGCGTATCGATTTACTTATCCTTTTGTACTCCTTTAGGGTCGGTTTCCAAGCTTGGGAAAGAGGACCCCCGGGCACTCGCATTCTATGTTTACCCCCCAAAGATCAACCCCTTTCAAACCATTTTTCTTCGACAACTAATCCTAGTCCAACAACAATGCCAACCATCAAAGAACTTCAACAAGAGATTCTTCGTTTGAGAGAGGAAAAGGCTCAAGAGGCCGAGGAGAGAAGAATTAAGAAAATAGAAAAGGCTGAAAAGAAAAATGCTGAAACCTTAGCCTTGCAAGAAAATATGGAACAATTATCCATCAAAGAAAAGTCGTTGGAGAAGCTAGTTCTTTGTTCAACAATGGGGAACAAGTACTTTGACGCAGAAAAGTTTGCTCCTCCCCCAGGACTTGCTTTACCGGAAAAGTTCGTAGCTACGTACTTGCCCATATTTAAGGTGACCAATAATCCACAAAATCATTTAATGTGTTTTACTGGCACTAAAGAGAGTTGATCCTAAGCTTTATGCTTTGAATTTTTATTTTATCATGTTAGTATCATGTTAGGGCCAAAGCTTTGATCTTTAATGTTTAGTGATATGCTAGGATTTGTTATTAATCTTGTTAATATCATGCCTAGGATCTTGCTAATATTATTATGCTTTGAGAATATTATTATGATGATGATTTTATTTGTTGTGTCGATATAATTATGTTGCTATTATTGCTTGATCACGCCTTCTCTTGCAGGTTTAAAGGGAATTTTTATTTGTAATCACGCTTAATAAGATAATTAATAATCTTATTAAAGCTAATATAATTATAATTCAAGTGATCGCCAATAATAGTTTTATTTGCACATTAATATTTAACCAACATAGATTAAACAGGTTTATGATTAATATATTGATTGTATGTTAGTCAGAAAGCACACATGAATATGAGAAGAATAAAGTAGAGGCCTATTTTTAGGGCAGATTCAATCTCTTTTATATTGGATTTGTACCTTCATCCCCGAATATCTAGTCATGGTTCTAGACCAATGACAGGGTAAAGTCGTATCCCCTAATCAAAAGTAATTACCTAAGTCCTCTAACTAAAGTAGATAGGGAAGTAGGGTCGAATCCACAGGGAAACAAGTGTTTCTACTCCTAATTAATTATTATAATCTAAATTATCAAGGTAACCAATATTGTTGTAAATAAAGACTATACTACGAAGAATAAGATCGGAGGAAATAAAGTAGGGAGAAATTAAATATTAAAAGACCTAGGGCATAGGTTCACTAATAAACAATAATCCAGGGCAAATCATAATAAGCAATCATCAAGCATTGATTAATCACATTATAAAGGGATTTCGCTACGTATTATAATCACAGAGTTAATTTACCGGTATTAAATCTCATCTGTCGAATCTCGACTTAACCATTTATAAATTAGTCCGCCTATTGAAACTAAGACTAAACATCAATTCTCATCTGTCGAATCTCGAATTAATATTGCTAAACTCATACAATTAAATCTGGCCAAACCTAATTGCATAGCATTAAATCAATCAATAGGAAATTAACCAAGCATTGATAATCAACAATCACAAATTTACCCCTTAATATTTATTAGATCCCCATAAACCCTAGAAATAAAACTACTCAAGCATCAACATATATAAACTAATCAAATAAATAAAGCAAGACATAATCAAAGAAGTAAATAAAATAACTGAAATTAAAAGAGAAGAAATTGTTACCAAAAGAAATCTGGATTAATGAAAGTAATTAAGAACAAAGTTGAGAGAAAATTTAAGAGAGAGAAAATATCCTAAGTAGAGAGAGAAAATATAAAAGAGAAGGTAATCAAAAATTCCGTACATAATTTGTACTTAAAACACTCCTAAAACAAAAACAAAAACAAAACTAATCAGCTACTAAGAAAAACACGCGCCCGATCGGGCCCGCCTTTTTACTATTCCCCTTGCTGGTATACTGTGCCCGATCGAGCCTACGCTCACCCGATCGGGCGCGCTTCTTCCTTGAGGTTGCTTTTACGCGCATCCGCCCGATCGGGCGTATGCTTGCCTGATCGGGCCCGACTTCCTCTTCGAGGCTTGGATTTCGATTGGGCTCGATTCCTCGGCCCAATCCGGATTTCCTCATCGGTTCTTGATTGCTTGATCCAATAGACCCGGTATGACATAATGAGCCCTTAAACACCGGCTCTCACCGATCCTGGGCTTCAAGAATGGTCGTGTCCTTCTAGCTTCCGTAGTTGATCCATAAAAACCCGGGAAAATGCTCCAAAAGTGCAATTTCCTGTAAAACTCAACTAAAACTACGAAAACACTAGAAAACACAAATTAGTAATAAAAATGGCCCTAAAGAGCCAAAAACACTACTAATTATGACCACGGGACAGGGGTAAAACACTATATAAATTGGACATATCAAACTCCCCCAAACCAAAGCTTTGCTTGTCTCAAGCAAAGAGTTCATCAATGAACATATAAAACATGCCTCATCCCAATAAACAAAATCAAGCACAAACGATTCAAGATAAATTTAATGAACATGCTTCAATGTCAATCAATCTCATTCATCTAATCATCCTTCATCCCCAACAATTGTCAAGTAAAGCAAACCACATGAGCATATAGAATTCAAGACTAGTGCTCACGCACTCAACTCTCATTTATGTGGCGAGTAAAAGATGTACTCGATCGCTCTCCAACCAATCCCTTTATTTGTGAACAATGCTCTCCCATCTCACACTCTCGTGTGTTTAAAACAATGAACGCTCAACCTACTATTCGACTTGAAATATGTCAAATCATAACTTGCATTGATAAACAACACTTTCACATTCATATAACTCTATGCACAAAGGTCGGAAGGTCTTTAAAGCTTGTAATGTAAGGCTTGGGTAAAGGGTAGGATAAATTTAGGAAAATATGAGAGTAAAGCCATGCTTAAGAGAGCCATATCCTAATAAAACCCAAGGTCACAACAAGTGATGACCAAAACATCTTCAGTCACAACTCAACTCCACAAAAGTTCACCAAACAATCATATATACAACACAATCCCAACACTTACATATTCACTCACAAAATATGATAATATGGAACATAGTGAATTAAAACAAACTTTGAACCACTTATTCTTTTTCTTTCTTTTTTTTTTTTTCAAACTTGAACTCTTTTTTTTCTTTGCTCTTCTTTTTTTTTTCTTTTCAACTCATATTGGAAATTTCAACTTTGAAACACAACATCAATATTTTCCAATCAAAAATCAAAGAACAATAACTCTTCTTTTATTCCCACATTGTGCAAACAATATGCACACCACAACTCCCTCTTCTCACCAACTAATAGCTCCCCCAAGCCAAGCTTGGGACTAGTAACCAATGGGGCTCATATAGGCTTGTAATGTGACTAAATAAACAATAAAAGGGCACAAGCAACAACATGGGTAGCAAGAAGGGAACAAATGTATCTAATATCGTCTGAAGGCTTCCTAAAAGAACAAATGCCTTCGTCCTCCTCAATATGCATAATATTGAGCTATATAAACATTACTAATAGTTGCAAACCAATACTCAAATTCATCGACATACCAGGAACTAACACACATTCCTAACCAAATCAACTAGTCAAGCACTATATTCACAAATAGTTGGCAAAATTGACGCATGTTTAGGAATCCAAACAATTAAACTTCAAATCATGATCAACAAATTCACAAAGCTCATTATCATATACCAAGAATCAAAACAATATTTTCTAAGTATGGGACATAGGGAAGCATGATTTACAATTCATTGGAACGTATTTTTGAATTTTTTTTGTTTTTCAAATTTTTTTTTGTATTTTTTTCATAAAGGAAAGCAATAAAAACTACATTAGGAAAGCAATAAATAGAGAAAAGAGAAAGAAAGTTACCATATACACAAGAAATCTCCCCCCCAAGCCAAATCAAGCAATGCCCTCATTGACTTGGGAAGGTAGCTAGGAGAAGCTACTCCTCATCATCATCCATCCTCTCGTACCCTCCTCCATAGCTAGAGCCGGCACCACCCTGGCTCGTTCCAGCACCACCATAACCCGAACCACCTGCAAAGTAGTTAGGGTTCACATTTCCCCCCATACCCCCAAAAGGAGCATCACCCCCATATCCATGGACTGAAGAGTAGTCCACATAAGTACCAAATGCTCAGGGGGTGGAATACCCTCCTTGGGGGTATTGGAACCAGTCGGGAACTAATGCCTCGGGGGAATAGCCCCTCGGCGTGCATAGTCATCGTACATGGGGTATAGACCCCTCCCAAGGTTCCTCTCTATATGACCCACGCGACTATCCAAGGTGCTTAACCTAGAATCTAGGTTTTGCACCATGCCCTATACTCTCCCTTGCCCCATCTCTATACGGTCCAGTTGGCTCCTAAAAGCCGAAAAGTCATAAGGGGCATTGGGGTCGACGTTATAATCGACCGAGGAGGTGGGTATGCCATAGGTGAAGGGTGGAGGTGGTGGGTAGTGTGGTGAATGGTCTTGGGGGGAATGGTCTTGGGGTGATTGGTGGGGTTGTGGTGAAAGGTGAGGTTCTTGAACCTCGCCTTGACCGTTAATCTCAAATGTGTAAGAAGGCTTCCCCTTCTCAAATTTGGTCAAGGCGGGGTTGGGTAAGGTAAAGGCTTGGTCTCTCCTACCCGATTGTCGGTGGACTATCCACCAAGTGTCACCTCCCACGGGTTGCACCCAGTTTAGGCTCCCTAAATAAGCTATGTCCATGAGGTTTAAGCCCACTACTTTCCTATGCCCGTCCGGGTTCCAACCTAGGTGTTTGATGGCAATATGGGTCACTAACCCCCCAAAATAGATAGGTGCCCCAGACCTACCCGTTTCGGCCGCATTGGCCGCCCTTTGAAAGTGATTGGCAATCCTATAGGGTATGTTTAATTTTTCAGCATTAGGAATTACATAGGATGCCAACAATTCTAATTCATCCCTCCTCACGTTTGTCGGTTCATGCCTCCCAAAAATAGTGAGGCCGGCAAACCTTTGCCAAAACTTTGGGACGGGATTTTGAATCCACATCCCTTTGGCATGTTGGAGGTTAGCCAAACCCTCCCAAGTGAGTCTCTTGTAGACCACGACAATGTGGTCTTGGGAGGGTTCGATAGGTTTATCCGATTTCGATTCAAACAACTTCCCAAATTCTTTTAGAGTTAATCGCACATCGTTGTTTAATAATCAGAATTGCACATGAGTGATTATAGCATTCATTTTAATAACATTAAAACTAGAGATAAATTCTAATGTTAAATAATCATAAGTATCATGATGCATTTGGAAGAAACCACTCATGCATATACCCTTAAACAATTTTTCTACATATTTATCAAGACCTAATCTAGATAACGTAGGATGATGAACAAAACGGGTTGAGATTACCTACCTCTCGATGAGATTGAGCATCCTTGCCCGGTGTTCCGCCGAAGTGATAAAAACCTCCTCCCATCCCGGTATTTGAAGCTCCGGGTCGACCATTGGTTGTTGTTGCCTCGAACTTTTGCCCCTTTGTTGTCTAGAACGTTTAGAAGCCATATGTAGATGGAAATTTGGGTATTTGAAGCTTTCTCTCTCTAAGGGTTAGAAGAAATTATGAGAGAAAGTGGGAGAAAGTGGGTGGAAAATGTAGAGGAAAGTGTGAGGATTGAGAATATGTAGAAATTTTAAGGTTTTGATGGGTGAATTTGAGGAGATCTTGGAAAGAAAGTGAGGTTGAAGGTTTGAAAATGGAGGTTTTAGAGAGAGAAAGTGTGAATGAGGAAGAAGAAGTAAGAAAGAAAAAGAAAAGAGAAAGGGAGAAGGAGGTTTTAAAACCTCCGGATAAATAGGCGCGCCCGATCGGGCAAGCCTCGCCTGATCGGGCGAAGGTGGTTCTTGCTGAAATGTAAAGTGCGCGCCCGATCGGGCGACCTCCGCCCGATCGGGCGCGAACACGAACCTGAAAATCTCCAATTTGCTCGCCCGATCGGGCGAGCTTCGCCCGATATTTCTTTTTATGGCACTCGATTTCTCCAAAATTCCGCCCGATCGGGCGAAGATTCCCTTGATTTTCTTCCTCACTTGCGCGCCCGATCAGGACTCCTTGCCCGATCGGGCGAAATAATGCTCCGATAAAATCAATATTTTGCGCCCGATCGGGACTCCTTGCCTGATCGGGCAAAATAAACTTCAATTTTGACCCTTAGGTGCGTGCCCGATCGGGCGAGATCGGGCCCGCACCCAATCCTGGAGCTTCTATTTTCTTCGCCTTTTTCTCTTGAAACCTCCGTAATTTGCGATCTAAAACCTTTACAAAACACTCATGAAAGGTAAAATTTCACTCTCCTCACCTCTCTAAAAAGAAATAAAAATAAAAATAAAAATAACGAAAAAAATTAGTCTAGAAAGCAAGAAATACGGGTTGCCTCCCGCAAAGCGCTGGTTTATCTAGGTCCCGCAAGACCCTCTTACCGCATTAAAGCTCAAAGTGAATCGGAACCGCTTAGGTGAAGTAATTCAACTGCATCAATCGTAGCCCCCTCATGATATAGCTTGAGTCTTTGACCATTAACCTTGAACTCGTTACCATGTTCGTCGAAAACCTCCACAGAACCGAATTTATTGGTCCTTTTTCCAATAAAAGGACCCGACCACCTTGACCTTAACTTTCCTTGGAATAGTTTAAGTCGAGAGTTGAACAATAACACTTTATCACCCTCGTTGAATTCTCTCGGAAGGATCATCTTGTCGTGCCACCTCTTTGTCTTCTCCTTGTAGACTCGAGCACTATCATAGGCCGTCAACCTAAACTCATCGAGTTGGTTAAGTTGAAGTTGCCTCTTTTCTCCCGCTAGTTTGGCATCCAAATTAAGCTTCTTAATAGCCCAATATGCCTTATATTCCAATTCGACCGGGAGATGACATGATTTACCGTACACGAGTCTATACGGAGTAGTACCTATAGGGGTCTTGAATGCAGTTCTGTACGCCCAAAGGGTGTCATCCAACTTGTCGCTCCAATCTTTCCTTGACTTTGCCACCACCTTCTCTAGAATGGACTTGATCTCACGATTAGAAACTTCAACTTGGCCACTAGTTTGGGGGTGGTAGGCTAAACCTGTCCTATGGTAGACACCATACTTTTTGAGGATGGTGTCTAACTTCCGTTCATGAAGGTGAGATCCTCCGTCAATTATTATCGCTCTAGGCACGCCAAATCTTGGAAAGATGGTCTTCTTAAAAAGTCTGTGGACCACCTTGGCATCATTGGTAGGAGTAGCGATGGCCTCAACCCACTTGGATACATAGTCGACGACGACAAGAATATAGCGGTTCCCTTTTAAAGAAGGGAACGGTCCCATGTAATCAACACCCCAAACATCAAAAATTTCGACTTCTAAAATTCCAGTTTGATGCATCTCATGCCGCCGCGAGATGTTGCCAGTCCTCTGGCAAGAGTCACAAGCCTGCACAAACATGTTAGCATCCTTAAACATTGTAGGCCAATAAAAACATGACTCGTTAATCTTGGCCATGATGTCCTCCATATGGTGAGGTGTGGCAACTAGTAAGCACACCGTGGACTTCCCATTCGGGAACACACCTGCGAAATAATCCATCTGCACACTCACGAAACAAAAAAGGATCATCCCAAAAATAATGTTTAACATCAGAAAGGAATTTCTTTTTTTGTTGGTAGGACAAGTTAGGAGGTAGAGTACAACCCACTAAATAATTAGCAAAATCGACATACCATGGGTGTTGCTCTACAACTGCATATAGGTTGTCGTCAGGGAAAGAATCATCTATAGGAAGAGAATCCTTACCCTCATCATACCTGATGCGTGACAAGTGATCTGCCACTACGTTCTCCGCTCCCTTTTTATCTTTAATTTTGATGTTGAAATCTTGGAGCAAAAGAACCCATCGGAGTAGCCTTGGCTTTGATTCCGCCTTAGCTATCAAGTACTTCAACGCTGCATGGTCAGTAAAAACAATGACTTTAGAACCAACAAGATATGATCTAAATTTTTCTAGAGCATATATAACAGCAAGAAACTCCTTCTCCGTAGTGGCATAGTTGACTTGGGCTTCATCCAAAGTTTTGCTTGCATAATAAATAGCATGAAAAACCTTGTTCTTTCTTTGTCCGAGCACGGCTCCTAGCGCAAAGTCACTTGCATCACACATGATCTCGAAAGGAAGATTCCAATCGGGAGCACATATGATGGGTGCCGATATCAAAGCCTGCTTAATCCTGTTGAAAGCCTCAAGACACTCGTCATTAAAAATAAAAGGAGCATCCTTAAGCAAAAGATGAGTCAGTGGTTTAGCAATTTTAAAAAAATCTTTGATAAAGCGGCGATAAAATCCCGTATGACCCAAGAAACTTCTAACTCCCTTAACATTAATTGGGGGAGGTAATTGCTCAATCACTGAAATCTTAGCTTTGTCTACTTGTATGCCCTTATCAGATACAATGTGACCTTGAACTACTCCCTCTGTCACCATAAAGTGACATTTCTCCCAATTTAGAACTAAATTGCATTCTTCACATCGTTTTAAAATTTTAGCGAGATTAATTAGACATGAATCAAATGAAGAACTATACACGCACTACTACAAAAATGGTCAAAGGAACCTATAATAAAAGACCCGTTAATTAATTCAACGACTCTCTTTATATAATAGATCTAATATTAGAGATAACATGTCTCTTATGTATCAAAGGGCCCACCAAAAGATGGAAGGAAAAAAAATAAGAGACCCGTAATTGAATTAACAGGTCTCTTATATGTGTAAGGGCCCACCACTTAAAGGATTGATAACAAAACCCTATTCTTTCTCTTCATATTCCCCATTTCAATTTTCATCACAATTCATCCTCTTCACGCCGCTTTCCTTTTCTGAAAGTGATAAAAGCTCTCTCTATCTACAACAATGGGTTCTCCATTACAATCCTAGATCCGCTTTATTTCTCTCTCTTTTGGGTCCTTCCCTTTCTCGGTTTCTCATTCCTCCTTTTGGTCCGGCGTTCCGCGGCTTCTCGCTGGTGGTGTGGTGGTGTGAGGTGTCCTTCTCGCCGTCACTTTCTCATAGAAAATCAGAGTTTGTCCATTTTAATTTATTTCTCAAGGAATACTTTGAGTTTTGTTATGATTTTCGTTCTTAATTTTAGAATTTTTGCTGTGAATCAAAGAATCTTTTGATGAAATACCAATGTTAATTTTGCCATATATATACAAGTTATGATTTATGTGGGTGGAATATTACTGAATTTCAATATTAGTGCTTTTTTTTCGGCAATTGTATTTGATTTGGTAAAAGTGAGTTATTATTGGATGAAAATGATTGATTTTTTAGATCTGATTTGTTGATGAATTTGCTAGTCTTTAGAGTGCCTGATTACTCTCATAATCTTAAATTCTATGAATTTTTGCTTAATGTCAGTCACCGTATATCGAATAACTGTTTGGTAAGATTTATACTACCTATATTTTATTTTATTTTATTTTTTACTCATCTAACTCTAATTTCATTTGCTTTTTTTCTTCGGTTATCACTAGTAATTGGTTTCTATGTAGTATGTTGTTAATTAGTTGATTATTTTTCAGATTATTTTCATCCTCTATCTATTTTTTGGTACTCTATTTTTCAGATTATTTTCATTATTAATTTTATTTTTCAACGCGCCACTTGACTCCACCGAGTCCTACTCCCTCGATGAGATCGTTTCCCACTCTCGCTCCGACGGATTGTTGGACGTTACTGGAAATCCCTTTTCAATTCGCGAGTTGGGAAGACAAATTGGCCTTATGGGTCTGGTGTTTGGTCGAAGGAAAAGTGGGTTCTTCCTGAGATTGTTGAGGACGACATTGTTTTGGCTTTCGAAGGTAACTCTAATCTGTTTTGGGCTGAAAGCTTTGGAAAATAGTTTCTGGGTATGTCTGATTTGTGAGTTAAACATTGTGTTCTTCTACATTGTCTTATTATGCTCATCTGGGTAATTATATTGTTTATAAGTTTAATAGAGTTTTGGTGGTAGGTACGTTATCTTAATGGCTAAATGTCACATAATTAATTACCTTTTTTATTTTCTGTCGGATCACTAATAAAATTATGCGAGTACTACTGTAGCTTTCATATAATTTTATTAAGAGCAATTTGTCTTATTTTTTTTGTCAGATTTGTGTGATTTCTTCACAAGAAATGCTCAATCAAAAGGAGATGAAAAAGGAGTTGGAAAATGGAGTATTCAAGTCTTTATTAATGTAATTATAATTGTAAATTTCTGTAAATTCATTTTTTTGTTGCATATTATGTTGGATATTTTTTTGTATCACATCAATTTTATTTTAATCCATTGTTATTCCTGTGGTCATAAACTGAAAATTACAGTTTACTTAATTGATTTATCCGCTAGTTTTTATATTGCAAATAAACAAAATTTTCAAAATTCAAAAGCAAACCCGCCCACACCAAATAAAAAGCAAAATTTTTATTTTTTTTTAAAAAGTTGGAGAATAAAGAGAGCTGTTATCTGACATAGTAGGTCTGTTAGATACCCACCAAACAGACCCCTACCTCAAATAACATGTCTGTTTTTCTTCTAAAATATTTATTTCAAAACATATATAACATACCTGCTTTCACTTACCATGGGTCTCTTTGTCCTTAAAAACATACCCCTCTAACGAACGGGTCCCTTTATCAAACAGACCCCTGCGATAGAGACCCGTTGTGAGGCGGTTTCTCAGGCATATTTTAACGGGTCTCTTTGCCATTTTTTGTAGTAGTGACGCTAAAATCACCCATAAAAACTTCCATAATAGACTCTATGAAATCAGAAAAGATGCTCATCATACAACGTTGAAAGGTAGCGGGTGCATTACATAAACCAAAAAGCATTCTACGATAAGCAAAAGTGCCGTAAGGGCATGTAAAAGTTGTCTTTTCCTGATCTTCAGGGTGAATCGGAATTTGGAAAAATCCCGAATACCCATCCAAATAGCAAAAGAATTTATGGTTAGCTAACCTCTCAAGCATTTGATCTATAAAGGGAAGAGGGAAGTGGTCCTTTTTAGTGGCGATATTTAGTCTACGATAATCAATACACATACGCCACCCTGTTACAGTTCTAGTGGGAATTAATTCATTTTTTTCATTAGTGATCACAGTCATCCCACCTTTTTTATATTATTAACCCGACCTAAACCCGATAATATATATGACCCGACGTGACCCGACTCAAGCATGAACCAACCCGAACCCGACCCGCATATGTTACGACATTAACCCGAATTGACCCAGCCCACTCTTACCCAACCCAAACCAGACCCGTTTACCCGAATTGACATCTCTAGGTATAATACAATAAAAAAAACTTGAAGTGGTAATGTAAAAATCTATACTAATATATTAAAAGTCGTTTATAAAATCATCGTCCATGTGCCACATAGACTCTATTATATTACGTCATGTCACTTCACAAACAATTCATGTAGTCATGTCACTTTGCAAGATCACTTCACAAACACTTCATAACGCCACATCTCATGTTATTAAAAATATGAATACTCGGAGATTCGAACCCCAAACCACTCATAACAAAATTGACTTTACAATCATCTAAGCCAATTATCACACATATTATTGATGTGTCTATTTTATATAGTGGTTTACCCCCGTCCCTTGGTCATAATTAGTAGTGTTTTTGGCTCTTTAGAGCCACTTTTATTACTAATTAGTGTTTTCTAGTGTTTTCGTAGATTTGGTTAACTTTTGCAGGGATTTGCACTTTTGGAGCATTTTCTCGATTTATTATGGAGCAATTACGAGCACTGGAGAAGCGCGACCAGTTTTATAGCCCAGGGCCGGTTAGAGCCATCGAATCGGTGATTAAGGGCTCGGTATATGTGATACCAGGGCATTTGGTTAGCTAAAAAGGCGCGCCCGATCGGGCGCGTGTTATTGTTAGGACACGATTAGCGTCGTTTAAGTTTGTTTTAGTTTAGGATTCTTACGGAGTATAAATACCTCTCCGTAAAACGAGTTTAGGATCTTCTTTTACTCTCTCTTAATTATTCTCTTAGATTTTCTCTCTCTACTTAGCTTTTAGATTAGTTTCTCTCTCATATATTTTGTTCTTAACTCTATTCTTAATTCCAGATTTATTTGGTAATGATTTCTCTTCTCTTAATCTTAGTTGTTTATTTTATTCCTTTGATCATGTCTTGTTTTATTGCTTTGATTTGTTTAGATTTAATTATTTGTGAGTAGTTTTATTTCTAGGGTTTGTGGGGATCCATAAATAATATGACAGGTAATTTATTGTTGTTAATTGTCAATGCTAGATTAATTTCCTATTGATTGATTTAATGCTCTATGACTAGATTTGCGCAGATCTTTTATGCATGAGTTTAACAATATCGATTCGAGATTCGCCAGATGAGAATTGATGTTTAGGTCTAGTTTCAATAGGCAGGTTAATTTATAAATGGTTGAGTTGAGATTCGAAAGATGAGATTTAATACCGGTAAATTAATTGTGTGATTGTAATACGTAGCGAAAGCCCTTTATGATCTGATTAATGCATGCATTGATGATTGACTATTATATTTTACCTCGGAATATTATTTATTGGTAAACCTATGCCCTAGATCCTTTTATATATTGTTTTCTCCTTATTCTTAATCTCCGTAGTTTAGTTTATTATCCAAATTTACATATTAGTTACTTTATAATTTAGATTACTTTAATTAATTAGGAATAGAAAGACTTGTTTCTCTGTGGATTCGACCCTACTTCCCTATCTACATTAGTTAGAGGATTTAGGAATTACTTTTTATTAGGGGATACGACTTTACCCTGTCAAAATTTGGCGCCGTTGCCGGGGAAACGGTTTTATTTTTATTTCTGATTATTTTTGTAGTCTAGGTTATTTCTTTTTGTCTCAGAGAACATTAGTTCTTTGAGGCAAGTCTCATATTTTCTTTTAGTTTTTTTTTTTTTATGCCCAGGTGTTCCAGATCAGGGTACGTCCCATTCGATCCTAAGATCGAACGATCCTTCCATAGACAGAAGAATCTTTACAAGCAACTTCTGGCGGATTCTGGTGATAATAATAATCACCGAGATCCTCCAACTGGTTCTAGCGATTCAGAGGTATCATCAGATCAAGAATCTGAGATGACGGCTCCAAAGAAGCTTAGTGATTACTCACAACCAAAGCTTACAGATTTTCCACATCTCACTCCCACTCCGGCTCTTGATGGGGTACGATTTGAGATTAAACCTCAATTTATTACGATGATAGAGAAGAAGCAATTTAGTGGAGCTAAGGGTGAAGACCCAAATCTTCACATTGCAGACTATTGTCAGTATTGTAATAACATCAGGCAAGCCGGGGTCACACAAGACCAAATCAGGGAGATTCTCTTTCCTTTCTCTTTAACTGGAAAAGCCAAATTATGGTTTAATGGTTTAAATAGAATTGCACTTGGTATAACTGACTGGGAAACTCTTGTTTTGAATTTTTATAACAAGTATTATCCTGCAGAGAGAACAACCGTACTACGGAGTGCAATTCAGAACTTTGCCCAAGATGCCGATGAAACTTTATATGAGGCTTGGGAGAGGTTCAAGGACCTACAAAGAGAATGCCCCCACCATAATTTGGCACAATGACAGTTAATCCAAGCCTTTTACAATGGCATTGGAAATTCATCTAGAATAATTTTAGATTCTGCAGCTAGTGGGAGGTTTATGAATCTTAATGTTGATGATGCAGGTCAGGTTATTGAAGATATGGCAATACATAATTCCCAATATGGGAATCCTAGAGGCTTTGCTAACAAGGGGAAGCATAGTGTTGACTCCGTATCCTTTTTGCAAGCTCAATTAACCTCTATCTGCCAGAAATTAGATAATCTTAGCACTGCTAATGTAGCTAATGTTTCTGCAATTAATAATAATGCTAATGAGGCTTTCTGTGAAAATTGTGGAATTATAGGTCATTGTTAACAAGATTGCAAGAGTTCTGTGGAGCAATTTAATGCCTTTCAAGCTTATAGGCAGAATAACCCATACTCCAACACCTACAATCCTGGGTACCGGAATCATCCGCACCTTTCGTACCGGAGTACTAATGTTCAAAATCCACCACCACAAGAACCACAGGCGCCACAACAACAACAACAGAAATATTTCCATCCCAATGCTGGCCAGAAGAACCAACCACAACAACCCTCCTCATCTTCCGACCCTGCTTTGGTAGAAATTAGAGCGATGCTGGTTAATATGCAGAAGCACATGGAGAGTAGAGATGCACAAATTGATTCAATTCTAGCACACAATAAAATTGTAGATAATCAAATTACGCAACTTTCCGCAACTCTACAAGCCCGCCAACAGGGAGCTCTGCCAGCACAGCCGACCAGGCCTACGGATCAAGCCTATGCAATTACTCTACGGAGTGGTTCAAACCATGAAGGGCCCCCTATGCCTAGAGATGATGAACCTGTTTTAATAAATAATGCTAATCTTGATTCCGTTAAACCTGACAATGTAGCTAATAGCCCTGCAGGGCTAAAGCATAGTACTTATATATCTAATTCTACATTGCAGGATACGACTCCATGGAAGGTGGCCACTCCAGATAAGAGCAATAATTCTCCAAATCCAGTTATCAAACTTCCATTCCCCAATCGTCACTTGAAGACAAACTTGGACAAGCAGTTTGGTAAGTTTCTGGAGATGGTAAAAGATCTAAAGGTAACAGTTCCCTTCACTGAATTAATCACACAAATTCCTGCATATGCAAAATTTATGAAAGAAATATTGATAAGAAAAAGGTCTATTAATGAGGTAGAGACAGTAGCTTTCACTGCAGAGTGTAGTGCCGTACTTCAAAATAAATCTCCACCTAAATTAAAAGATCCGGGTAGCTTTTCTATCCCTTGTCATATCGGCAATCTAATGATTGATAATGCATTGTGTGATTTGGGTGCTAGCGTTAGTGTTATGCCATTATCTGTGTGTTCCAAGTTGAATATGGGTAAATTAAAATCTACTAATATTACTCTACAAATGGCTGACCGCTCTTTCAAATACCCCTTAGGTGTTTTAGAGGATGTTCCTGTTAGAGTAGGTAAATTTTATATACCTGTAGACACCCATTTGTGTCTCCCCAAAACCAAACCCAGTGATGAGTACCTTTCACGTCGAATCATAATCGAATGAAACGAAAGTGTGGAAAGGTCTAGTGTTGCGGAAAGTTTTATTTCTTTTCTTTTCTCTTCTCCCTGTTTTTGAAAACTTTATTTTTAAGAAAACAGCCAATACAGTTTGGTTGGTCCATAATATGGGTCCAATAGTGGTGTAGTTGGATGGGGCTTGCAAAGACCTTTCCAACGATATATTATAAGCCCAATTCCGATGAATATTGAGGAATTTATGGCCAATTTACTAAACTGGGCCCGGTTTGAGTTTTAAGTACGGCCCAATGATCTAGGGGAGGGCCTAATATGATTTATCATTCCTAATGTAATTAGGAATGGTTTTGGTCTTCTAGAACATTCTAGAAGGTTTTATCATTTTTAATTCAATTAGGATTCTTCAGAGTTTTAATTAGATCAAATAGCATTTTCGACCGAAATTATATTATTTTATCTTCCAGTACGGTAAAATTATCAGATTTTCGAAAACGCGTTAAAATCCGGTTTGGCGTCCAACCCCAGGCCTTGGCGCCTGGAATCAAGATCAGCGCCAGACGCCAGAATTGGCGCCTGGCGCTAGCCACAGTTCCTGGCGCCAATAAGCCAGGTCTGGCGCCAAGGTGGATTTGTGGTCTTCATACTCTGTTTTGATAAATTATCTTTTTTGGATGATTTTCTCTATAAATATCGTATCAAAAACTCCATTTTTGTTCACGAATTCTCCTTAACTGTCTTCATCAACTACATCTATCATTCACCAATTCTCCTTATTCTTAAGTCTTCATCAACTCTCAATCATTCATCAAATTCTTTTAATTCATTCATCTCTTCATTCATTCTTTCTTTTCTAAACTTTGGTTTTCATACAAAATTCCCCATTCATTAGATCTAGAAACACCTAGCCATATTCGAAGTTGCCTTCGCCCTAGACGTGAAAGGTTTTAATTTCTGAGGGTTTGGTCCCAAATCTCTATTTAAATTATTTAATTTAATTGTTTTGATTATTATTTTCCTTGAAGTTACTAATGTGTGTATTTTGTTATTAGAAAGAGGTACGAGGCATCCAAGTAAGTACTTTAATGGTTTAATTGATATTATGATATAGAAATCATGCTTAGATTGTTATTTTGATTCCTAGTATCATGTCTAGGGTAACTTTAATATTTAGTATGATTAAAAGTTTGATACCTTTTGTTCTCTTCCTAATATTTATGATTGTTAGTATCATGTTAGGGCTAAAGATTTGATTTTTATTGCTTAGTGACATGCTAGGGTTTGTTATTAATCTTGTTAGTATCATGCCTAGGATCTTGCTATGCTTTAATATGATTATGATTATGATTGATATTATTATTATTAATGATGTTGATTATTTATTATGTTTCTTGATACATATTATTTTAAATTGTTATTGCTTGATCACACCTTTTATGTATGTTTAAAGGGAATTGGTATTTGCAATCACGCTTAATAAGATATTAATAATCTTTTTAGGGTTAATTGTGATTATAATTTCAAGTGATCGCCAATAATAGTTTATTTGTGCATTAAATTCAACCAACATAGATTAAACAGGTTTAGGGTTAATCCTATTGATTGTATGTTGATCAGAAAGCGCACATGAATACGAGCAGAATAAAGTAGAGGCCTATTATTAGGGCAGGTTCAATCTCTTTTAGGTTGGATTTGTACCATCATCCCCGAACCCTTATTTGGTTCATGACCTTATGGAGTTGACGATCTCTTGGATCGTTAAGGGGTGTAACCTTCACCTCGTGAACGGTTTACAAGTTCCTTAAAAACTTGTTGGCGACTCTTTTGCTCTATCTTCTTCCCTTTTGGACGCCACCGTACTTTAGTGTATGATCACAGTGGGGTTCAAGCTAGTGGGATTTTAAAGGCTTGAAATTATTCCCTACAGTTTTTGGCGACTCCACTGGGGAGGATTTCTACTTTAATTCCTGAATTTGTTTCGGCAATGATTTAGAATGAGTGGATGAGACTCGAAAAGTTCTAAGTATTTCATGTGCGTAATTTTGATTAACATTGTGGCATATGCATAAAAAGGTTCTCATTGGAAAGACCATCCGTAATGAGTCAAAAACATAGGATTTTACATGTAGGAAATTTGAGAAATGTCTTTCACAACTAGGACTGAAATAACACCGCGTGAAACTGGATGATTTTATTGAGCACAGAAAGCTGCTGAGGCATGTGGGAAGTAGCGTCAGGGGCCAGAGCTTGGCGCCATACTTTTAGCCGTAGCGCCAGACGCCAGTATTGACGCCAGGCGTACAGTTAAAAGTTGGCGCCAGTCTCTGTTTGCTGGCGCCAATTTCCCCCAATACCGAGCCAGAAATATGCGTTCTAATTTCGACCGGTTTTTCGTATTGTTTGCTCGATCCTACTTCCTGACTGAATTTTTTCTCACTTTTCTGAAACCCATATGTGTTCTACATATGGACATAACCCTCTGGGAATTCATGCTCTATCTACCCGATTGAACGCTCCTGGAAACAAAGGGTACATCTGAGAGGTTGAATTCACCAAACCATGGAATTGAGTTTTTTCTAAAAAACTCGCGGTGTTCTATCCACACGCGTTAACCCTTCACAGTTAGGCTTCTACGCGGTGCATCTGGACAATTAACCATGGACCCTATTTGACTAAACCATATCCCGAACTTTAGAGAACTAGAGCCATGGTTAGGTTGCGAACTCATTGCATCATATTGTGCCTACTTGACTAATTGTGCATTATTTGTTGTGCATACTCCATTGGTCCTAGTCAAGACCCTCCATCTGAAAAACGTTCTCCTAATTGGGATCCAAATTCCTATTGTCGATATCATAAAGGTCGCGGTCACACTACTGAAAAGTGTCTCGCCCTCAAGGATCGTGTTCAAGATTTCATTGATTCAAATCTCCTTCATGTTCCTCCACGCGACAAGAAGGCCAAGATTAGCAACAATGGTAACAGTAGCTGTAAAAGGAAGAAGAACGACTATCCTTCTTCTTCCAAAAACACCTACTCTAGTAAGAGCGTTGGTACTTTCGACCTTACTGAGATCCTAGCCATGGATAATCGAAAACAACCGAAAAGGGAATTTACCCCTATTGGAATTAGCTACGATGATGCTTTCGATCGACTCCATGCCAAGGGAATCATTACTCCCATTGGACCTACCAAAGATCCCCCGCTTAAGAAAAGATTGCCTAGTTGGAATCCAGACGAACACTGCAAATACCACCAAGGTAGGGGTCATACTACTGAGAGCTGTTGGAAGCTAAAGGAGGCCATTCAGTATTTGATTGATAACAACAAGCTTCCCATACCTCCAGTTAACAAGAAAAGCGAGTAATGATAAGGGAAGAAACACAAGACAAGAGGCGAGCTGCAACGACAAGATTTCGTGGCCTTTTTTTTTTCTATTTCTTTTTCATCTTTTCTTTCCCCAATAAGTCTAGAATAGGCGCCTTTTTCCTTTCCTTAGATTAACTTTGTAGATTCTTTATTTTCTTCTAATTAAATGAGCATTTATTTCCTTGCACATGATCATCACATTGCATTGCATCAAATACAAAAAAAAAAAAAAAAAAGAAAAAAAAAAAAACCATGTCGAATTAAGCACAAGGTATACCAATGATTTGAGGCACCCTTGTAGCCACATCATATCTCCTTTCGCCTTTCTAATTTACAAATCCTTTCTTCATAAACCACTTTGAGCCTCGTCTAACGATAGACCTTTCTTTTTTCAACATACATCTATCTAACCTAGGGATGGGATGGTGTGCAACTTATGCCGTTCTAAAGAAAGCTTGAGCAAATTCAAAAGAAAGCAATAGCAAAAATAAGAAATAAATAAATAAATAAAAGTGTACGAAAGGGCAAGTGTTCCAATGTCTTTGATATGAAAATATCTTCGATAAGAACACGTCTCAGATTGCGTCTCTTATCGAGTGCTCGGCACCGTGCCTGAGAAACATGAATGCCAAGTGAGTGATAGACCGCATGATCGAGATTGCTCACACTTATAAAAATAAAATAAATGCTAAAGCAAAAAGAGCTAAAAAAAGAGTAGAAAACCTCAAGCATAAAAATACAAATATTCAAAAGCAAGGTTGCACACCTTGGGGGCTTATCTAGGGTCTTGAGCCTTTATCCCCTTCTTCTGTAAACCTTTAGCCTAACCACGTTACAACCCTTAAAAAGACCTTTTTGAGGTATACACACTTGTGCGAGGTTTGGCTAGAGCTACGTTTGGCCTGATTCCTAACGGATACGTAGGCAACCCCACATCGAGGTGCGGCCGTAATAAACATGCATTCATATTCACATTCACACACTTACACCATGATCATATCAAGGAATTCCCTATGCTCATCCCTTTTCATTTAGAGCTAGACTTGGGGGCTTGATCCCTACATCATTAGCTTACCTAGCCTAAGAGTCACCACCATTTGACTCTTTTCAATAATATATTTTTCCACACACTTAGCTCTTGCGGCCTAGCTTTAGTGTCACTATCACACACATCACAGATACATGACCAAATATACTTCCCTTAGGAACCCTTTGTAATGAAATCTTAACACAACGCTGAAGCATGCCTTATCATATCAAAATCACTTATCAATCACAATTGTCATTGTATCACGAAGTATGAAGTGCTTAGCCTCCGTGCCTAAGTTACCCAAATACTTTCATCATGGAGTCAACAGTTGAGATAGCCTAGGATGGATTAATCCTTGCACCTTGAGAGATAGTATCAAATGACATTTGACTAAGCTCATTCAACATGCATCTTCAAACTTTCGATTTTCTTTTTCACGTCTTTCTTTTTCGGGAGAAAGTCGGTACCCTCCACAAAATTGACGGAAAATTTTTGCTTTTTTTGCATTTTTTCGAGTCGCACGATCACATTACAATGCACACACGAGTCATGTACACATTGAGTCATGTCGTGCCATATCACTTTGATTTGAGTCTAACACATGTGTCATTACACTTCGAGTCGAGTCAACCTCGAGTCAGTCAATCAGCGAGTCAAGTTTATACCTTGAGTCGTGTCAAGTCGATGAGTCAAGCAACATTAAACCTTAGGTCAACCCTAAGATAATTTTAAGCCTTAGGTCAACCCTAAGATAATTAAAGAAATTGGAAAATTTCTATAAATAAATACAGGTGCAGCAGAACAGGGAAGACCCTACTCCAGCGCCTGGCGCCAAAGATATCTCAGCAACGACAGAGCTTGAAGCCTCTCAGAAAGGTGATTTTGACTTCATACAGCAATTTCGGGTTCCTTGGTACGCCAGTTAGCCCCTATAAGCAATTTGACATGATTAAGTAGTCAGTTTGATTACAATTGCAATAAGTGATCGACCTGATGAAAGATCGTCTCACTTAGCTTAAAGCACCTAAGATATGGCTCATTACGGAAACACCGACATACTGGTTTTAGCGGAATAAAGTTCAGGCGAGCTTTAGAGATCGACAAACGTTGGTCTTCAGAAATTTTTCTTCAGAACATTATCGCAATAAACATTCAAGCACCGAAGCTCTATTGTTCAGAGACGCGTGGACATTTCATTGAAGCTCTTTTGCTCAGAGACGTGTGGGCAGATCATTCAAAAGCTCTATTGTTCAGAGACGCGTGAACATTTCCATCAAAAGCTCTTTTGCTCCAGAGACGCGTGGGCATATCATCAAAGCTCTTTTGTTCAGAGACGCGTGGACATTTCTTTCAAGCTCTTTTGTTCAGAGACGTGTGGACATTTCCTATTTTCAAGCTCTTTTGTTCAGAGACGCGTGGACATATCATCAAAGATTTCCTATTATCAAGCTCTTCGTTCAGAGACGCGTGGACACATTATTCAGAAGATCATATCAAAAAGAAGCTTTTTGTTCAGAGACGAGTGAACATCGAAACAACAAGGTGGCGTTCCCTGGATTATGGAGAGTGTCACAAACAACTGAGGATTGTTTCAACAGAAGCAATCTTCGATAATGTTCCCTAGGATGTGGAATATTATCAATGCGGAGGAGGATCGTTTCAGTCAAAGCAATCTTCTAATTTGGAAGCAGTTACAAGGCGTAGCAGTTTTCAAGCGGGATGGCATTCTCTAGCTTGCAGGAGGTCATCAAAACAGCAAAGCAGCAACAATCGGTTACTTTCAGAGACGTGTGCTCGACGGTACAAGATACGCGTTTCTTAAATCTTCTATCTGTTTAACTAATGCTAGTTTTGCAGGTATCGGCGTTATAAGATTGATTTAGGATCGCAGAACGTTCTGAATCATTCTCCATCCCTATCGCTACTTTGACTTTCGTTTTCGAAACTTGCGTTTCTCCAAACTCAGTCAAAGTGGGGGCTTCTGTAGACACCCATTTGTGTCTCCCCAAAACCAAACCCAGTGATGAGTACCTTTCACGTCAAATCATAATCGAATGAAACGAAAGTGTGGAAAGGTCTAGTGTTGCGGAAAGTTTTATTTCTTTTCTTTTCTCTTCTCCCTGTTTTTGAAAACTTTATTTTTAAGAAAACAGCCAATACAGTTTGGTTGGTCCATAATATGGGTCCAATAGTGGTGTAGTTGGATGGGGCTTGCAAAGACCTTTCCAACGATATATTATAAGCCCAATTCCGATAAATATTGAGGAATTTATGGCCAATTTACTAAACTGGGCCCGGTTTGAGTTTTAAGTACGGCCCAATGATCTAGGGGAGGGCCTAATATGATTTATCATTCCTAATGTAATTAGGAATGGTTTTGGTCTTCTAGAACATTCTAGAAGGTTTTATCATTTTTAATTCAATTAGGATTCTTCAGAGTTTTAATTAGATCAAATAGCATTTTCGACCGAAATTATATTATTTTATCTTCCAGTACGGTAAAATTATCAGATTTTCGAAAACGCGTTAAAATCCGGTTTGGCGTCCAACCCCAGGCCTTGGCGCCTGGAATCAAGATCAGCGCCAGACGCCAGAATTGGCGCCTGGCGCTAGCCACAGTTCCTGGCGCCAATAAGCCAGGTCTGGCGCCAAGGTGGATTTGTGGTCTTCATACTCTGTTTTGATAAATTATCTTTTTTGGATGATTTTCTCTATAAATATCGTATCAAAAACTCCATTTTTGTTCACGAATTCTCCTTAACTGTCTTCATCAACTACATCTATCATTCACCAATTCTCCTTATTCTTAAGTCTTCATCAACTCTCAATCATTCATCAAATTCTTTTAATTCATTCATCTCTTCATTCATTCTTTCTTTTCTAAACTTTGGTTTTCATACAAAATTCCCCATTCATTAGATCTAGAAACACCTAGCCATATTCGAAGTTGCCTTCGCCCTAGACGTGAAAGGTTTTAATTTCTGAGGGTTTGGTCCCAAATCTCTATTTAAATTATTTAATTTAATTGTTTTGATTATTATTTTCCTTGAAGTTACTAATGTGTGTATTTTGTTATTAGAAAGAGGTACGAGGCATCCAAGTAAGTACTTTAATGGTTTAATTGATATTATGATATAGAAATCATGCTTAGATTGTTATTTTGATTCCTAGTATCATGTCTAGGGTAACTTTAATATTTAGTATGATTAAAAGTTTGATACCTTTTGTTCTCTTCCTAATATTTATGATTGTTAGTATCATGTTAGGGCTAAAGATTTGATTTTTATTGCTTAGTGACATGCTAGGGTTTGTTATTAATCTTGTTAGTATCATGCCTAGGATCTTGCTATGCTTTAATATGATTATGATTATGATTGATATTATTATTATTAATGATGTTGATTATTTATTATGTTTCTTGATACATATTATTTTAAATTGTTATTGCTTGATCACACCTTTTATGTATGTTTAAAGGGAATTGGTATTTGCAATCACGCTTAATAAGATATTAATAATCTTTTTAGGGTTAATTGTGATTATAATTTCAAGTGATCGCCAATAATAGTTTATTTGTGCATTAAATTCAACCAACATAGATTAAACAGGTTTAGGGTTAATCCTATTGATTGTATGTTGATCAGAAAGCGCACATGAATACGAGCAGAATAAAGTAGAGGCCTATTATTAGGGCAGGTTCAATCTCTTTTAGGTTGGATTTGTACCATCATCCCCGAACCCTTATTTGGTTCATGACCTTATGGAGTTGACGATCTCTTGGATCGTTAAGGGGTGTAACCTTCACCTCGTGAACGGTTTACAAGTTCCTTAAAAACTTGTTGGCGACTCTTTTGCTCTATCTTCTTCCCTTTTGGACGCCACCGTACTTTAGTGTATGATCACAGTGGGGTTCAAGCTAGTGGGATTTTAAAGGCTTGAAATTATTCCCTACAGTTTTTGGCGACTCCACTGGGGAGGATTTCTACTTTAATTCCTGAATTTGTTTCGGCAATGATTTAGAATGAGTGGATGAGACTCGAAAAGTTCTAAGTATTTCATGTGCGTAATTTTGATTAACATTGTGGCATATGCATAAAAAGGTTCTCATTGGAAAGACCATCCGTAATGAGTCAAAAACATAGGATTTTACATGTAGGAAATTTGAGAAATGTCTTTCACAACTAGGACTGAAATAACACCGCGTGAAACTGGATGATTTTATTGAGCACAGAAAGCTGCTGAGGCATGTGGGAAGTAGCGTCAGGGGCCAGAGCTTGGCGCCATACTTTTAGCCGTAGCGCCAGACGCCAGTATTGACGCCAGGCGTACAGTTAAAAGTTGGCGCCAGTCTCTGTTTGCTGGCGCCAATTTCCCCCAATACCGAGCCAGAAATATGCGTTCTAATTTCGACCGGTTTTTCGTATTGTTTGCTCGATCCTACTTCCTGACTGAATTTTTTCTCACTTTTCTGAAACCCATATGTGTTCTACATATGGACATAACCCTCTGGGAATTCATGCTCTATCTACCCGATTGAACGCTCCTGGAAACAAAGGGTACATCTGAGAGGTTGAATTCACCAAACCATGGAATTGAGTTTTTTCTAAAAAACTCGCGGTGTTCTATCCACACGCGTTAACCCTTCACAGTTAGGCTTCTACGCGGTGCATCTGGACAATTAACCATGGACCCTATTTGACTAAACCATATCCCGAACTTTAGAGAACTAGAGCCATGGTTAGGTTGCGAACTCATTGCATCATATTGTGCCTACTTGACTAATTGTGCATTATTTGTTGTGCATACTCTATGTGATTTTTCCTAACCGTTTGTTTGACTTGTGTTAAGACTAAATAAACTGATTAATGACTAAAAGACTTTTTTTTAATTAATTAATTAATTAATTTGAGTTAATAAATAAACATAAAATCGAGTCATAGTTCCTTTAAGTCAACCCGGATTTTTATTCCCGTATACTGCACAAACGTCAACTTATTTTGGTCATATCTGGAGTTCTAGAAAGAACTACGAGTCGTACAACCTATGGATCTGTAGCCCCGAGTTTTTTCTTTAATTTGGCGTTGGTTTCATCCCAATCAGAGTCGCAGATCAAAATTTATGACTAAAATACCACAGTCTGTCCAGTTTAATGCATATACGTGAAGTCTTAACTTAGTCTTTGCTTGAGTCTAGTCGCATAGTCTAGCCACATGGTCATGACACGAGTCTTAACATGTCACCTACACTCACTAGTCTTAGCACACACTTTGAGTACACGTCACCATGACCATGTCGTAGGTCCATGCATGAGTCGATCTTTCCGTCATTTGAGTTGGGGGGTACATTCTATTCCTAATTCTTCATATCCCTCCATCTAAATCTTCTTTCACATTTTATTCCAATTTTCCTTCATTCCTCCATCCATTGCATTTTGAATAAAGTTTGAGTTAAATAATTAATGATAAGTATCCCCAATTTCCTTTCCCACAGTACTTGGTCGAGGAGAGAAGGGCGATTAATCAAGGACAACTTCTTTATTCAAGTCTCGCTTTTTGATAAACCGATTCGTCAAAAGAGGAAGGCTAAAAAGATAATGGCAACTCAAGAAGAAGTCAATGAGCTTAGGAACCAATTGGTTACCATGACTGAAACACTGAAGCTCCTCACACTCAAAGTTGATGATCCCGTGAAGCAACAACGGATGGACCTCATGCAAGAAAGCTTGAGCAAGCTATCTAGTGACTACAAATTTCAGAGCATAAGCTCGCAAGGGGTCTCGCTGGATAAAGAAATTCTTCCACATAAGTTCAACGCCACTGACATCCCTAAATTCAAGGCAACAGATAACCCTTACTTCCATCTAAGAGCTTTTGAAACAATAATGAATATTAAGGGTATCGATAAGAAGGTTTTTCCCTCTCTGTTCCCACTATCTCTCGAGACCGTTTGTCAACAATGGTTCTTTTCTCTCGACAAAGAAAAAACCTCTTCTTGGGAGTCGATAAAAAACGCTTTCATAGATAGATATAAGTGCAACATCCAAGATGAAACAGACCACGGACAACTTGAGATGTTAAAACAAAAGGAAAACGAAGGGTTCACTTCCTTCTTCAATAAATGGAGGGAAGCTTCTGCTAATATGGTCAAGGCTCCTACCGAAAAAGAATATGTGAGGATGTTTATCAAGAATCTCCAAGGGAAGTATTCAAAGCACTTAAAGTACCAACACAACTTGAATACTTTCAAAGCTGTTTATAATATAGGCATTGACATTGAAGATGACCTTCTGAAAGATAATAGTGCGAGAGGAAAGAAGAGCGACCATCCTTCTTCTTCCTCTAATGAGGTACATGCTACAAACATCTCTAAACCACGAATCCAAAGATCAAAAAGGGTGTTCACTCCACTTGGTATAAGTTATGAAACGGCTTTCGAGAAGCTACATCACAAAGGACTAGTCATGCCCATAGGGCCCATCAAAGATCCGGTTCCAGAAGCTAGACCACCTAAGTGGGACCCTAATAAGCACTGTAAATATCATCAAGGAAAGGGTCACGACACTGAAGAGTGTTGGAAACTCAAAGAAGCTATTCAAGATCTGATCGATGACAATGAAACTTCCGAGATTCTAGCCATCGAAGATGACCAAGCATCCTTTGACCCATCACTTCTTATCACACCTGTAGGAGAGCCTATGATCAAGACAGCTTATATGAACTCTCTCGATGAAGTGGCCATAATCGAGGAGGGTGAAAGTCTTTTCTTAGATAATATCAAGGAAGACTCGTCAGGTCTAAAAGAGGACATTCGAAAACTGCAAGATGTCATTGCCATGCTCTTGAATGTGGTAGAAGGATTAGCAAATCGGGTGATGGCCATCGAACAAAATTCTCGCCAAGAGTTTAATGAAGAACTCAATGCTCCTAAGCCACAAACAAAACGGACTATTGAAGAATACACACCAATAGGAATGACTTACAATGAAGCTTTTGACTGTCTTCATGATCAAGGTCTCATTCACTCCATTGGTCCTAGTCAAGACCCTCCATCTGAAAAACGTTCTCCTAATTGGGATCCAAATTCCTATTGTCGATATCATAAAGGTCGCGGTCACACTACTGAAAAGTGTCTCGCCCTCAAGGATCGTGTTCAAGATTTCATTGATTCAAATCTCCTTCATGTTCCTCCACGCGACAAGAAGGCCAAGATTAGCAACAATGGTAACAGTAGCTGTAAAAGGAAGAAGAACGACTATCCTTCTTCTTCCAAAAACACCTACTCTAGTAAGAGCGTTGGTACTTTCGACCTTACTGAGATCCTAGCCATGGATAATCGAAAACAACCGAAAAGGGAATTTACCCCTATTGGAATTAGCTACGATGATGCTTTCGATCGACTCCATGCCAAGGGAATCATTACTCCCATTGGACCTACCAAAGATCCCCCGCTTAAGAAAAGATTGCCTAGTTGGAATCCAGACGAACACTGCAAATACCACCAAGGTAGGGGTCATACTACTGAGAGCTGTTGGAAGCTAAAGGAGGCCATTCAGTATTTGATTGATAACAACAAGCTTCCCATACCTCCAGTTAACAAGAAAAGCGAGTAATGATAAGGGAAGAAACACAAGACAAGAGGCGAGCTGCAACGACAAGATTTCGTGGCCTTTTTTTTTTCTATTTCTTTTTCATCTTTTCTTTCCCCAATAAGTCTAGAATAGGCGCCTTTTTCCTTTCCTTAGATTAACTTTGTAGATTCTTTATTTTCTTCTAATTAAATGAGCATTTATTTCCTTGCACATGATCATCACATTGCATTGCATCAAATACAAAAAAAAAAAAAAAAAAGAAAAAAAAAAAAACCATGTCGAATTAAGCACAAGGTATACCAATGATTTGAGGCACCCTTGTAGCCACATCATATCTCCTTTCGCCTTTCTAATTTACAAATCCTTTCTTCATAAACCACTTTGAGCCTCGTCTAACGATAGACCTTTCTTTTTTCAACATACATCTATCTAACCTAGGGATGGGATGGTGTGCAACTTATGCCGTTCTAAAGAAAGCTTGAGCAAATTCAAAAGAAAGCAATAGCAAAAATAAGAAATAAATAAATAAATAAAAGTGTACGAAAGGGCAAGTGTTCCAATGTCTTTGATATGAAAATATCTTCGATAAGAACACGTCTCAGATTGCGTCTCTTATCGAGTGCTCGGCACCGTGCCTGAGAAACATGAATGCCAAGTGAGTGATAGACCGCATGATCGAGATTGCTCACACTTATAAAAATAAAATAAATGCTAAAGCAAAAAGAGCTAAAAAAAGAGTAGAAAACCTCAAGCATAAAAATACAAATATTCAAAAGCAAGGTTGCACACCTTGGGGGCTTATCTAGGGTCTTGAGCCTTTATCCCCTTCTTCTGTAAACCTTTAGCCTAACCACGTTACAACCCTTAAAAAGACCTTTTTGAGGTATACACACTTGTGCGAGGTTTGGCTAGAGCTACGTTTGGCCTGATTCCTAACGGATACGTAGGCAACCCCACATCGAGGTGCGGCCGTAATAAACATGCATTCATATTCACATTCACACACTTACACCATGATCATATCAAGGAATTCCCTATGCTCATCCCTTTTCATTTAGAGCTAGACTTGGGGGCTTGATCCCTACATCATTAGCTTACCTAGCCTAAGAGTCACCACCATTTGACTCTTTTCAATAATATATTTTTCCACACACTTAGCTCTTGCGGCCTAGCTTTAGTGTCACTATCACACACATCACAGATACATGACCAAATATACTTCCCTTAGGAACCCTTTGTAATGAAATCTTAACACAACGCTGAAGCATGCCTTATCATATCAAAATCACTTATCAATCACAATTGTCATTGTATCACGAAGTATGAAGTGCTTAGCCTCCGTGCCTAAGTTACCCAAATACTTTCATCATGGAGTCAACAGTTGAGATAGCCTAGGATGGATTAATCCTTGCACCTTGAGAGATAGTATCAAATGACATTTGACTAAGCTCATTCAACATGCATCTTCAAACTTTCGATTTTCTTTTTCACGTCTTTCTTTTTCGGGAGAAAGTCGGTACCCTCCACAAAATTGACGGAAAATTTTTGCTTTTTTTGCATTTTTTCGAGTCGCACGATCACATTACAATGCACACACGAGTCATGTACACATTGAGTCATGTCGTGCCATATCACTTTGATTTGAGTCTAACACATGTGTCATTACACTTCGAGTCGAGTCAACCTCGAGTCAGTCAATCAGCGAGTCAAGTTTATACCTTGAGTCGTGTCAAGTCGATGAGTCAAGCAACATTAAACCTTAGGTCAACCCTAAGATAATTTTAAGCCTTAGGTCAACCCTAAGATAATTAAAGAAATTGGAAAATTTCTATAAATAAATACAGGTGCAGCAGAACAGGGAAGACCCTACTCCAGCGCCTGGCGCCAAAGATATCTCAGCAACGACAGAGCTTGAAGCCTCTCAGAAAGGTGATTTTGACTTCATACAGCAATTTCGGGTTCCTTGGTACGCCAGTTAGCCCCTATAAGCAATTTGACATGATTAAGTAGTCAGTTTGATTACAATTGCAATAAGTGATCGACCTGATGAAAGATCGTCTCACTTAGCTTAAAGCACCTAAGATATGGCTCATTACGGAAACACCGACATACTGGTTTTAGCGGAATAAAGTTCAGGCGAGCTTTAGAGATCGACAAACGTTGGTCTTCAGAAATTTTTCTTCAGAACATTATCGCAATAAACATTCAAGCACCGAAGCTCTATTGTTCAGAGACGCGTGGACATTTCATTGAAGCTCTTTTGCTCAGAGACGTGTGGGCAGATCATTCAAAAGCTCTATTGTTCAGAGACGCGTGAACATTTCCATCAAAAGCTCTTTTGCTCCAGAGACGCGTGGGCATATCATCAAAGCTCTTTTGTTCAGAGACGCGTGGACATTTCTTTCAAGCTCTTTTGTTCAGAGACGTGTGGACATTTCCTATTTTCAAGCTCTTTTGTTCAGAGACGCGTGGACATATCATCAAAGATTTCCTATTATCAAGCTCTTCGTTCAGAGACGCGTGGACACATTATTCAGAAGATCATATCAAAAAGAAGCTTTTTGTTCAGAGACGAGTGAACATCGAAACAACAAGGTGGCGTTCCCTGGATTATGGAGAGTGTCACAAACAACTGAGGATTGTTTCAACAGAAGCAATCTTCGATAATGTTCCCTAGGATGTGGAATATTATCAATGCGGAGGAGGATCGTTTCAGTCAAAGCAATCTTCTAATTTGGAAGCAGTTACAAGGCGTAGCAGTTTTCAAGCGGGATGGCATTCTCTAGCTTGCAGGAGGTCATCAAAACAGCAAAGCAGCAACAATCGGTTACTTTCAGAGACGTGTGCTCGACGGTACAAGATACGCGTTTCTTAAATCTTCTATCTGTTTAACTAATGCTAGTTTTGCAGGTATCGGCGTTATAAGATTGATTTAGGATCGCAGAACGTTCTGAATCATTCTCCATCCCTATCGCTACTTTGACTTTCGTTTTCGAAACTTGCGTTTCTCCAAACTCAGTCAAAGTGGGGGCTTCTGTAGACACCCATTTGTGTCTCCCCAAAACCAAACCCAGTGATGAGTACCTTTCACGTCAAATCATAATCGAATGAAACGAAAGTGTGGAAAGGTCTAGTGTTGCGGAAAGTTTTATTTCTTTTCTTTTCTCTTCTCCCTGTTTTTGAAAACTTTATTTTTAAGAAAACAGCCAATACAGTTTGGTTGGTCCATAATATGGGTCCAATAGTGGTGTAGTTGGATGGGGCTTGCAAAGACCTTTCCAACGATATATTATAAGCCCAATTCCGATAAATATTGAGGAATTTATGGCCAATTTACTAAACTGGGCCCGGTTTGAGTTTTAAGTACGGCCCAATGATCTAGGGGAGGGCCTAATATGATTTATCATTCCTAATGTAATTAGGAATGGTTTTGGTCTTCTAGAACATTCTAGAAGGTTTTATCATTTTTAATTCAATTAGGATTCTTCAGAGTTTTAATTAGATCAAATAGCATTTTCGACCGAAATTATATTATTTTATCTTCCAGTACGGTAAAATTATCAGATTTTCGAAAACGCGTTAAAATCCGGTTTGGCGTCCAACCCCAGGCCTTGGCGCCTGGAATCAAGATCAGCGCCAGACGCCAGAATTGGCGCCTGGCGCTAGCCACAGTTCCTGGCGCCAATAAGCCAGGTCTGGCGCCAAGGTGGATTTGTGGTCTTCATACTCTGTTTTGATAAATTATCTTTTTTGGATGATTTTCTCTATAAATATCGTATCAAAAACTCCATTTTTGTTCACGAATTCTCCTTAACTGTCTTCATCAACTACATCTATCATTCACCAATTCTCCTTATTCTTAAGTCTTCATCAACTCTCAATCATTCATCAAATTCTTTGAATTCATTCATCTCTTCATTCATTCTTTCTTTTCTAAACTTTGGTTTTCATACAAAATTCCGCATTCATTAGATCTAGAAACACCTAGCCATATTCGAAGTTGCCTTCGCCCTAGACGTGAAAGGTTTTAATTTCTGAGGGTTTGGTCCCAAATCTCTATTTAAATTATTTAATTTAATTGTTTTGATTATTATTTTCCTTGAAGTTACTAATGTGTGTATTTTGTTATTAGAAAGAGGTACGAGGCATCCAAGTAAGTACTTTAATGGTTTAATTGATATTATGATATAGAAATCATGCTTAGATTGTTATTTTGATTCCTAGTATCATGTCTAGGGTAACTTTAATATTAAGTATGATTAAAAGTATGATGCCTTTTGTTCTCTTCCTAATATTTATGATTGTTAGTATCATGTTAGGGCTAAAGATTTGATTTTTATTGCTTAGTGACATGCTAGGGTTTGTTATTAATCTTGTTAGTATCATGCCTAGGATCTTGCTATGCTTTAATATGATTATGATTATGATTATGATTGATATTATTATTATTAATGATGTTGATTATTTATTATGTTGCTTGATACATATTATTTTAAATTGTTATTGCTTGATCACACCTTTTATGTATGTTTAAAGGGAATTGGTATTTGCAATCACGCTTAATAAGATATTAATAATCTTTTTAGGGTTAATTGTGATTATAATTTCAAGTGATCGCCAATAATAGTTTATTTGTGCATTAAATTCAACCAACATAGATTAAACAGGTTTAGGGTTAATCCTATTGATTGTATGTTGATCAGAAAGCGCACATGAATACGAGCAGAATAAAGTAGAGGCCTATTATTAGGGCAGGTTCAATCTCTTTTAGGTTGGATTTGTACCATCATCCCCGAACCCTTATTTGGTTCATGACCTTATGGAGTTGACGATCTCTTGGATCGTTAAGGGGTGTAACCTTCACCTCGTGAACGGTTTACAAGTTCCTTAAAAACTTGTTGGCGACTCTTTTGCTCTATCTTCTTCCCTTTTGGACGCCACCGTACTTTAGTGTATGATCACAGTGGGGTTCAAGCTAGTGGGATTTTAAAGGCTTGAAATTATTCCCTACAATACCCGTTGATTTTGTTGTTCTTGATATGGCCGAGGATATGCAAACCCCAATTATTTTGGGTAGACCATTCCTCAACACTGCAGGAGCAATCATAGATGTTAGAAGTGGCAAATTAACACTATCAGTAGGGGACGATAAAATTATTTTTAATCTTAATAATATCCCTAAAATCTCCATGACAGAGGAGAAGTGCTTTAGTGTTAATGTGGTTCAAAGTTATTCTAACAAGCCCCAAGCTCTTGCAAAAGATCCCTTGGAGGCGGTATCTTGTGTTGCATCCCTTTCAGATGAGATAGACAAATGGTAGAAGGAAGTTGGTGCAATAGAAAGATCCCTCTACACTGTCGGTCTTGGTTTTGAGGACGACAAGGTGGAATCAATTAAGCAAGTTGTGGAAATTAAGCCTACGGTGAGTGTTCCGCCGGATCGAGTTTCAAGTGCTAAATGCAATGACATTTTGAAGCAACCCTCGATCAAAGAGGGATCTTTAGTGCGTAGCATTGAAGAGCCCCCAATCCAAGTCAAGGAGGATCCACCAGAAAAAGTGAATTGGCGTCCCACGGGGTATGTCAGGAAGCCGCGTCGTGGCCTAAACACCGCTTGACCAGGTGAGAAACCACCCGACCAAGCGTTAGGCCAAGGGTCTTAGTTATTGTACTTGGTAAGAAGGTCATGCGGGACCTAGATAAACCAGTGCTTTGCGGGAGGCAACCCGTATTTTAATGCTTTTTAGATTAGTATCTCTTTCTTTTTCTTATGATAGGAGAGATGAGGGAATTTAATGGGTTTTATGAGTGTTTATACAGGTTTGAAAGAAAAGAGTTAGCCAAAATTTGAAGAAAATAAGAAAATCGTCCAATTAGCCTCGGGCCCGATCAAGCGAAGGCCGCCCGACCGGGCGCGAGAGCAAGGGTTGAAAAAGTTCAATTTTTGCCCGACCAGGCGAAGGCCGCCCGACCGGGCGCGAGATTTGACGTATACAGACATATTTTTCCGCCTGATTGGGCGAATGCCGCCCAACCGGGTGCGAGAGATAAGTAATTTTTGGGCGTAAGATCGCCCGACCGGGCGAAGGGCGCCCGACCGGGAGCGAAAGTCGAAGAAAAATCGGGCATTAGATCGCCCGATCGGGCAAAGCCCGCCCGACCGGGCGCGACACACATCCGGGGTTAATTCCCTTTCTTTTTCTTCTTTCTTCTTTCTTTTCTCATTCTTATTCTCTTTCCTCCATAACTTTCTATCTCTAAAACCTTAAAACCTCTACCTTCTCTCTAAGTTTTCTTCTCCATTTCTCACCCAAATCCAAATATTTTTACATATTCTTAATCCTCTCTTCATCCTCTACAATCTTATATAAAGATTTTCAAATTCCATTCAAATTAATTTTCATACCCATTTTTACCATGGCTTCAAAGAGGGCTCGATCTATTTTCGGTAGGAGTTCTAGCTCGAGGGAGGAGTACGACCCGGATTTACAACTCCCATACTAGCCAACGATCTGTATTGCTAGCCAGGAGCAAAAGGAGCGGCTAGAACACCTAGTCGGGCGCGAGGTTATTCCTTCACGGTAGTTACACCACCCTACTTTAGAATCGTATGGTTTGTTTGATTTTGTTAAACGATTTTTAAATGACATAGTGTAGGGGTCGCTCGAAGTGCGCCTACGTTAAAAGCATGTGGTGAATATGCTTGGCACTCATAGGAAGTAGGAATTGACATATACGATTAGGGACAAAAAAGTAGGGAGCCGCCAACAATTTTGTAAGGAACTTGTAAACCGTTCACGGATCATAAAAGGCAACCACGAATAAGGGACAACGATGGAAACAACGATTGACCCATGAAGGTTACACCCCATTCATAATCCATGAGATTACTAACTCCATATGGTTCGGAACCACGAAAGGAGGATCGGGGATGATGGTACGAAGTGAGTCATGGAGTCACATTCGCCCGTATTGGCCTCTACTCGATTCTTATAGTGAAAAATGATTCTTGTGATCTCAAAGGCATACAAACAAAATATTCAATTCGCTCCAAACTATTATTTAACTAAATTGGTTTAAGATTAATGCACACATAATTCTAAAATATTGGTGATCACTTCAATTAATAATAAGATTAAAAGGATCCTAAACCGGTTGTCCAAATTATCTTATTAGGCGTGATTTTCAATTACATATTCACTTTAACATGCAATATGGTGATAAATAATAGAATAAATATTAATATTAAAACCAATTTAATCACAATTCCAACAACATAAAATCGTTAGAAAAATAATAATAATAATAATAAAAGAGCATGATCCTTACTTTGAATCTGTTTGTTTGCAACTACAAAATAATAAACGAGTTAGTAACTTCAAGGAAGTAATAAAACAATAATTAAATTAAATTAAATGAAATAAAGTTAATTTTGGGGCCAAACCCTCAAACAGTTCTACCTTTCACGCCTTGGCTTAAGGACAGAACCTCGAGTAAAATATGGACTCCTTTGAGTGATTGAAGAAGGAATTTTGAAGTGAAAAGGGTAGGCTAGTGTTTAGGTTAATAGCATAGAAGAGAGAAAATAATAATAATAAAAATTCTCGGTGCCCCGTACATCAGAAATGAGGGGGTATTTATAGGGAAAATGTGCTGAGGGAGCACACGGAACCCTAAAATGATAAAAACCCTAAAAATGTATCCCGTGACACGGTCAGACTGTACCGTCAGACGGTACACTTTCCCGTGACACGGTACAGTTTTGGAGTGACGCGGGAAATTTTCAGAAAACGGGATGAAAAACGCGTTAAGGGTTTACGCGGAAAGGACACGGAACGTCCCGTGTCACGGCAGACCTCCCGTGTCACGGGAAGTCCCACCGTCAGACGGGAAGGATTCCCGTGACACGGTGGCAGTCTGCCGTGGCGCAGGAATTTCCAGTCCATTTTCCGTCTAAACTCATTTTTAACCCTAACTTCTTTCAGCTTTTTAAAGTGCCGATTGATAATTTCGGGCTTTTTCTGACTTTTCATTATTCGGGCTAAAATAAGAAAATAATTAAATAAAAATAAATAAAAGGTTTGGGCCAAAAATAATAAAATAAAAAAGGTTTGGGCTAAAAATTAATTAATAAGTTTGGGCTGAAATTAAAACTATGCTTTTACCAAACATCAAGACTAATCCATGGACCGCTCAAAAGTATGAATTTAATAAAATACGATTTTTTAAGCACTCTCGGGATTAAATACTAAACCCGACCAATAGTAGCGGTGAAAGGTTATTTATCATCGGGTTTGGTTTTGGGGAGACATTTTTAGGTGTCTACACATAGGAATGAGAAAATTCGTTGATATGCATTATCCTACATACCGTGAATTAACTTGTGAATTCTTGTCTTCTTTGAAAGTTATAAATAGTAGAAATAGACCGAATTTATTTTTTAGGTTGAACAATAGAAATATTAGTTTAACTTATGTGGAATTTTGTAAATTGTTTGAATTGATTTCTGAATTACCATACCAATGGCATGCTGAATATAAAATGGGTGACATTTATTATGCTCTGATTGGTTTGCCTACCTTCGACCCCCAGCATGCTAGTACCAAACCTATTCATCACCCTGTCCCAAAAATCTGGCAGAGATTTGCGGGTTTGTGTTTTCTAGGTAGGAACGAGCCCCATAACGCCCAAACCAATGAATTAGCTATTATAGGACACTATGTGTTTGGGTTTGGGAAACTGAACATGGGTAGGTACATTATCCACCATTTGAGCAAACATGCCACAGCCAGTACCCAGTCTCGCACCCCCATTCGTATAGAAGGCCTTATCACTAGAATAGCAGTGAAAAAGGACGATTTTGTTGAGGGTGGACCTCACCTACTGACCAACTGTGGACCGGATACCTATATGACTGCTAGGTATTTTGAGGAGTTGGGGTGGGTACGACTGGATAGTGAGCAGACACCCCACTGGTGTATTAGGACTGGGACCGAGCAGCCTTTGCCCATCTTTCCCTTACCCACTCCTGACTTGACCGCCTTTCCCCCCGGGCAACACTCCTACACGTATGACTTTTTAGTTGCCAAAGCTGGGGGGAAAGCACCACCAGTACCACCACCAGTTCCACCACCCCAGCCTCAGCCCGAGGTGGCATTTTATCCACCTCGCATGTCTCACTCCGTCCCCTATGTCGACTCTAACCCAGTTTGGGACCTTCAGAGTATAGGTCAGGCTTTAGGCCGTATCGAGCATTCTCACACTGACCTTAGGATGATGGTAGGCTCCATAAAATAGAGGTTAGGGTACCTGGAGAGGAACCAGGGTAGAGCTATGTACCCTATGTACGATGATTATGCTCGTCGGGGCAACATTCCCGACGATGCTATTTACCCTGACTGGTTTCAACCTCCACCCCAGGGATACGATAGGGATCCCAATGCCCATGGAATTTATACTGACTATTCTGCTTTCCATGGGTACGGCCAGGACATTCCTTTTGGGGGACCGGCGGAGGAGAGTTTTCATGCTAACTATTTTGGTGGTAGCTCTTCTGGTGCAGGTGGCAGTGGAGGTGCAGGGTTCGGCTCCATGGATGAGGATGATCAGGACTAGCTATGCTGGGCTAGTTTTCGAGCCAATGAGGACATTGTCTGATTCTGGCTTGGGGGAGATTTTGGATTTGGTATCTTTCTTTTTCTCTTTTCTTTTGTTTTGGTTTGTTTTCTTAGTTTAGATTTATTGCTTTCTAGGTTAGTTTTATTTCTTTCTTTTATATGAAAAAAATACAAAAAAATTGAAAAATAAAAAAAATCCAAAAATACGTTCCAATGAATTATAAATCATGCTTTCCTGTGCCCCATACTTGAGAATTTTTTTTTTGATTCTTGGTTATTGATGATAAGCATTGTGGATTAGTTGATCATGATTTGATGTTTGATTGCCTTGAAAACCTTAATATGCGTCGATTTTGCCAACTGTTTGTGAATATAGTGCTTGACTAGTTGATTTGGTTAGGAATGTGTGTTAGTTCCTGGTATGACAATGAATTTGAGTATTGATTTGAAACTATAAGTAATGTTTATATGATTCATTATTATGCACATTCAGGAGGACGAAGGCGTTCATTCTTTTAGGTAGCCTTCAGATGATTGTAGATACATTTGTTCCCTTCTTGCTACTCATGTTGTTGCCTTGACTTTTTGTTGTTTATTAGCCACATTATAAGCCTACTTTGCCCCATTGGTTACTAATCCCAAGCTTGACTTGGGGGAGCTATTAGTGAGTGAGGTGAGGGAGTTTGTAGTGTTCTTATTATTTGCACAATTTGGGTGGGATTTGAGAAGTTATTTTGTTTTTTATCATGTCTATTTTTGATGAGTTTGAAAGTTATATCTTCTTGAAAAAAAAAGTATGATGTTATGAAAAAAAAGAGAATTTCAAGAAAAAGAAAAAAATAAGTGAACTTCAAAAGAAAAAAAAAACAAAGAAAAAAAAAAGTGTTCAATGTTCAAATGTTCTAGTTGGAGGTTGATCAAAAGGAAGGAAAAAAATAGAGCTTCAATGAAAAATTCAAGTTTGGAAATAAAGTTGTTTATTCACTCCAGTTCTTTATTATTATATCTTATGAGTGAAATTGTAAGTGTTGGGATTGTTTATTATGATTGGAGTATATTTGGTTGATGTTAGAGTTGGTTATGAAGGAGTTGTTGATCATTATTTATTTTGATCATGGGTTTTACTAGGATTTGGTCCCTTAAGCATAGCTTTTCTCTCACTTGTTCCCAAATGATTCCTACCCTTTACCCTAGCCTTACATTACAAGCTTTAAAGACCTTCCGACCTTTGTGCATAGAGTAGTATGAATGTGAAAGTGTTGTTTATCAATGCAAGTTATGATTTGACATATTTCGAGTCGACTAGTAGGTTGAGCGTACATCTGTTTATACACACGAGAGTGTGAGTTGGGAGGGAATTGTTTACATTAAGGGGTTGGTTGGAGAGCGATCGAGTACATATTTTACTCGCCACATAAATGAGAGTTGAGTGTGTGAGCACTAGTCTTGAATTCTATATGCTCTTGTGGTTTGCTCTATTTGACAATTGTTAGGGAGGAAGGGTAATTGGATGGATTTGATTGATTGATTTTGAAGCATGTTTATTGGATTTACCTTGAATTGTTTGTTCATGATTTTTACTTTTTGGGGTGAAGCATATTTATTTATTCATTGATGAGATCTTTGCTTAGGGACAAGCAAAGGTTTGGCTTGGGGGAGTTTGATGTGTCTATTTTATATAGTGTTTTACCTCCATCCCTTGGTCATAATTAGTAGTGTTTTTGGCTCTTTAGAGCCACTTTTATTACTAATTAGTGTTTTCTAGTGTTTTTGTAGATTTGGTTGACTTTTGCAGGGATTTGCACTTTTGGAGCATTTTCCCGATTTATTATGGAGCAATTACGAGCACTAGAGAAGCACGACCAGTTTTTATAGCCCAGGGCCGGTTAGAGCCATCGCACCGGTGATTAAGGGCTCGGTATATGTGATACCGGGGCATTTGGACCAAGTATTCAAGACCCGAAGAGGAAATCCAGATTGGCCCGAAGAATTGGAGCCCAATCGTAGTCCAAATAGTGGCCCAAGAGAGTCGCCCGGCCAAAGAGGCTGGATCCCGGCCGGGCGAGGGAAGCAAGGCTAGCGCCCGAACTCGAGCCCGGCCGGGCGCGAGATTCATACTTGGAGGAAAAAGGCGCGCCCGATCGGGCGGTGCCTCGCCCGATCGGGCGCGTGTTATTGTTAGGAGACGATTAGCGTCGTTTAAGTTTGTTTTAGTTTAGGATTCTTACGGAGTATAAATTTTTCTCCGTAAAACGAGTTTAGGATCTTCTTTTACTCTCTCTTAATTATTCTCTTAGATTTTCTCTCTCTACTTAGCTTTTAGATTAGTTTCTCTCTCATATACTTTGTTCTTAACTCTATTCTTAATTCCAGATTTATTTGGTAACGATTTCTTTTCTCTTAATCTTAGTTGTTTATTTTATTCCTTTGATCATGTCTTTTTTTATTGCTTTGATTAGTTAAGATTTAATTATGTGTGAGTAGTTTTATTTCTAGGGTTTGTGGGGATCCATAAATAATATGACGGGTAATTTATTGTTGTTAATTGTCAATGTTAGATTAATTTCCTATTGATTGATTTAATGCTCTGTGACTAGATTTGCGCAGATCTTTTATGCATGAGTTTAACAATATCGATTCGAGATTCGATAGATGAGAATTGATGTTTAGGTCTATTTTCAATAGGCAGGTTAATTTATAAATGGTTGAGTCGAGATTCGAAAGATGAGATTTAATACCGGTAAATTAATTGTGTGATTGTAATACGTAGCGAAAGCCCTTTATGATTTGATTAATGTATGCATTGATGATTGATTATTATGTTTTACCCTGGAATATTAGTTATTGGTGAACCTATGCCCTAGATCCATTTATATATTGTTTTCTCCTTATTCTTAATCTTTGTAGTTTAGTTTATTATCCAAATTTACATATTGGTTACTTTATAATTTAGATTACTTAAATTAATTAGGAATAGAAAGACTTGTTTCTCTGTGGATTCGACCCTACTTCTCTATTTACATTAGTTAGAGGATTTAGGAATTATTTTTTATTAGGGGATACGACTTTACCCTGTCAATTATAAATATGAAAAAGAAATATACAAAAGTTTATATAATTATTAAAAAAAAACACTCACATTCATTCTTGATCTTTTAATCCTAATTTATATATAAATACATACAAGTATTATAATATATAATAAACACAATTAAAAATCAAAAATAAGTTTATTTATTTATTTTTTAATTAGAATATACTCATAATATGGTTTCAAAAAAAAAATAAAAATAAAAATGAAATACCCATAATAAAAAAAATTAACATGTCTTTTAAAGTGTCTAAAATAAAAATGAAATTATTCAAAGTGTTACACGGGCAAAGCCCAGGGTCACACACTAGTTGACTATTTTAAATGGTGTTAATTTTAAAATTTTCTATTTTACCAAACATAAACACAAACGTGCAGTATAAGATTAATGTCTCATCTATGCACCATGCACATGGTGCACCTAGTTATAAAAAAAGGCGGAAATAACATATAGGTATTTGAAAAAGAACACATAAGTGTTTTACAAATAACATATTTGTGTTTGACAAAAAACATGCATTTGTTATGTGTAGACACCTAAAAATGTCTCCCCAAAACCAAACCCGATGATGAACAACCTTTCACCGCCATTATTGGTCGGGTTGAGTATTTAATCTTGCAGTGCTTAAATCCATATTTCCATTTCATAAACCAACCCAATTCCTAGCCCATTTCCCCAAACCATAACTTATTTTCCTCTTTTCGTGCCTTTAAACCCAAAATAATTCATTTCGTGTCCTTTAAAATAGTTCATTTCGTGTCCTTTATATAAAAACGTTTATTTCAGTTTATTTTGGTCCATAATCTGGGTCCATTGATTGAATTGTTGGATGGGTCTTTAAAAGAGCTTTCCAACGATATATTATAAGCCCAAATCCGAGTTATAACGAATAAGTTATGGCCAAAATATTAAAGCGAGCCCAAACCGAACCTAAGCCCACCTTACCTACGACCCAATGATCATGAGGAGGGTCCAAATTATTTAATCCCATTCCTAAACCAATTAGGATTAATTGGAAGCTTCTATAAGTTTATAAACTATCTTAATTATCCTTTTTGAAAAGATAAGATTAAAGAGTTCGAAATTGAATTAAACTCCTCTTTTTTAAAGTCCTATTTTATCCGAATTGAAAGACATTCAAAGATAGACAGATATTATTTTCTTGCCTCATAGTTTTTATCAAAATTTTATATTCTTGGATAGCCCTTGTAATTATCTTTCCAATGATATATTATAATATCAATTCCGAGCTATAACAGAAAAGATATGAATAAAATGTCAAACTCTATCCAAAACTGACACCGTTTCACTATTTCGGCTATATCTTTTGTTCTACAAAATATTTTAATCTGATTCTAATTGGGTTAGAAATTAGACTTCAATAGTTTTCCAACTATATCTTATTCATCTTATTCCAATTTGTGGATCAAAAGATATGATAAAAACAAAAACCAAAAAAACTGCTGTCTATCGCAAGAGTTTTATCCGATTCGAATTCTTATCTTTTCTTGATTCTTCGACCTTCTTTTTTCTCTATAAATAGAGGTCATATCTCCCCTTTTTCAATCATCAACAAGCTTAATCACAAAATCATTATCTTCTCCCTCTTTAGCCTAAATACTAGCCTCCCTATTCTTCAATAATACTTCCCCTAAGCACTCCAAGGAGTCCATACAATACCCGAAGTTCTATACTTAAACCAAGGCGTGAAAGGTATAATTGACTGAGGGTTTGGACCAAATCAAATCTAATCTTTATTTAATTTAATTTTCATTTACTTTATTTTTTTTTATTGAAGTTACTAACAGTTTATTCATGATGTAGCAATTTAAAGGAACGTGCTGAATGTGAGTAATTAATTAAATTAATTACTCTTATTTTATTTTATATTGCTAGTATCATGATTAGGGTTATTATTATTATTTGATTTGACTAACAAATTATTGTTGAATTGCTTACAATATTAATGTTTATTCTATTATTTTTATGATCACCATATTGCATGTTTAAAGGGAATATGTAATTGAAAATCACCCCTAATAAGATAATTTGGACAACCGGTTTAGGATCCTTTTTAATCTTGTTATTAAATCAAGTGATCACAATATTTTAGAATAATGTAATTCATTAATATTCAACCAATTTAGCCTAATAATAGTTGAAGCAAATTGAATATTTTGTTTGTATGCCTTTGAGATCGCAGGAATCACTTTTCACAATAAGAATCGAGTAGAGGCCAATACGGGCGAATGTGACTCCATGACTCACTTCGTACCATCATCCCCGATCCTCCTTTCGTGGTTCCGAACCATATGGAGTTAGTAATCTCATGGATTATGAATGGGGTGTAACCTTCACGGGTCAATCGTTGTTGCCTTCATTGTCCCTTTATCGTGGTTGCCTTTTATGATCCGTGAACGGTTTACAAGTTCCTTAAAAACTTGTTGGCGGCTCCCTACTTTATTTGTCCCTAATCGTATTATGTCAAATCCTACTTCCTATGAGTGCCAAGCATATTCACAACATGCTTTTTACGTAGGCGTCGTTCGAAGTGCGCCTACAATTTGGCGACTCCACTGGGGAAGATTCTTGGTTATTTATCGATTTGAGTGATCGGTATTTAATTAAGATGAGTGGATGAGACTTGAAAGATTCTTGAATTGTATTCCTGCAATTTAATTGGCATTGTCACATATGCATATGATTTTTTTTAGGTTACCTATTTTGCCACAATAGTACGTATTCTACGTATGTGGCTAGCCCGGGGGATTTAAGCTCTATCAACCCGAAAACGTTCATGACAATAAGGGTTCATCCGAGTTTTTAAATCCACCCAAACCATGGAGTCGAGTTCGATTTCATCACGAACTCGCGGATCCGCCCGTTGGCATACACCCTCAAGGGAGGCTGCCTTGCTAACGCGTCCAAACTCTTAACCATGGTACCCTTTGACACCCAAAAGCTTGACCATAGTGGAACATAGATCTTGACTCTAGGTTGCGAACTTCATTGCATCATTCGTGACGATGTGCTTATATGTGCATTTTTTTATTGATTTTTTTTTATTATTTTTTTTTATTAAACCCTTTTTTTTTTTTTTTTAGAGTCGAGTCATAGATTTTTTTTTATAATTTTTTAGTCACTCGGATTTTTATTCCCGTATACTGCACAAGAGTCAACTTGTTTTGGTCATAGCTGGAGTTCTAGAAAGAGTTACGTGTCGTACAGCCTATGGATCTGTAGCCCCGAGTTTTATCTTTCATTTGGAGTTGGTTTCGTCCCAATCAGAGTCACAGATCAAAAGTTATAACCGATATACTACAATCTGTCCAGTTTAGGTGTCTTTTTAGCGTTACCTTTTTTATTTTTTATTTTTTTAAAAAAAAAAAATCGTGTCAAGCTAGTCTTACCCGGTCCTTTAATCCGTGTCAACTCGTATAATATAGGATTATAGATTTTTATTTTTATTATTTTTTTTATACCCATGAGTCATAACTCTTCTAGAATTCTAGTCCTCTTCCTAGTTTCTTGTGATCGAATTTTGTGTTAACCTTAACATGTGTTCTTTGTCTTTGATTGTTGTTGATCGTATTTATGACTAATGATTTCCAATGGACCGTTTTCACCTAGTAAATAGCATAAACATTAAAATTGGACAAAATTAATCAAGTTAGTTTGTCTTTTAGTCTTCCGTGCTATTTGATCATTGAGTCCTTTGTTTTTCACAACTTCCTCATGTCTAGCCATGCGATCATACCACGAGTCTTAATAAAATCACCTAATCACACATGTTGAGTCATTGCACACACTTTGTCTCCGAGTCATGCACCATATTGTTTATGATCGTACATTAGGATCATGCATGCGTCATTTTCCGTCGTAATAGGAATGAGTGGAGTATTTCCCATCAGTTTTCAAAATTGTTTCATACACTCTTCCTTTCCAATCCGAGTATTGAGTTAATGCATTAGATGAGTTCATCATTACACAGTACTTGAGTCTAAAATCACTAGGCAATAGTTGGAAGAATAAGGGGAACGTCATTCCTTCCTTCTTTTCTTCCAATCAAAGCATCAGCAATAACAAACTTCTTGTTCCTCTTGACGGTAACAAGTAATTCATAAGAAACCATGAAGACGAAACACAAGACAAGTTTTCATACAAGATTTCATGCTTTTTTCTTTCGTTTTAACCCTTTTCCCCTAATAAGTCTAGCATAGGTTCTCCTTATCTTTATGTCTATATGCCATGTTCCATCAATGATCATTTTTTTCCTTCGCATTCGATCATGTCATTCGCCAAAAAAAAAAACATCAATTGCCGAACTAAACACAAGGTACACCAATGATTTGAGACACCTTTCGAACCCTGTCATTTCCCATTAACCATTCAAGCACACATTCCATTTCTTCATCAACCACTTTGAGCCTCGTCTAACGTTTGGCCTTCATTTCTTCAACCCACATTCACTCAACCCTGGGATTGGAAGATGTGTAATTGTATAGCATTCAAATACAAGTAAAAAAAAGTAGCAAAGCAAAAATAAAACAATGTCTAAAGGCAAGTGTTCCAATGTCTTTGATATGAACACGTCTCAAATTGCGTCTCTCATCGAGTGCTCGGTACCGTGCCTGAGAAACATGAATGATAAGTGAGTGATGGACCGCATGATCTGAGATTGCCTACATTGATTCAAAAGAATGAAAAAAAAAAGTTCAAAGCAAAAAAAAAAAATGTGTTGAAAATAAACTTGCAAAATTCAAAATTTTCAAATTCACAATTACACATCTTGGGGATTCTCTCGGGTCTTGAGCCTTTCACCCCTTTCTTCCTTAAACCATCAGCTTAACCACATTACAACCCTTGAAAGACCTCTTTGAGGTGTACATACACTTGTGCAAAATTCGGTTAGTGCTACGTTCGGCCTTATTCCTAACAGATACGTAGGCAACCTCACATTGAGGTGCGGCTACATTCATATTCATATCTATGCATGATCGAGTCAAAGAATATCCATTGCTTACCCCTACCCATTTAGAGATAGACTTGGGGGCTTGAACCCACATCATTTAGCCTACTCAGCCTAAAGAGTCATCATCTTTGACTCTTCTCACATCTCTTTCCATTGCCATAACCCTTGCAGCCAGCCTTAGTATCACATTCACACACTTCACTCACACATCCATATCCATATCATCCTTCCCTTTAGGAACCCTTTATCATGAATTCTTGTTTCCCTACCACGCATGCTTCATCATCTTTCAAGACAACATTCATCCGAAGCAACACTACTAGAAATAGGCTAAATTGTGACGGAATACTTACGACGGACATGTTTTTCCGTCGTTAAGGTGGATATTTTCGACGGAAAACATTTCGTCGCAATTTAGCGATGGAAAATTTTAATTACGAGGCAATTTCCGTCGTAAAATTCATTGTCATTTTTTAAAATTAAAATTGTATCCTTGACCTAAAAAAAAGGGGGAAAGAAACGCAGAGAGAGAAAGAGAAGCAGCGGGAGGAGAGAGAGAAAGAGAAGGAGAGAGAGAAGGAGAGAGAAGAAAGAACAAGGCGGCGCTTCACTGTTACGCCGGCGACGCACACCAGCCGCCCTGGTGGTTTCCGGCGACGCCCTGGTGAACGAAAGAGAGAAAGAAGGGTGAAAGAAAGAGAGAGGAGAAAGAGAACGAGAAAGAGAAAGATAAGGAGGAAGGGAGAGCTTTCGAGGCAGAAACAACCGCCCTGGTGGTTTCCGGCGACGCCGCCGCGCCTAAGTAAATGTGTGCAATTGGTCAATTTTTTTTTTTTTATTTTGCAAAAAAACCACCAACGGCTAACATATAGCCACCACAACGCAGCCTATGCGCCGCACCTCCGTCCCCTAGCCGTGACTGAACCACCTGGCCGTGGTTGTTTCCGGCGACGCCACACCTCCGTCCCCTGACAGTAAGTTGCCTTTGCTTTCCCCCCTTTTTTTTCAATTTAATTTTGTTTACTTATAAACCCTTAATTATTTTATTTTTTTTTAATTTTGTTGTAGGATTTGTACAATTTTGTTGGTTTAATTGTTAAAAAGAAGTGCAGATCTAAAGGTTAGTTACATTACAAACCCTAATATAATGTATGTGTGTATCTTACTTTGGTTGTTAGATAGTGTGTTGGATTATAATTAGAATGTATTCAATAACTTTTAGTTTGGTTAATTTTTTTTTTTTTTTAGTTTGGTTAATTTAGTGACATTGGTCATCTCTTATAAGTAATTAATTGCTCCCTTCTCTTTAAAAAAACAATATAATGTTAGTTTGGTTTAGTTTAGTTTAACATAATGTAGTTTAGTTAAGTTTATGTCAATATAATGTGTTTTAGTTTAATTTATTTTAATATAAGGTATCTTATTGTAGTTTAGTTTTTTTTAGAAATATGTTAGTTTAATTTAATATATAAAACGGTAGTTTGGTTTGGTTTAGTTTAATATGATATATTAGTTTACTTTGGTTTGGTTTGATTTGGTTTATATTAATAGTATGGTGTTATGATATGTTTCTCTTGTTTAGTTTAATCTTGATATATTTGTTTAATATTATGTATGTTAGTTAAGTATATATATTTTTAAATAAATCTTATAATTAATTAATTGCTCCCTTGATCTTTAAAAAAAACAATGTTAGTTTGGTTTAGTTTAGTTTAACATAATGTAGTTTAGTTAATTTTATGTTAATATAATGTGTTTTAGTTTAATTTATTTTAATATAAAGTATCTTAATTTAGTTTAGTTTTTTTAGAAATATGTTAGTTTAATTTAATATATAAAACGGTAGTGTGGTTTGGTTTAGTTTAATATGATATATTAGTTTACTTTGGTTTGGTTTGATTTGTTTCTCTTGTTTAGTTTAATCTTGATATATTTGTTTAATATTATGTATGTTAGTTAAGTATATATATTTTTAAAAAAATCATTTGCATAATCATATGCCTAGATACCCGTTCAAGGCATACACATTAGGAGTATGTCTTGAATAGTCCCCGGTTGGGACTGTCCTTGTACGTTTATTCTCACTTAGGTGGTGAATGTATTCCTTTGTTTTAATTCTAAGGAAGATCCTTGCTTGTCATTTCTCTACAATGTTCTCTAGGTACATATATAGGTGTTTCTAATCGCCTATATTGTGTACTTGGGGAACTGTAGGGAGATGCTGCCGGATTTTCCATAGAATTGAAATTCTGGCATACATTCACTAGTGAGATTGAACGTACAAGGATGGGTTAGGTTGGAGTGATAAGGACCCTTGGAAATCATTTCTCTTCTCATTTGCATTTCCATAACAGTTTGATCTATAATGAATATATATTGTGCTTTATGACTAATGTGATTAATGGCATATGTGTTAGTTGTGTAGAACTTGTAATCATGAAACGAAAAGAACGTAGCTGGATGTACGAAAGGAAGGTTGGGAATTCTATTAATCCTGAGTTCTTGAAGGGGGTAGATGAATTCCTTAAATATGTGGAAGATCATCCCGAGAGTAGCAACCCGAATGAAGTTAGGTGTCCATGTTTTAAATGCAAAAACAAACGTCTTTGGGATCCAGATACGGTCAAACTTCATTTGTATCGCAATGGTTTTTTACCTAATTACTATAAGTGGATGTGTCATGGGGAAGGGTTTCTAGGAACTCGTAGAAGGCAGTCAAATGAATATCGTGAAATGGTTTTGGATGCCTTTGGTCAGTGTCAAGATCAAGGCCATTCCGAAGAGCCACCTGTTTCATTAGAGGAGGAGCCTAATGCACAAGCCAAGCCATTTTTTGATTTGTTAAGGGCTTCTGAACAACCGTTATACGAAGGGAGTTCATTGTCTGTGTTAGAGATGGCTTCTAGAATCACTAGCCTAAAGTGTGAGTATAATTTGCCGCACAGATGTGTTAATGGATTTGCTTCTTTGGTTAATGAAGCGATTCCTAACAACAACCACATGGCCGAGACATTCTATGAGGTCAAGAAAATTGTTAAGGGGTTAGAGCTGCCCCATGAAAAGATTCATGCATGCCCGAAAGGATGTATGTTGTTTTGGAAAGATGATGCTCAATTATCTACATGTAGGGTGTGTGGCAGCGACCGATACAAGAAGACTTCTAAAGGTAGCTTAGTTCCTTTGAATGTTCTATTTTATTTCCCTATCACACCTAGGTTGCAAAGGCTTTTTGCAACTAAAAACATTTCTGAGGAAATGACATGGCATGCTAAAAATCCTCGAGTTCAAGGCATAATGGCACACCCTAGCGATAGTGAAGCGTGGAAACACCTAGATAGTTTCTTTCCTGAGTTTGCCTCTGAACCTCGTAATGTTCGACTTGGCCTATGTACGGATGGATTTGCTCCACATGGTCAGTTTGGGGGACAGTATTCATATTGGCCTGTCATTTTGACCCCTTATAACTTGCCTCCGTCAATGTGTATGAAAAGACAGTTCATGTTTCTTTCGTTACTCGTTCCTGGTCCTAAAAACCCTAAGGGCAACTTGGATTTTTCATGCAACCGCTCATACACGAGTTGAAACAGTTGTGGGAAGTTGGGGCAAATACTTACGATAGTTTGAGAAAACAAAATTTCAATCTTCGAGCAGCCATCCTATGGACCGTTAGTGACTTCCCGGCTTATGGTATGTTATCTGGTTGGACCACAGCCGGTAAGAAGGCTTGTCCATATTGCATGGAGTAAAGCAAAGCATTTTGGCTCGAAAATGGTGGTAAGGTTTCTTGGTTTGATTGTCATCGTCAATTCCTTCCGACAAATCATCCTTTTCGAAATAGTAAAAATGCATTTTGTAAAAACAAAGTCGAAAAAAGTTCACCACCTCACATCATGTCAGGAGAGGAACTTTGGGAATGTGTGAAAAACCTCCCGAAAGCAACAGATGGCCCCGAGGCACTGAAACGTCTCAAGAATGCAAAAAAAGGGTGGTTCAAGCAAAGCACTCTATGGGACCTTCCATATTGGAAACATCTGCTTGTTCGTCACAACTTAGATGTCATGCACGTTGAAAAAAACTTTTTTGATCAGTTGATTCACACTATAATGGACGTGAAAAAGCTATCTTGTGACACGCCATCAGCTCGGAATGACATTGCTAAATACTGTAAACGGCCCCAGCTACATCTTCAAGAGGATGATAGAGGAAAAGAATTCATGCCAAAGGCTCCATTTGCTCTTGACAAGGCTCAGAGTAAGGTTTTGTGTGAGTGGGTCAAACAGCTGCGGTTTCCTGATGGTTACGCTTCCAATTTGAGCCGATGCGTTGATTTGCAATCAAATAAGTTACATAGAATGAAAAGTCATGATTGTCACGTGTTCATGGAGAGGTTGTTTCCCACTGCTTTGAGAGAATTGCTCCCTACCCATATATGGAATGCAATTACAGCGATAAGCCAATTCTTTCGCGATTTATGTTGCTACACAATTACAGTTAGCGACATGGAGCGATTGGAAAAAAAACATAGCTGAGATCCTGTGCAAGCTTGAGAAGGTTTTCCCCCCATCTTTCTTCAACTCCATGGAGCATTTACCAATTCATTTGCCATATGAGGGCAAGTTATGTGGACCTGTTCAATATCGGTGGATGTATCCTTTCGAAAGGTAAGTCAAAAGGTCCTTTCTCAACTCTTACTTTCATCTCTTTCATTTCTTTTCGTTACTTATACTTCTACGGCTACATAAACATAATTACAGGTTCCTCAATCACCTGAAACGAAAAAATTGGTAATAAGGCTCATGTTGAAGGTTCCATATGCAACGCTTATCTCACTAAAGAGATATCAAACTTCTGCTCCAATTACTTTCAGCCCTCAGTTGACACAAAAACACGAGATCTAGGTCGAAATGTGAATGCTGATGTGGAATCCCCGGCTGAGAACGATGAAATCCCAGAGCTGTTCAAGGTGGATAAGGGTCGTGTGTCAAATTTGGGTAAAACTCGGTATTTAGATGACAAGGAACTCGAACGTGCTCATTTGTTCGTTTTAAGAAATACCGGCATTCTTGGTGAATACGAAAGGTATATATGTTTAGGATAAACTTTTGAAAATCCCTAAAATTTAATATAATTACTGCAATGATTAACCATGTGTCATTAATCTATTAGGCAGTTTGAGGACTACATTCTTAGTACTCGAACTTATTTGCGTCGAGAAGATGTCATGGAGAAATGCGAGTGAATTCCCTGATTGGTTTCATCACAAGGTGATAATACTTTTCGAACATTGCATATCGATTAATTTGTGATAATATAATATAAAATATTTCATTTCAATTAGTGTGACGCTTGTATTCGTAACGGTTATAGGTGAGAGAACAAAAACCAAGTTCCGATGTGTTGCGAGCATTGTCTATGAGGCCTTTCAAGCGTGTTCGAACTTGGAACCAGATATTTGTCGGTGGCTTTAATTTCCACACACAGTCCTATGGCAAACACAAATCTACAATGAATTACGGGGTGTGTGTCTCAAGTGAGGACGGTGGATTGATGCTCCGGTGGATTTAGAGTTTTTGCAGGGTCCTTCACCACAAGTACATGCAACGCTTTGTCCACCAAATGACATTCCAGACTATGAACTTGATAGTGATGATGATGATGACGATGGCTTTATTATCTCAAGCGATGAAGAAGAAGAAGAAAGCATTGGCTCCAGTGATAGTGACGAAGAAGAGGACATCGACGTATTTTTAGATGACACTAGTTATAGTAATAATGATAGTGATAATGATAGTGGTAGTAGTGATAAGAGTAATGAAGAGGAGAATATGTAGTTACTCCTTTAACTATTGTCTTCGAATGTTTAGTTTTTAATGACTACTCGGACTTGTAATATTGCATTACAGTTTTGGTCTCATTTTATTATTTTAATGTCTTATGGATCTAATTTATGAATTTACAATGTGCGATCATGGTACTAACAACTTTTTCAGGTGGTCATCATGGGAGGAGGAAATAAAGGAGAAACGTCCAAGAGGAGAAAGACTAAGGGGAAATCTCAGGTTGTACGTGTTGACGAGGATGAGTCAATGGAGGAAGAGGAGGCACATGATTTGGGGGCCTCTCAAGAAATCGTCAATCGGAGACAGATTCCTAGGCATGTACAAGGGCAACAGGAGCAACAGGAACAGGAGCTACAGGACCCGCATCCTAATGACTTGCTAGAGTTGGACCCTTCCACACTTTGGTGCGTATGTATTTGTATAATGAAATTTCCTTAAATTCGTATTTACTTTGATAAAGTGAATTTGTATTACTTTAACCATGTTTTGTTCACTTTTTGTTGATTTCTACTTACATGAATGTCTATCCTTTATTATAGGTTTGATGATATCCCGATGAAGAATGTGCTTTCCGACTCGCTAACCGGCTACTATGTTGAGCCTTGGAGGAATTATGGAGAGGTTGATGAAGATTCGAGAGAGCACTTTTGGAACTTGTTCAGCGTATGATAACTTTAACCTAACATAATACATGTTTTATAAATTATATTGATGGATTTGAAGACATTTTCTTGATTTGCAGAAAAAATTCAAGTGGGCACCTGAGTTAAACAACCAAGTGAAGGACACTTTCGAAGAAAAGTTTGCAAATCGCCTACGTGACACGTTCTACAACATCACACACAGGCTGAATGGTCGCAGACCAAGATGGCTTAATAAGGATGTCCACGAAGGCATGATGCGAATTGTTGCCACCGATCCAGATTATAAGAAGCGGTCGGAACAAAACAAGAAGAACCGAAGAGGCGGATCCATGGAAAATGTCGTTGAACCAACCCACTTTCAAGGTTCAATGTCATCTGTACAACATGCTAAAAGGATGGTAAGGTTCCTATAATATGTCCAGTAACAATTAAGTCATTTGTCTATTAATGAATTTTGGTGGGCTAACATGTTTTCATTGATTTTCTGCATGTATATATAAAGGCTGCAAAAAACCAAGGCCAATTACCAAATGCCCATGATCTTTTCTTAAAGACACACTTCAAGGAAGTGCCTGGAAAAGGCCAAGTGGCTGCCAACAACAAAGCAAAAGGGATTGCGGTAAACACTTGTTATATGAGTTGATATATGGCAAATTAGCAAAGTAGAACTCATTATATGCTTATTTGGATGATTTTAGATGAGTTAGGGTCGAAAATTGACATATGTGCTTATTTCTCTTAATTTCTATCATTATGCACCTAAAAGTATGTGATATTGGAATGTTAGAAGAAAGAACGAGTCCATTTGCTTGAAAACATAGAAAATAGGCATGGTTTTAGCCATATAGGCCAAATTTGGATGATGTTGGATGAGTTAGGGTCGATATTTGACATATGTGCTTATTTCTCTTAATTTCTATCCTTAGGCACCTAAAATCAATTGATATTGGAATGTTAGAAGAAAGAAACCTTACATTTGCTTGAAAACATAGAAAATAGACATGGTTTTAGCCAAATAGGCCAAATTTGGATGATTTTGGATGAGTTAGGGTCGACAATTGACATATGTGCTTATTTCTCTTAATTTCTATCCTTACGCACCTATAAGTATGTGATATTGGAATGTTAGAAGAAAGAACGAGTCCATTTGCTTGAAAACATAGAAAATAGGCATGGTTTTAGCCATATAGGCCAAATTTGGATGATTTTTTATGAGTTAGGGTCGAAAATTGACATATGTGCTTATTTCTCTTAATTTCTATCATTAGGCACCTATAAGTATGTGATATTGGAATGTTAGAATATAGAAACCTAACATTTGCTTGAAAACATAGAAAATAGGCATGGTTTTAGCCATATAGGCCAAATTTGGATGATTTTGGATGAGTTAGGGTCGATATTTGACATATGTGCTTATTTATCTTAATTTCAATCCTTAAGCACCTAAAAGCAATTGATATTGGAATGTTAGAAGAAAGAAACCTTACATTTGCTTTAAAACTTAGAAAATAGGCATGGTTTTAGCCATATAGCCCAAATTTGGATGAGTTAGGGTCAATATTTGACATATGTGCTTATTTCTCTTAATTTCTATCCTTAGGCACCTAAAAGAAATTGATATTGGAATGTTAGAAGAAAGAAACCTTACATTTGCTTGAAAACATAGAAAATAGGCATGGTTTTAGCCATATAAGCCAAATTTGGATGATTTTGGATGAGTTAGGGTCGAAAATTGACATATGTGCTTATTTCTCTTAATATCTATCCTTACGCACCTATAAGTATGTAATATTGGAATGTTAGAAGAAAGAACGAGTCCATTTGCTTGAAAACATAGAAAATAGACATGGTTTTAGCCATATAGGCCAAATTTGGATGATTTTGGATGAGTTAGGGTCGATATTTGACATATGCGCTTATTTCTCTTAATTTCTATCCTTAGGCACCTAAAAGCAATTGATATTGGAATGTTAGAATATAGAAACCTTACATTTTCTTGAAAACATAGAAAATAGGCATGGTTTTAGCCATATAGGCCAAATTTGGATGATTTTGGATGAGTTAGGGTCGAAAATTGACATATGTGCTTATTTCTCTTAATTTCTATCCTTACGCACCTATAGTATGTGATATTGGAATGTTAGAATAAAGAACGAGTCCATTTGCTTGAAAACATAGAAAATAGGCATGGTTTTAGCCATATAGGCCAAATTTGGATGATTTTGGATGAGTTAGGGTCGATATTTGACATATGTGCTTATTTCTCTTAATTTCTATCCTTAGGCACCTAAAAGCAATTGATATTGGAATGTTAGAAGAAAGAAACCTTACATATGCTTGAAAACATAGAAAATAGGCATGGTTTTAGCCATATAGCCCAAATTCGAATGATTTTGGATGAGTAAGGGTCGATATTTGACATATGTGCTTATTTTTCTTAATTTCTATCCTTAGGCACCTAAAAGCAATTGATATTGGAATGTTAGAAGAAAGAAACCTTACATTTGCTTGAAAACATAGAAAATAGGCATTGTTTTAGCCATATAGGCCAAATTTGGATGATTTTGGATGAGTTAGGGTCGAAAATTGACATATGTGCTTATTTCTCTTAATTTCTATCCTTACGCACCTATAGTATGTGATATTGGAATGTTAGAAGAAAGAACGAGTCCATTTTCTTGAAAACATAGAAAATAGGCATGGTTTTAGCCATATAGGCCAAATTTGGATGATTTTGGATGAGTTAGGGTCGATATTTGACATATGTGCTTATTTCTATTAATTTCTATCCTTAGGCACCTAAAAGCAATTGATATTGGAATGTTAGAAGAAAGAAACCTTACATATGCTTGAAAACATTGAAAATAGGCATGGTTTTTGCCATATAGCCCAAATTCGAATGATTTTGGATGAGTAAGGGTCGATATTTGACATATGTGCTTATTTCTCTTAATTTCTATCCTTAGGCACCTATAAGTATGTGATATTGGAATGTTAGAAGAAAGAACGAGTCCATTTGCTTGAAAACATAGAAAATAGGAATGGTTTTAGCCATATAGGCCAAATTTGGATGATTTTGGATGAGTTAGGGTCGAAAATTGACTTATGTGCTTATTTCTCTTTATTTCTATCCTTAGGCACCTAAAAGTATGTGATATTGGAATGTTAGAAGAAAGAAACCTTACCTTATATTGTTTGTTGTTTTTTTAACAATATTTTTTATTATCTTCAATATTTTGTAGGAGACCTACCAGAAGAAGCTCGAAGAAACAAGGAGTCAGGGGATTCAGAAGAGTCTTAATGAGTTGTACTGGGAGTCGGTGGGTGGGCGCAATAAGAAGGGGCTTGTGAAGGGACTTGGCCAAAGTGCAGAGCTCTACTATGGCAAACAGATGGGTCGAGGTTCCCGTTCTTCACAGCAATACACGTCGTCTGTCATTTCTCAAATGCAAGACTAGATGGAACACAGGGTGCAAGTTCTCCAAACTCAAATGGAAGCCCGAATGGCTGAAATGGAGAGGAGATACAAGGAGAGTATGGATGAGATGATGACTCGTCTCACCAACAACGACTCATGTTCCACCATTCATCCTCAGCATCGAGACCCAAGGGACGACCCGGGTAGTGGTGGAGCAGGCCAGGGTTTCAAGGCGATTGCGTAGCTTAGCTTTAGTCTAGCATAGAATCACTCTAACCTAGCTTTTGTTTGGTATAGATACCAAAATGTGGACTATCTTTTGTATTAGGACATAATTATTATATATATATGTACATAAATATAATTTCGTAGGTCGGTAATTAATTTTTTTAAAACAACAATTTCAGGACTCAATATTTAGTTTTTTTTTTTTTTGTCGATTTATCATTAAAAAAATTCAGGTTTGAAAATGCAGAAAATTACAGAAATTTGTTTTGGGCTGGAAGTATAATTTACGACGGAAATTCCGTCACAACCTATAATTTACGACGGAATTTTCTGTCGTAATTTATAATTTGCGACGAAAAATTCTGTCGGAAAATATATAGGTTGCGACGGAATTTTCCGTCACAAACTCTAATTTACGACGGAAAATTCCATCGCAAAGTATAAATTTGCGACGGAAAATTCTGTCGGAAATTTATACTTTGCGACGGCATTTGCGACGGAAAATGCCGTCGCAAAGTATAAATTTCCGACAGAATTTTCCGTCGCAAATTTATACTTTGCGACGGAATTTTCCGTCGTAAATTAGAATTTGCGACGCTTTTTTCATCGTAAATTATATTTTGCGAGGCTTTTTTCCGTCGTAAATTTTAAATTACGACAGAAAATTCCGTCGTAAATTATAAATTACGACAAAAAATTCCGTCGTAAATTATAAATTACGACAAAAAATTCCGTCGTAAATTATAAATTACGACAGAAAATTCCATCGTAACTTATAGTTTGCGACGGAACTGTTTCCGTCGGAAGCTTGCGACGGATCTTCAATAAAGGCCAATTTCAAGTCCGACGATATTATTTCCGTCGTAAAGTAGGTTTACGACGGAAATTCCGTCGGAATATGGCCATTTTCCTACAAAGGGTTTTTCGACGACCCTTTAAGACGGAATTCCGTCGTAACCCTACTTTACGACGGAATTGACATATGTTACGACGAACTTTTTCCGTCGCAATTTTGTTGTTTTCTTGTAGTGAAACGTTGTATACTTGCTTAGCTTCTTGACCTGAGCAATGTTCATTGTTTCATGCATCACATAATGTGCTGAGTAACATTTCTACAATGATTTGTAATAATACAAAGCATATCGTTCTTAGCTCTTTGACCTAAGCAACGTTCATAATCACTTCATCTATATACGTGTAGCTTCCAGACCTAAGTGACGTTCAAGATCGCTTCTTTACACCATATATGATGCTTAGCTCCATGACTTAAGTTCATTCATCTATCGTGTCACATGATGTAATTGTCCTTAGCCTCCTGACCTAAGAACATGCATCATGCATACATTATTTTCAGGACAAGCAATTCAATCCATACGATTCATTTCGTCTTGCTCAAGGAGGAAGTTCAAAACTTCTTCCCTTTTTCATAATTTTATTTTGGGGAAGTTCAAAAACTTTTTCAAAATTTTTATCAAGGGAAGTTCGAAAATAAAATTTCATTTTTCACGTCTTTCCTTTTCGGGAGAAAGTCGGTACCCTCCACTCGTCTCATGACAAAAATGATGGAAAATTTTTGCTTTTGCATTTTCGGTTGCTTGTGTCTGCACACACACACTCAAACTATACACACACCATCACAAGTCATACTCATGTCATGTCGTGTCAAGTCAAACTTGGTCAAGTCAGTTGGTCAAGTCAATCATAGTCTATACGAGTCCCTTGGCAAATTTTATTTTGCAGATCTCAATTACAGCGCACGTCCGGGGACAAGCAGACCATCTACAGCCCACGTTCGGGGACAAGCGGACCATCTACAGCCCACGTCCGGGGACAAGCGGACCATCTACAGCCCACGTCCGGGGACAAGCGGACCATCTACAGCCCACGTCCGGGGACAAGCGGACCATTTACAGCCCACGTTCGGGGACAAGCGGACCAACTACAGCCCACGTCCGGGAACAAGCGGACCATCTACAGCCCACGTTCGGGGACAATCGAACTACCATCATTTCATGACGCAAGGTTCTCGATACACAGAGACTTGCAATCTCATCATCTGTTGACTTTCCTCAAGCATGGAAAGTATTATCCGGTGGATTTCTTCAAGCATAGAAAACCGCCAAGTCGGCTTTCCTCAAGCATGGAAAGCGTTATCGATGGATTTTTCTTCAAGTATAGAAAATCGCCAAGTCGGCTTTCCTCAAGCATGGAAAGCGTTATCGGTGGATTTTTCTTCAAGTATAGAAAACCGCCAAGTAGTCGGCTTTCCTCAAGCATGGAAGGCATTATCGGTGGAATTCTTCAAGCATAGAATGACACCAAATTCATACGTCAACTTTCCTCAAGCATGGAAAGTGTCATCCGGTAGGTTTTTTCAGGCTTAGAAAGCTACCAAACTCATCTGTCGGCTTTCCTCAAGCATGGAAAACATTTCAACATACGTCATCCAGTGGATTCCTTCAAGCATAGGAAGCTACCAAACTCATTTGTCACCGATACACTGGTGTCAAATACGCATTCTATCCCTTTACTCTTTTATCTGCAGGTATTGGCGTATAAAGAATGATTTAGGATCGCAGAACGTCTTAAATCATTCTCCGTCCCTATCGACTACTTTAACTATCGTTTTCGAAACTAACGTTTCTACAAACTCAGTCAAAGAGGGGGCTTCTGTAGACACCTAAAAATGTCTCCCCAAAACCAAACCCGATGATGAACAACCTTTCACCGCCATTATTGATCGGGTTGAGTATTTAATCTTGGAGTGCTTAAATCCATATTTCCATTTCATAAACCAACCCAATTCCTAGCCCATTTCCCCAAACCATAACTTATTTTCTTCTTTTCGTGCCTTTAAACCCAAATAATTCATTTCGTGTCCTTTAAAATAATTCATTTCGTGTCCTTTATATAAAAACGTTTATTCCAGTTTATTTTGGTCCATAATCTGGGTCCATTGATTGAATAGTTGGATGGGGCTTTAAAAAATCTTTCAAACAATATATTATAAGCCCAAATCCAAGTTATAACGAATAAGTTATGGCCAAAATATTAAAGCGAGCCCAAACCGAACCTAAGCCCACCTTACCTACGACCCAATGATCATGAGGAGGGTCCAAATGATTTAATACCATTCCTAAACCAATTAGGATTAATTGGAAGCTTCTATAAGTTTATAAACTATCTTAATTATCCTTTTTGAAAAGATAAGATTAAAGAGTTCGAAATTGAATTAAACTCCTCTTTTTTAAAGTCCTATTTTATCCGAATTGAAAGACATTCAAAGATAGACAGATATTATTTTCGTGCCTCATAGTTTTTATCAAAATTTTATATGGTTGGATAGCCCTTGTAATTATCTTTCCAATGATATATTATAATATCAATTCCGAGCTATAACGAAAAAGATATGAATAAAATGTCAAACTCTATCCAAAACTGACACCGTTTCACTATTTCGGCTATATCTTTTGTTCTACAAAATATTTTAATCTGATTCTAATTGGGTTAGAAAGTAGACTTCAATAGCTTTCCAACTATATCTTATTCATCTTATTCCAATTTCTGGATCTAAAGATATGATAAAAACAAAAACAAAAAAAACTGTTGTCTATCGCAAGTGTTTTATCCGATTCGAATTCTTATCTTTTCTTGATTCTTCGACCTTCTTTTTTCTCTATAAATAGAGGTCATATCTCCCCCTTTTCAATCATCAACAAGCTTAATCACAAAATCATTCTCTTCTCCCTCTTTAGCCTAAATACTAGCCTCCCTATTCTTCAATAATACTTCCCCTAAGCACTCCAAGGAGTCCATACAATACCCGAAGTTCTATACTTAAACCAAGGCGTGAAAGGTATAATTGACTGAGGGTTTGGACCAAATAAAATCAAATCTTTATTTAATTTAATTTTCATTTACTTTATATTTTTTTTTATTGAAGTTACTAACAGTTTATTCATGATGTAGCAATTTAAAGGAACGTGCTGAATGTGAGTAATTAATTAAATTAATTACTCTTATTTTATTTTATATTGCTAGTATCATTATTAGGGTTATTATTATTCACTACCACAAAAACTAGAATAAGAAACGCAAGATATAGAACGGTTAACTTAGATAGGCGATCTCCAGGATCATATAGAACGCCTATCTAATTAAACCGTTCTATTTGAGTTATTTATTATTTTTATTAAATTATAAAATTATTTTATAGAACGCATTTTATAGTTAATCGTTTTATTTGGTACATCCAAAATTTACACTTACAATATAGATCGCCCCTTTTCGTCAACCGTTCTATATGTTTAACATTATTTTTTTAAAAAAAAAATTAAGAAAATTCAAACATGTTAAAAGGCCCAAAATTCTAACCCTAACTCCTCTTAACTCCTAAAATAGTCGTCAATCCCATCATTCTCCATCTCTCCTTCATAACTTCATTCCCATCTTCATTTTCGATCCTCTGCTTTCACTTCTTCCCTTCTTTGAAATCCTAACTCCTTTCTCTTCTACCTTCATCCCTCAATGCCCTAAAAACTCCGAGTTGCATTACCTCCTTTCTGTCTTCTTCTTCCTCTATTTACAATTGTCCTATCTTTGCATCGCCGTTGATGTTACGAAGAATCTAGAGATACAATGAGCCTTGTTTTCCAATCCCAACTCCAATGCAGTGCGGTGAGAGAAAGATCGAACCATTTAATCTATGTTTTTCTCTTTTAATGGTTGCAAGCTGTTGCGAGTTGAATGGTATTTAACTTTATCAAGGTAGCTTGTTTAATTCTCAATTATTAAATATAGATCTACAACTTTTATCAATTGATTTTTATGTTATGATTTGGATTAAATTCTGATTTTTCATCTTTGATTTGTGGGTATTTGGTGCGGCTTCACTATTTGCATGCACTATTGGTGGCGACGCTTTGGTGGTTAAGGTTGGTGGAAGTGCAGGCTGCGGTGGTTGAGCTTGGTGGAAGCGCTGGTTGCGGTGGTTGAGATTGGTAGAAGCGTTGGCTGTAATGGTTGAGGTTGGAGGAAGCACGATAGACTACGTACGGTTGAATTGGTCAATTGGATTTTTTTTAATTGGATTACTATTACCACATTGATAATTTTTAAGTTATTAGTTAGAGAATTATTGTATCAAAATGTACTTCAGATGTAATTTTTTTTTTTTTTTTTGGAAGCATGAGATGTAATTAATTAAATTTAAAGGATAATAAAGTTTGTTTGAATTTGACATTTGATTTTGACTTTTACAATTTCAATTTCAATTTTATTTATTAATTGACGATATAGATTAGTATATAGGAACATCCATGACGCAAAATTATTTTTTTTTTTAAAAAAATTGACAAAGAGAACGGTTATCTTTGGTAACCGTTCTCTTTTATTCATTTTTTATAAGCATATGAAATAGGAAAGAGAACGGTTATCTCTAGCATATAGAACGCATCTTGCAGCCGTTCTCTTTTCCCTTGCATATAGAACGTCTCCTATACTCGTTCTCTAAACCTTACACATCGCTTAGCAGAAGAACGCCTCTGAGGCGTTTTATAAGGCCTATTTCAACAGTTCTCTATTCCATTTTTTGTACTAGTGATTATTTGATTTGACTAACAAATTATTGTTGAATTGCTTACAATATTAATGTTTATTCTATTATTTTTATGATCACCATATTGCATGTTTAAAGGGAATATGTAATTGAAAATCACGCCTAATAAGATAATTTGGACAACCGGTTTAAGATCCTTTTTAATCTTGTTGTTAAATCAAGTGATCACAATATTTTAGAATAATGTGTTGCATTAATATTCAACCAATTTAGCCTAATAATAGTTGGAGCAAATTGAATATTTTGTTTGTATTCCTTTGAGATCGCAGGAATCACTTTTCACAATAAGAATCGAGTAGAGGCCAATACGGGCGAATGTGACTCCATGACTCACTTCGTACCATCATCCCCGATCCTCCTTTCGTGGTTCCGAACCATATGGAGTTAGTAATCTCATGGATTATGAATGGGGTGTAACCTTCACGGGTCAATCGTTGTTGCCTTCGTTGTCCCTTTATCGTGGTTGCCTTTTATGGTCCGTGAACGGTTTACAAGTTCCTTAAAAACTTGTTGGCGGCTCCCTACTTTATTTGTCCCTAATCGTATTATGTCAAATCCCACTTCCTATGAGTGCCAAGCATATTCACAACATGCTTTTTACGTAGGCGTCGTTCGAAGTGCGCCTACATTATGATAATATCTAAATATGGATGACTATTATCCCATGTACAATCTAGAATACTCTAGAGTTGGGTATTTGGTCTTATCCGTTGATGGAACCCTATGTAATGTACATTATATATATCCCGTACTAGATGGAATATAAGATACAACGTAACAATCTTCCCTCATCTCTCTATATTTTTCTCTTCCATATTTAATACGTTATCAGCACCATTTCTAGTCAACTGAGTAGGATTACCAAACATTTATCTAGAATCCCATATTATTATTATCATGTAAGTATGATCGCAGCCCATAACAATTATAATTTAACATTTATATACTTTTGCATGCTTATTTATTGGAATATCAACATATATAAAGAATACAGAGCATGATATATAATTTAAGGTTCCATCCTTATTTTTCTCCATGCTAACGTTCTCGATCATCTTCTATTTCGTTCTTATTTATGCATGATTTGTATCAGGTTTATTTATGCATGATTATAACGTTTAGTACATATTTTGGATACTATTTATATATACTTATATTTTAATATTATTTTGTATAGTGAAAAATGTCGAACCTTGCCAAGCTCGAATTTGTGGCCCTTGATATTACCGGAAAGAATTATTTATCATGGGTGTTAGATGCTGAAATACATGTAGATGCTAAAGGGCTTGGTGAATTAATAAAAGAGGCTAATAAGGCAACACCTCAAGATAAGGCTAAAGCCATGATTTTTCTTCGCCATCACCTCCATGAAGGGCTCAAAAATGAATATTTAACTGTGAAAGCCCACAAATCCTTTTGAGTAATCTAAAGGAAAGGTATGACCACCAAAAAAAGTGATACTCCCTAGAGTTCGTTATGAATGGTTAAATTTTAGATTGCAAGATTTTAAATCTGTTTGTGAATATAACTCAGCTATGTTTAAAATAACTTCTCAATTGAAATTATGTGGAGAAAATATTACTGATACAGAAATGCTTGAAAAGACATACTCCACTTTCCATGCTAATAATATTGTCCTGCAGACACAATATAGAGAAAAAGTTTTTAAAAAATATTATGAATTAATATCTTGTCTTCTTGTGGCTGAGCAAACTAACGAGCTATTAATGAAAAATCATGAATCACGTCCTACTGGCTCTACTCCATTCCCTGAAGCGAATGTGACAACCCATAATGGGAAAGAAACTAAAAACAGAGACCATTCCATCAGTAGTGGTTGAGGTAGAGGTCGTGGTCGTGGCCAATGGCGCGGTCGGGGTCGTAGACGTGGATATGGTAGAGGTTGTGGAGGTCATTTCACAAACTCACATTCCCACCAGAAGTGGGAACGTAGGGATAAAAAAGAGAAAAGTGATACCAATATTTGTTACCGTTGTGGAGGAAAAGGTCATTGGTCTCGGGTTTGTAGAACTCCAAAGCATCTTATTGAACTTTACCAAGAATCATTGAAGAAAAGAAAGAAAGTTGAGGCAAACCTTGTTCTTGAAGATGGTGAAGGTGATTTTGATTTTGGCAATGCAAATCATTTCGATGTTGCTAATTTTCTTACTTCCCCGGAAGGGAATAGTTTTGATTTTGGCAATACAACTCATTTAGAAGTTGTTGATTTCTTCACTACCCCAGAAGGGAATAATTAATATTATATTATTTTGTGTCAGTTTTAAGTATTAGACTTATATTTGCTTATTCTAGTGATTTACTTAAGTTTATTTCTTTCGTTGTAATAAGGACTTTTGCTTTATAAATTTAAGAATTATTTGAGTGTTTTTATTGATTTATGTATTTTATCATCTTTATTTTTATGCTTAATATTTTGACATGTATTTTATTTCATGAAGAACATGGATATAACTCAAGTTCAATTTGCTATGAATGGTGAAGAATTATGTCTTACTGATAGTTCAACTACTCATACAATACTTAAAAATAAAAAATATTTCTCGCTCTCATTTGATGATGAAAAGAACTAATGTGAGTACCATATCGGGTAGTACAAATATCATTGAGGGCTCCAGAAGAGCCACTATAAAGTTGCCTTGGGGAACTGAAATCAAAATAATTGATGCTTTATACTCCCCATTGTCTCAAAGAAGTTTATTAAGTTTTAAGGATATTCGCAACAATGGTTATCATATTGAGACAATTAATGAAGAAAATAATGAATTCCTTGAAATCACAAATATAACTCAAGGCTCAAAACATGTTTTGGAGAAACTACCTACATTCTCTAGTGGTTTGTACTACACAAAAATCAATGCTATTGAAGCTCATGCTATAGTAAACCAGAAGTTTACTGATAATTTTGTTGTTTGGCATGACCGGTTAGGCCATCCCGGTTCAATAATGATGCGAAAAATAATTACGAATTCATGTGGACATTCTTTGAAGAGCCAGCAGATTCTTCATAATAAGTTTTCATGTGCTGCTTGCTCAGAAGGCAAGTTGATTATTCGTCCATCACCAGCTAAAATTAATTTTGAATCAATTAGTTTTCTGGAACGTATACAAGGAGATATTTGTGGGCCCATACATCCCCCATGTGGACCATTTAGATATTTTATGGTTTTAATTGATGCATCAACTAGATGGTCACATGTGTCTTTGGTATTAACTCGTAACATGGCGTTTGCGAGATTACTTTCCCAATTGATTAAGTTACGGGCACATTTTCCAGATACTCCCATTAAGACTATTCAGCTTGACAATGCTGGTGAATTTACATCTCAAGCTTTTAATGATTATTGCATGTCCATTGGGATAAATGTTGAACATCCTGTATCACATGTTCATACACAAAACGGTCTAGCAGAGTCATTAATAAAACGTATTCAGTTAATTGCTAGACCATTGCTTATGAAGTCCAATCTCCCAATTTCTGCTTGGGGACATGCTATATTACATGCAGCAGCACTAATTCGCATTAGGCCAACAAGTTATCACAAGTTCTCCCCATTACAATTGGTTTATGGTCAGGAACCAAATATTTCCCATCTAAGAATTTTTGGATGTGCGGTAAAGTTGTATCCCCTAATCAAAAATAATTACCTAAATCACTAACTAAGGTAGATAGGGAAGTAGGGTCGATCTCCACAGGGAAACAAGTCTTTTTATTCCTAATTAATTATTATAATCTAAATTATTTAAGTAACCAATATTTATGTTTGAGTATGAAACTAAACTACAAAGAATAGGAATAGGGAGAAAACAATATATAAAAGGATCTAGGGCATAGGTTCACCAATAAATAATACTCCAGGGTAATCAATCATTGACATGGCATAAATAACATGATTAACAGGCTCTCGCAATTTATTAATCAACATAGATCTAACAGGCTCTCGCAATTTACTAGATCTAAGTTCTTATTGAAAATAGCCTTTAATATCAAATTAACATCTGCTCGATTCATCAATTTAATATTGCTATACTTTTACAAGCCGCAATTGTAAAACATTAAAACAATCCAATAAGAAATTATCATGCAATACCAACAATCAATAATAGTCAATCATCAATGCATCAATTAACCAGATTGTAAAGGGCTCTCGCTACGTATTACAATCACACAATTAATTTACCGATATTAAATCTCATCTCTCGAATCTTGACTTAACCATTTATAAATTAACTTGCCTATTGAAACTAGACCTAAACATTAATTCTCATCTCTCGATTCTTGAATCAATATTATCAAACTCATGCATAAAAGATAGGCCTAATCTAGTCATAGAGCATTAAATCAATCAATAGGAAATTAATCTAGCATTGATAATCAACAACAATAATTTACCCCTTCATATTATTTATTAGATTCCCATAAACCCTAGAAATTAAACTACTCACACATATTAAAAACTAAACTAATCAAAGTAATAAAATAAATCATGATGAAAGGAATAAAATAAATAACTAAGATTAAGGGAAGAGAAATCGTTACCAAAATAAATCTGGAATTAATGAAAGAATTAAGAACAAAAGTTTAGAGAGAGATTAAGAGAGAGAAAACTAAGTAGAGAGAGAAAGTCTAAGAGAGAAGATAAGTGAAGACGTGGAGAGAGAGATCCTCATAATCGTCCTCAAAACGTACTTAAAAACAAAACTAAAACAAACTCCTAATTAGAAACTAATTGCTCGACAAAAGAGCCCTTCCAGAAACACGCGCCCGATCGGGCTAGAGGCCGCCCGATCGGGCGCGCCTTTTTGCTAGCACACTCTTCTCAGCAGCACCGCCCGATCGTGCTAACCCTCGCACGATCGGGCGCACCTTGGGCCACTCGTCCTTGGCTTGCTGCGCTTCTTGCCCGATCGGGCCCTTGTGGCTCCTCGAGGCTTTGGACTTCCGATTGGGCTCGACTCCTCGGCCCAATCCGGATCTCCTCTTCGGGTCTTGAATACTCGGTCCAAACCTCGGTATTCCAAATACCGAGCCCTTAATCACCGGCTCAATGGCTCTAGCCGGCCTTGGGCTTCAACGACGGTCGTGCTCCTCCAATGCTCGTAGTTGCTTCATAAAAATCCCGGGAAAATGCTCCAAAGGTGCAATTCCCTGCAAAAACTCAACCAAAACTACGAAAACACTAGAAAACACATATTAGTAATAAAAGTGGCTCTAAAGAGCCAAAAACACTACTAATTATGACCAAGGGACGGGGGTAAAATACTATATAAAATGGACACATCAAACTCCCCCAAGCCAAACCTTTGCTTGTCCCTAAGCAAAGAGCTCATCAATGAACATATAAAACATACTTCACCCCAATAATCAAATCAAGAACCAACGATTCAAGGTAAAATTAATGAACATGCTTCAACATCAATCAATCTTATTCATCTAATCACCCTTCCTCCCCAACAATTGTCAAGTAGAGCAAACCACAAGAGCATATAGAATTCAAGACTAGTGCTCACACACTCGACTCTCATTTATGTGGCGAGTAAAGAATGTACTCGATCTCTCTCCAACCAACCCCTTAAATGTGAACAATGCCCTCCCAACTCACACTCTCGTGTGTATAAAAACATTGAACGCTCATCCTACTAGTCGACTCGAAATATGCCAAGTCATAACTTGCATTGATAAACAACACTTTCACATTTACATAACTTCTATGCACAAGGTCGGAAGGTCTTTTAAGCTTGTAATGTAAGGCTAGGGTAAAGGTAGGATAAATTTGGGATCATGTGAGAGAAAGCTATGCTAAAAGGGAGCCAAATCCTAATAAACCCATGATAAAAAATAATGATCATACACATCTCCAACATAACCAACTCCAAACAACAATCCACCAAATATACTCCAAACGATATAAACAATCCCAACACTTACAATTTCACTCATAAGATATGATAATATGGAACTTTGAGTGAAAAACAAACTTTGAACTCATTCTTTTTTTTCTTTTGATTAACCTTCAAACATTTTTCTTTTGCTCTTTTTTTTTTCTTTTCAACTCATATTGGAAATTTCAACTTTGAAACACAACATCAATATTTTCCAATCAAAAATCAAAGAACAATAACTCTTCTTTTATTCCCACATTGTGCAAACAATATGCACACCACAACTCCCTCACCTCACCAACTAATAGCTCCCCCAAGCCAAGCTTGGGACTAGTAACCAATGGGGCTCAAGTAGGCTTGTAATGTGGCTAAATAAACAATAAAAGGGCACAAGCAACAACATGGGTAACAAGAAGGGAACAAATGTATCTAAATACTCCAAAGGCTACCTAAAAGAATGAGCGCCTTCGTCCTCCTCATGTGCATAATAATAAGTCATGAAACACTACTCATAGTTGCAAATCGATACTCAAATTCATTTACATACCAGGAATTATGGAACTATCACACATTCCTAACCAAATCAACTAGTCAAGCACTATATTCACAAGTAGTTGGGCAAAATTGACGCATGTTTAGGAATCCAAACAATTAGACGTCAAATCATGATCAACAAATCCACAATATTCATCATCGAATACCTAGAATCAAAACAATTTTTCTCAAGTATGGGGCGCAGGGAAGCATGATTTACAATTCATTGGAACGTATTTTTGAATTTTTTTTTTATTTTTTCAATTTTTTGTATTTTTCATATAAGGAAAGCAATAAAACTAAATTAGAAAGAAAATAAAAACTACACTAGAAAGCAAGTAAATAGAGAGAAAGGAAAGAGAGTTACCAAGCGAAAGATTACCCCCCCCAAGCCAAATCAAGCAATGCCCTCATTGACTTGGGAGTGTAACCTACTCCTCATCCTCATCCATCCTTGAATAGCCGCCACCACCATGGCTAGAACCGGCCCCTCCATGGCTCGAACCACCACCTCCATGACCCGAACCACCTGCAAAATAGTTAAGGTCTACATTCCCCCTAAGCCCACCAAAAGGAGCATCAGTCCCATATCCATGGACCGATGAATAGTCCACATAGGTACCGTAGGCACTAGGGTTCGTATATCCACCATGCGGATATTGGAACCAATCAGGGACAAGTGAATCGGGGGGAATAGCCCCCCGACGTGCGTAGTCATCATACATGGGGTATAAGCCCCGCCCCAAGTTCCTCTCCACAACCCCAACCCTAGCATCTAGGGCTCCTACCCTAGTGTCCAAATTCCTAACCATACCCTCCATCCTCCCTTGCCCACTCTCTATCCGATCCAATTGGCTTCTAAAAGCCGAAAAGTAATATGGGGCGTTAGGGTCGATGTTGTAGTTGGTTGAGGAAGTGGGAATGTTATGTGTGTAGTGTTGGGGTGATGGTTGGTGGAAATGTTGTGGTGGTGAGGGAGGTGCTTGGTGGTGTGCTTGGGCCTCCCCTTGGTCTCCTAATTCAAAGGTATAAGAGGGAAGACCCTTCCCAAATTTGGTCAAGGCCGGGTTAGGCAAGGTGAAAGCGTTGTCTTTTCTACCCGACTCCCTATGAATCACCCACCAAGTCTCACCCCCTATCACATTTATCCAATTAAGGCCTCCTAAGTAGGGTGCGTCCATTAAGGTTGGTCCGGCTACCTTACCATCATCGCTAGGGGTCCAACTAAGGTATTTGACCGCAATGTGGGTTACTAACCCACCAAAGTAAATTGGGACCTAGACCTACCCGATTCGGCCGCATTGGCCACCCTCTGAAAGTGTTGGGCCATCCTATGAACTATGTTAAGCTTGTCACTCTTAGAAAATCATGTATGATCCTAATAGTTCTAGTTCATCTCTCCTCACATTAGCCGGTCCATGCCTCTCAAAGATGGTAAGGCCAACAAACCGTTGCCAAAGTTTTGGCACGGGATGTTGAATCCAAGTGCCCTTGGCATGTTGGAGGTTCAAGTTAGGATTCCCCGTTAGAGCACGGTAGACAAAAGTAATGTTGTCTTGGGGTGGTTCAATTGGTCTATCGGCTTTCAATTCAAACAATTTTCCAAAATCTTTCAAGGACAATCTAATATCATTATTAAACAATCGAAATTGAACATGAGAGATTAAAGCATTTGATTTTATGACATTAAAACTAGAAATGAATTCTAAAGTCAAATAATCATAAGTATCATAGTGTAAATTGAACAAACCACTCATGCCAATTCCTTTGAACAGTTTTTCAACATGTTTATCAATTCCTAGTCTAGAAAGCGTAGATGATGAATAAAACGGGTAGGAATTACCTGCCGTGAGATGAGGTTGAGCATCCTTTGCCTTTGCTCTTGGGTGGTGATGACCACCCTCTCCCACCCCGGAATTTGCAACTCCGGGTCAATGCTGGGTGCTTGTTGCCTCGATCCTTCACCCCTTACAGTTCTAGATCTCTTGAAAGCCAATTTATGTGAAAGTAGTAGGAATTGAAGCTTTCTCTCTCTTAGGGTTTGAGAAGAAATTGAGAGAAAGTGTTGAATATTTAGTGTAGATTGTGGAGGAAGATGAGAGGAGTTGGAAAATGTAAGAATTTTTAAGTTTGGATGGAAGAATTGGAAGAGATCTTGGATTGAAGTGTGAGTTGAAGGTTTGAAAATGGAGGTTTTAGAGAGAGAAAGTGAGATGAAGAAGATGAAATAAGGAGAAAGTGAGGAAGGGAAGAAGGGAAGAGAAAATAAAAGTGGGTCGTCCCGATGGCGCGCCCGATCGGGCTAGCCTTGCCCGATCGGTCGAAAGGGGTGAATTTCAGAATGTATGGTGCGCGCCCGATCGGGCGAGCTTCGCCCGATATTTCTTTCCTTCTCACTCGATTCCCGCCCGATCGGGCGACCTTGCCCGATCGGGCGAAAAGTGAACTTGTTTCCAGGTCTCCTCTCGCGCCCGATCGGGCATATTCGCACGTTCGGGCGAATTTTTGTCCGATTTCTGCCTCACTTGCGCGCCCGATCGGGCGAGCCTCGCCCGATCGGGCCCGTACCAAGCCTTGGAGTTTCTCCGATTTCTTTTCTTCTTCAATTTTTTCTAAGTCGTTTTACCTGTCAAATTCATACCTGTATAACAACACTAAAAATAGTAAAATATCACTCTCCTCACCTCTCTAAAATAAAAATAAAATAAGAGAAAAGGAAAACTAATCTAGAAAGCATAAAATACGGGTTGCCTCCCGCAAAGCGCTGGTTTATATAGGTCCCGCACGACCTTCTTACCAAGTATAATTCCTAGGACCCTTTACCTAACGCTTGATCGGGTGGTTTCTCACCCGGTCTGGCGATGTTTAGGCTGCGATGCGGCTTCCTGATATAACCTGTGGGACGCCAAGTCGCCTTATCTAGTGGATCCTCCTTGACTTGGAAAGGGGGATTTTCAATGCTACGCACTAAAAACCCTTCTTCGATCGAATGTTGCTTCAAATTATCATTGCGTTCAACACTTGCAACTCGATCTGGCGGAACTCTTACCGTAGGCTCGATTCGCACAACTTGCTCGATCGGTTCCACTTGTTCAACCTCAAAACCAAGACCAACAATGTAGAGTGCTCTTTCTATTGCATCGACTTCCTTCTGCCATGTGTCTATCTCATCTGAAAAGGATGCAACGCAAGATACCGCCTCCAAGGGATCTTTTTCAAGAGCTTGGGGCTTGTTAGAATAATTTACAACCACATTAACACTGAAACATTTCTCCTCAGTCATGGAGCTTTTGGGGGCGTTATTCAGATTAAAAACAACTTTATCGTCCCCTACTGATAGTGTTAACTTACCACTTCTACCATCTATGACTGCTCCTGCAGTGTTAAGGAATGGTCTACCCAAAATAATTGGGGTTTGCATATCCTCAGCCATATCAAGGACAACAAAATCTACAGGTATATAAAATTTACCTACTCTAACGGGGACATCCTCTAAAACACCTAGGGGGTATTTGAAAGAGCGGTCGGCCATTTGCAGAGTTATATTGGTGGCTTTTAATTTACCCATATTCAACTTAGAACACACAGATAATGGCATGACGCTAACACTAGCACCCAAATCACATAATGCATTATCAATCAAGAGATTACCAATATGACAAGGGATAGAAAAACTACCCGGATCTTTTAATTTAGGTGGAGACTTATTTTGAAGTACGGCACTACACTCTGCAGTGAAAGCTATTGTCTCTACCTCACTAATAGACCTTTTTCTCGTCAAAATTTCTTTCATGAATTTCGCATACGAGGGGATTTGTGTGATCAATTCAGTAAAGGGAACTGTTACCTTCAGATCTTTAACCACCTCCAGGAACTTACCAAACTGCTTGTCCAAGTTTGTCTTCAATTGACGATTGGGGAAAGGAAGTTTGATGATTGGCTTTGGAGCATTCTTATTCTTGTCTGGTATAGCCACCTTCTCTGGAGTTGTACCCTGCAATGTAGAATTAGATATGTTAGTATTATCTTTTAGCCCTGCAGGGCTATCAACTACATTGTTTGGTTTAATGGAATCAAGATTAGCATTATTTAATAAAATAGGTTCATCAACTCTGGGCATAGAGGGCCCTGCATAGTTTGAACCACTCCTTAGAGTAATTGCAAATGCTTGATCCGTAGGCTTAGTCGGCTGTGCCGGCAGGGCTCCCTGTTGGCGTGCTTGTAGAGTAGCGGAGAGTTGCGCAATTTGATTATCTACAATTTTATTATGCGCTAGAATTTGATCAATTGTCGCATCCCTGCTCTCCATGCGCTTTTGCATATTGACCAACATTGCTCTAATTTCCCCCAAAGAAGGGTCGGAAGATGAGGGGGGTTGTTTTGGTTGATTCTTCTGGCTAGCATTGGGATGATAGTATTTCTGCTGTTGTTGCTGTGGCACCTGTGGTTCTTGTGGTGGCGGATTTTGAACATTAGTGCTCCGGTAGGAAAGGTATGGATGATTCCGATACCCAGGATTGTAAGTGTTGGAGTATGGGTTATTCTGCCTATAAGCTTGGAAGGCATTAACTTGCTCCACGAAACTCCTGCAATCCTGCTCCCAATGACCTACAATACCACAATTTTCACAGAAAGCCTCATTAGAATTATTATTAATCGCAGAAACATTAGCTACATTAGCAGTGCTCAGATTATCTAATTTTTGACAAATAGAGGTCAATTGAGCTTGCAAAAAGGATACAGAGTCGACACTATGTTTCCCCTTGTTAGCAAATCCTCTGGGATTCCCATATTGGGAATTGTGTATCGCCATATCTTTAATAACCTGACCTGCATCATCAACATTAAGATTCATAAATCTCCCACTAGCTGCAGAGTCTAAAATTATTCTAGAAGAATTTCCAATGCCGTTATAAAAGGCTTGGATTAACTGCCATTGTGCTAAATTATGGTGAGGGCATTCTCTTTGTAAGTCCTTGAACCTCTCCCGAGCCTCATATAAAGACTCATCGGCTTCTTGGGCAAAGTTCTGAATCGCACTCCGTAGTACTGCTGTTCTCTCTGCAGGATAATACTTATTATAGAAATTCAAAACAAGAGTTTCCCAGTCAGTTATACCAAGTGTAGTTCTATTTAAGCCATTAAACCATAATTTAGCTTTTCCGGTTAAAGAGAAGGGAAAGAGAATCTCCCTGATTTGGTCTTGAGTGACCCCGGCTTGCCTGATGGTGTTGCAATATTGACAATAGTCGGCAATGTGAAGATTCGGGTCTTCACCCTTTGCTCCACTGAATTGCTTCCTCTCTATCATCGTTATAAATTGGGGCTTGATCTCAAATTGAACCCCATCAAGAGCCGGAGTAGGGGTGAGATGTGGAAAATTCGTAAGCTTTGGTTGTGAATAATCACTAAGCTTCTTTGGAGCCGTCATCTCTGATTCTGTGTCTGATGATACCTCTAAATCGCTAGAATCAGATGGAGGATCGCGGTGATTATTGTTATTATCACCAGAATCCGCCAGGATTTGCTTGTAGAAGTTTTTCTGTCTATGGATGGAACGTTCGATCTCAGGATCGAATGGGATGTAACCTGATCTGGAACACCTGGGCATAAACAAAAACTAGAAGCAGATATGAGATTTGTCTCAGAAAACTAACGCTCTCTGAGACAAAAGAGAAATAATCTAGACTACAAAAACAATCAGAAATAAAAATAAAACCGTTTCCCCGGCAACGGCGCCAAATTTTGACAGGGTAAAGTCGTATCCCCTAATCAAAAATAATTACCTAAATCACCAACTAAGGTAGATAGGGAAGTAGGGTCGATCTCCACAGGGAAACAAGTCTTTTTATTCCTAATTAATTATTATAATCTAAATTATTTAAGTAACCAATATTTATGTTTGAGTATGAAACTAAACTACAAAGAATAGGAATAGGGAGAAAACAATATATAAAAGGATCTAGGGCATAGGTTCACCAATAAATAATACTCCAGGGTAATCAATCATTGACATGGCATAAATAACATGATTAACAGGCTCTCGCAAGTTATTAATCAACATAGATCTAACAGGCTCTCGCAATTTACTAGATCTAAGTTCTTATTGAAAATAGCCTTTAATATCAAATTAACATCTGCTCGATTCATCAATTTAATATTGCTATACTTTTACAAGCCGCAATTTTAAAACATTAAAACAATCCAATAAGAAATTATCATGCAATACCAACAATCAATAATAGTCAATCATCAATGCATCAATTAACCAGATTGTAAAGGGCTCTCGCTACGTATTACAATCACACAATTAATTTACCGGTATTAAATCTCATCTCTCGAATCTTGACTTAACCATTTATAAATTAACTTGCCTATTGAAACTAGACCTAAACATTAATTCTCATCTCTCGATTCTTGAATCAATATTGTCAAACTCATGCATAAAAGATAGGCCTAATCTAGTCACAGAGCATTAAATCAATCAATAGGAAATTAATCTAGCATTGATAATCAACAACAATAATTTACCCCTTCATATTATTTATCAGATTCCTATAAACCCTAGAAATTAAACTACTCACACATATTAAAAACTAAACTAATCAAAGTAATAAAATAAATCATGATGAAAGGAATAAAATAAATAACTAAGATTAAGGGAAGAGAAATCGTTACCAAAATAAATCTGGAATTAATGAAAGAATTAAGAACAAAAGTTTAGAGAGAGATTAAGAGAGAGAAAACTAAGTAGAGAGAGAAAGTCTAAGAGAGAAGATAAGTGAAGACGTGGAGAGAGAGATCCTCATAATCGTCCTCAAAACGTACTTAAAAACAAAACTAAAACAAACTCCTAATTAGAAACTAATCGCTCGACAAAAGAGCCCTTCCAGAAACACGCGCCCGATCGGGCTAGAGGCCGCCCGATCGGGCGCGCCTTTTTGCTAGCACACTCTTCTCAGCAGCACCGCCCGATCGTGCTAACCCTCACACGATCGGGCGCGCCTTGGGCCACTCGTCCTTGGCTTGCTGCGCTTCTTGCCCGATCGGGCCCTTGTGGCTCCTCGAGGCTTTGGACTTCCGATTGGGCGCGACTCCTCGGCCCAATCCGGATCTCCTCTTCGGGTCTTGAATACTCGGTCCAAACCTCGGTATTCCAAATACCGAGCCCTTAATCACCGGCTCGATGGCTCTAGCCGGCCTTGGGCTTCAACGACGGTCGTGCTCCTCCAATGCTCGTAGTTGCTTCATAAAAATCCCGGGAAAATGCTCCAAAGGTGCAATTCCCTGCAAAACTCAACCAAAACTATGAAAACACTAGAAAACACATATTAGTAATAAAAGTGGCTCTAAAGAGCCAAAAACACTACTAATTATGACCAAGGGACGGGGGTAAAATACTATATAAAATGGACACATCAGTAGGTTATTTATCTGATCCTCATAATGGTCGGTCACAAACTGGATATGTGTTCACATATGGTGGTACTGCCATTTCTTGGCGTTCCATGAAACAAACCATTGCAGCTACTTCTTTCAATCATGCTGAGATTTTAGCAATTCACGAGGTTAGTCGTGAATGTGTATGGTTAAGGTCGGTAAATCAACATATAAAAGAAGTTTGTGGTTTATCATTTGAGAAAGAGGCACCAACAATTTTATATGGGGATAACGCAGCTTGTATTGCTCAACTTAAGGAAGGATACATCAAAGGCGACAGAACAAAGCACATCTTACCCAAATTTTTCTTCACTCATGATATTCAGAAGAATGGAGATATAAATGTGTTGCAGATTCGTGACAGGGTAAATTCGTATCCCCTAATCAAAAGTAATTACCAAAGTCCTCTAACTAAAGTAGATAAGGAAGTAGGGTCGAACTCCACATGGAAACAAGTCTTTCTACTCCTAATTAATTATTATAATCTAAATTATCAAAGTAACCAATATTGTTGTAAATAAATTCTATACTGCGAAGAATAAGATCGAGGGAAGTAAAGTAGGGAGAAATTAAATATTAAAAGACCTAGGGCATAGGTTCACTAATAAACAATATTCCAAGGCAATTCATAATAAGCAATCATCAAGCATTGATTAATCAGATTATAAAGGGTTTTCGCTACGTATTATAATCACAGAGTTAATTTACCGGTATTAAATCTCATCTGTCGAATCTCGACTTAACCATTTATAAATTAATCCGCCTATTGAAACTAAGCCTAAACATCAATTCTTATCTGTCGAATCTCGAATTAATATTGCTAAACTCATACAATTAAAATCTGGCCAAACCTAATTGCATAGCATTAAATCAATCAATAGGAAATTAACCAAGCATTGATAATTAACAATCACAAAATTACCCCTTCATATTATTTATTAGATCCCCATAAACCCTAGAAATAAAACTACTCAAGCATCATCATAACTAAACTAATCAAATAAATATAGCAAAACATAATCAAAGAAGTAAATAAAATAACTGAAATTAAAAGAGAAGAAATTGTTACCAAAAGAAATCTGGATTAATGAAAGTAATTAAGAACAAAAGTTGAGAGAGAATTTAAGAGAGAGAAAATATCCTAAGTAGAGAGAGAAAATCTAAAAGAGAAGGTAATTAGAATTTACGTACATAATTCGTACTTAAACATTCCTCAAAACAAAAATTAAAACAAATCCAATCAGTCTCCAAAGAAAAACACGCGCCCGATCGGGCGAAGGGCCGCCCGATCGGGCCCGCCTTTTTCCTTGCCCACTGCTGGTATGCCGCGCCCGATCAAGCTTACGCTCACCCGATCGGGCGCGCCTCTTCCTTGAGCGTTCTTTTGCGCGCATCCGCCCGATCGGACGTATGCTTGCCCGATCGGACCCGGTCTTCTTCTTCGAGGCTTGGATTTCGATTGGGCTCAATTCCTAGGCCCAATCTGGATTTCCTCATCGGGTCTTGATTAATCGATCCAATAGCCCCGGTATCTCATACCGAGCCCTTAATCACCGGCTCTCACCGATCCTGGGCTTCAAGAGTGGTCGTGCCCTTCTAGCTTCCGTAGTTGATCCATGAAAACCCGGGAAAATGCTCCAAAAGTGCAAATTTCCTGTAAAACTCAACTAAAACTACGAAAACACAAATTTGTAATAAAAGTGGCCCTAAAGAGCCAAAAACACTACAAATTATGACCGTGGGACGGGGGTAAAACACTATATAACTTGGACATATCAATTCGTTCAAGTGAGAATTTAGCAGACTTATTTACTAAGGCTCTTCCGACAGCAACATTCAAAAAGTTAGCTTACGGCATTGGATTGCGTCGTCTTAAAGATCTCAAGTGATGTAGTCCTGAGGGGGAGTTAATGCGCGCTGCACTCTTTTTTCCTTAATCATTGTTTTTTCCCACTGGGTTTTCCTGGTAAGGTTTTTAACGAGGCAACATCTTATGCGCATTATAGTGTATTATTTTGTACGGGTTTTATAATAAATGTTAGTTATTGTTTTATTCAATATATAGTCATCCAAGGGGGAGTGTTATGATAATATCTAAATATGGATGACTATTATCCCATGTACAATCTAGAATACTCTAGAGTTGGGTATTTGGTCTTATCCGTTGATGGAACCCTAGGTAATGTACATTATATAAATCCCGTACTAGATGGAATATAAAATACAACGTAACAATCTTCCCTCATCTCTCTATATTTTTCTCTTCCATATTTAATAGCATTACCAAAGAACATAAAGACATTACAAAAGAACGTGATAAAAACTTTATTAAAATTTTATGAAAAATTACACATTAACAGAATTTTTTGTTTACCAAAGATATCATTTCCCCAAAAATAGTTTTTTCTCTCTCTAAAAGCTCAACTTTCCACAATAATTTTAGTTTTCACTCTAAAAAATTATTTTCAGCTAAAAATATTTCAAGATTTCATTTTCAAATTAAATTTCAAATTTTAAAATTGAAATCACATATGTTAAAAGAACATAAGTTATAATGTAAGGAACATATAGTTCATACCTAAAGAACACACTAATTAAACTCAAATAACATACGATAATAAAAATAATTTAAATATATATGATAATAATAAAAAAAAAATAGGGCATTTTGTGAAAAACTATCTTATAAAACACTATTTTTTTTAGAAACTACCTAATACTCCCTCCGTTTCATAATGTTATTAGTCTCATAAACTATTTTGGGCGTTTCAAAAAGATCTACCCATATTGAATATATTTCATTTATAACTTGTTTTTTTTTAATTAATTGATTGTGGATTGATGACATGACTCTAATTAAAGAAATTTTTACCTTAAATTATGCAATTATAACTTGTGCTTTCCTAATGAAAAATCAAAAAAGTTAAATAAGGTAAACTAATTATGAAATTTGTTGTACTTTAATGTTAGATTCCAAATATATTTGTTTTCTTATTTTATGTGATTGATTCCATATGAGACTAACATTATGAAACGGAGGTAGTCAAAAAAATGTTGTAAGAAACTAACTTATAAAAGGGTAAATGTTGTAAGAGACTATTTTTTCGGCATTGACCACATCACTAGCCAATCACATGACTTTTTTTTTTTTGACAACTAATCACATGACTTTTAATTCACCCTTTACCTCCTTTTTTCTTAATTGACACGTGAAGTGTTCAACACCAGAAAATAAAAGTCAACGATGACTTTTCTACCAAGGGTAGTCTCTTACAACATTTACCCTTTTATAAGTGACAGGGTAAAGTCGTATCCCCTAATCATAAATAATTACCTAAGTCCTCTAACTAAAGTAGATAGGGAAGTAGGGTCGAACTCCACAGGGAAACAAGTCTTTCTATTCCTAATTAACTAATATAATCTAGATTATGAAGTAACCAATATTTATATTTGAATAATAAACCAAACTACGGAGATTAAGAATAAGGAGAAAACAATATATAAAAGGATCTAGAGCATAGGTTCACCAATAAATAATACTCCAGGGTAAAACATAATAATCAATCATTGACATTGCATAAATAACATGATTAACAGGCTCTCGCAATTACTATATCAACATAGATCTAACAGGCTCTCGCAATTTACTAGATCTAAGTTCCTATTGAAAATAGCCTTTAATATCAAATTAACATCTGCTCGATTCATCAATTCAATATTGCTATACTTTTACAAGCCATAATTGTAAAGCGTTAAAACAATTCAATAAGAAATTATCATGCAATATCAAAAATCAATAATAGTCAATCATCAATGCATCAATTAACCAGATCGTAAAGGGCTTTCGCTACGTATTACAATCACAGAATTAATCTACCGGTATTAAATCTCATCTCTCGAATCTCGAGTTAACCATTTATAAATTAATCTGCCTATTGAAACTAGACCTAAACATCAATCCTCATCTATCGAATCTCGAATCAATATTGTCAAACTCATGCATAAAAGATCAAGCCTAACCTAGTCACAGAGCATTAAATCAATCAATAGGAAATTAATCTAGCATTGATAATCAACAACAATAAATTACCCCTTCATATTATTTAAGGATCCCCATAAACCCTAGAAATAAAACTACTCACACATGGTAAAAACTAAACTAATCAAAGCAATAAAATAAAACATAATTAAAGGAATAGAATAAATAACTAAGATTAAGAGAAGAGAAATAGTTACCAAACAAATCTAGATTTAAGAATGGATTAAGAACAAAGGTTTAAGAGGGAGAGAATCTAAGAAAACAAATAAGAGAGTAAAGAAAGAGTAAAAGGAAAGAGAGAAAGAGAGTAAAATCGTATTACAGAGGAGTATTTATACCCCGTACAAAATCCTAAATTAAAACAAACTAAAACGACGCTAATCGTCTCCTAATAAATACACGCGCCCGATCGGGCACGCCTTTTTGCTCGTCAGAACTAATCTCGCGCTCGGCCGGGCGCGTCACCGGGCACCAGCCTTAGCTTCTCCCGCCCGGCCTGGCGCGCCTCCGGGCGCCAGCCTCTTTGGCCGGGCGGCTCTCTTGGGCCCCTATTTGGACTACGATTGGGCCCCAATTCTTCGGGCCAATCTGGGTTTCCTCTTCCGGTCTTGAATACTCGGTGCAAATGCCCCGGTATCACCTATACCGAGCCCTTAATCACCGGTTCGATGGCTCTAACCGGCCCTGGGCTATAAAATCTGGTCGTGCTTCTCCAATGCTCGTGATTGCTCCAAAATATCTCGGGAAAATACTCCAAAAGTATAAATCCCTGCAAAAGTCAACCAAATCTACGAAAACACTAGAAAACACCAATTAGTAATAAAAGTGGCTCTAAAGAGCCAAAAACACTACTAATTATGACCAAGGGACGGGGGTAAAATACTATATAAAATAGACACATCAATAAGCTAGGTTCTTATAACATAATTTTTAATAGGTAGTTTCTAAAAAAAAATGCTTCTGTAGAAACCTAAAAATGTCTCCCCAAACCCAAACCCAATGATGAACAACCTTTCACCGCCATTATTGGTCGGGTTGAGTATTTAATCTTTGGAGTGCTTAAATCCACATTCAATCCGAATACATTTCATAAAACAACCCAATTTTTAGCCCATTTCCTCAAACCATAACTTATTTTCCTCTTTTCGTGACTTTAAACCCAAAATAATTCATTTCGTGTCCTTTACAATCATTCATTTCGTATCCTTTTTATAAAAACATTTAGTTGAGTTTATTTTGGTCCATAATTTGGCCAAATTATTGAATATTTGGATGGAGCTTGAAAATAGCTTTCTAAAGATATATTATAAGCCCAAATCAAAGTTATAACGAATAAGTTATGGCCAAAATATTAAACTGAGCCCAAACCAAACCTAAGCCTACCTTACCTACGACCCAATGATCATGTGGAGGGTCCAAATTATTAAATCATATTCCTAAACCAATTAGGATTAATTAGAAGCTTCTATAAGTTTCTAAAAGATCTTAATTATCCTTTTTGAAAAGATAAGATTAAAGAGTTTGAAATTGAATAAAACTTTTCTTTTTGAAAATCCTATTTCTATCCCGAATTGAAAGACGTTCAAAGATAGTCATATATGATTTTCGTGCATCATATTTTTTATCCAAATTTTATATGGTTGGATATCCCTTGAAATTATCTTTCCAATGATATATTATAATATCAATTCCGAGCTATAACGGAAAATATATGAATAAAATGTCAAACTCTATCCAAAACTGACACCGTCTCACTATTTCGGCCATATCTTTTATTCTAAAAAATATTTTAATCTGATTCTAATTGGGTTAGAAATTATATTTCAAGAGCTTTCCAACGATATCTTATTTACCTTATTCTGATTTCTGGATCAAAAGATATGATAAAAACAAAAATCGCAAAAACTACAGTCTATCAAGTTTTATTCCGATTTAATTCGGATCTTATCTTGTTTTTTCGACCCTTCTTTTTTCTCTATATATAAAGGTCATACCACCCCTTTTTTAATCATCAACAATCTTGGTCACAAATCAGTCTGTCCTCTCTCTTTAGCCTAAACACTAGCCTCCCTATTATCTCATAATACTTCCCCTAAGCACTCCAAGGAGTTCATACTTAACCTGAGGTTCCGTCCTTAAACCAAGACGTGAAAGGTATAATTGACTGAGGGTTTGGACTAAATCAAATCTAATTTTTATTTTAATTTAACTTCCATTTGATTTATTTTTATTGAAGTTACTAACAGTTTGTTCATGATGTAGCAATTCAAGGAAACGCGGAAAGTGAGTAATTAATCACTTAATTACTCTTATTTTTATTCTTATTGCTAGTATCATGATTAGGTTAATTTTATATATGATTTGACTAACGCTATTATTGTTGAATTGTTTTCAATATTAATGTTGATTCTATTATTTATTAATCACCATATTACACGTTAAAGGGAATATGTAATTGAAAATCACGCCTAATAAGATAATTTGAACAACCAGTTTATGTTCCTTTTTAATCTTGTTTTTAACTCAAGTGATCAGTAATATTTTAGAATTATATGTTGCATTAATATTCAACCAATTTAGCTTAATAATAGTTTGGAGCAAATTGAATCTTTGTTTGTATGCCTTTGAGATCGCAGAAATCACTTTTCACCATAAGAATCGAGTAGAGGCCAATACGGGCGAACGTGACTCCATGACTCACTTCGTACCATCATCCCCGATCCTCCTTTCGTGGTTCCGAACCATATGGAGTTAGTAATCTCATGGATTATGAATGGGGTGTAACCTTCACGGGTCAATCGTTGTTGTCTATCGTTGTCCCTTAATCGTGGTTGCCTTTTATGATCCGTGAATGGTTTACAAGTTTCGAAAAAACTTGTTGGCGGCTCCCTACTTTATTTGTCCCTGTAGACACCCATTTGTGTCTCCCCAAAACCAAACCCAGTGATGAGTACCTTTCACGTCGAATCATAATCGAATGAAGTGAAAGTGTGGAAAGTCTAATGTTGCGGATAGTTTTAATTTCTTTTCTCTTCTCTCTGTTTTTGAAAAAATTATTTTAAGAAAAACAGTCAATCCAGTTTGGTTGGTCCATGATATGGGTCCAATAGTGGTGTAGTTGGATGGGGCTTGACAAGAGCTTTCCAACGATATATTATAAGCCCAATTCCGATGAATATTGAGGAAACCAATTTACTGAACTGGGCCCGGTTTGAGCCTTATATGCGGCCCAATGATCTTGGGGAGGGCCTAATATAGATTTATCATTCCTAATGCAATTAGGAATGGTTTTAGTCTTCTAGATTCTTCTAGAAGGTTCTTTTCATTCCTAATTCAATTAGCATTGATAAATTGACTTTTGTTGACTTTTCAGAGTTTTAATTAAAATTAAAGAGCATTTTTGAGGAAAAAATACGATTTTATCCTCCTGTACGGCAATTTCTATCTGATTTTAAGAAAACGCGTGATTTTCGGAATCAGCGCCAAACGCCAGCTGTAGCGCCTGGCGCTAGCATTGGCGCCTGGCGCTAATGTTGGCGTCTGGCGCCAACAGCCAGCGTTGGCGCTAATCAGATTTTGGGTGCGCCAGAACTCTGTTTTTGATATTTTATCTTTTTGGCTGATTTTCTTTATAAATAACGTGCTAAAAACTCCGTTTTCATTCATCAACAATCATCAATTTCCATTAACCAATTTTCATTCACCTACAATCTACCAATACTCTCTCTCTCTTTTCTAAACTAGCTTCTCTCAAATACAAAATTCCGCATTCATTAGATCTAGATACACCTAGCCATATTCGAAGTTGCCTTCGCCCTAGACGTGAAAGGTTTAATTTCTGAGGGTTTGGTCCCAAATCTCTCTTTCTATTATTTAATTGTTTTGTTTTGTTTATTATTTTCCTTGAAGTTACTAACGTGTGTATTTTGTTATTAGAAAGAGGTACGAGGCATCAAAGTAAGTACTTTAATGGTTTTCATTGATATTATGATGTAGAAATCATGCTTAGATGTTATTAAGATATTCCTAGTGTAGGCGTCGTTCGAAGTGCGCCTACGTAAAAGCATGTGTAAATATGCTTGGCACTCATAGGAAGTGGGAACTGACATAATAAGATTAGGGACAAGGAAAGTAGGGAGCCGCCAACCAATTTTTAAGGAACTTGTAAACCGTTCACGGATCATAAAAAGGCAACCACGATAAAAGGACAACGATAGGCAACAACGATTGACCCGTGAAGGTTACACCCCATTCATAATCCATGAGATTACTAACTCCATATGGTTCGGAAGCACGAAAGGAGGATCGGGGATGATGGTACGAAGTGAGTCATGGAGTCACATTCGCCCGTATTGGCCTCTACTCGATTCTTATAGTGAAAAAAGTGATTCCTGCGATCTCAAAGGCATACAAACAGAGATTCAATTCGCTCCAAACTATTATTAGGCTAAATTGGTTGAATATTAATGCAACACATAATTCTAAAACATTGTGATCACTTGAATTAAACAACAAGATTAAAAAGGAACCTAAACCGGTTGTCCAAATTATCTTATTAGGCGTGATTTTCAATTACATATTCCCTTTAAACATGCAATATAGTGATCATAAAAATAATAGAATAATCATTAATATTAGAAGCAATTTAACAATAATAGCATTAGTCAAATTAAATATAAAATAACCTAATCATGATACTAGCAATAAGAAAATAAAATAAGAGTAATTAAATTAATTAATTACTCACATTCCGCGCGTTCCTTTAAATTGCTACATCATGAATAAACTGTTAGTAACTTCAATAAAAATATAAATCAAATGAAAATTAAATTAAATAAATGTATATTTGATTTGGTCCAAACCCTCAGTTAATTATACCTTTCACGCTTTGGTTTAAGTATAGAACTTTGGGTATTGTATGAAATCCTTGAAGTGCTTAAGGGAAGAATGATGTAATTAGGAATATAGGTTTAAGGCTTAGAATATAGGAGAGAGAATAGAATAATTTTTGGTGTAAAAGAGAGGAAGAGAATGATTTGATCATGAAACTTGTTGATTGGAAAAGGGGTGATATGACCACTATTTATAGAGAAAAAAAGAAGGGTCAAAGAATTAAGATAAGATCCGAATTAAATCGGAATAAAACTCAATAGACAGCAATTTTTGCGGGTTTTGTTTTTATCATATCTTTTGATCCAGAAATCGGAATAAGATGAATAAGATATCGTTGGAAAGCTCTTACAATCTAATTTCTAACCCAATTAGAATCGGATTAAAAAATTTTATAGAATAAAAGATATAGCCAAAATAGTGAGACGGTGTCAGTTTTGGATAAAGTTTGACATTTTATTCATATCTTTTCCGTTATAGCTCGGAATTGATATTATAATATATCATTGGAAAGATAATTTCAAGGGATATCCAACCATATAAAATTTGGATAAAAACTATGAGACACGAAAATAATATCTTTCTATCTTTGAACATCTTTCAATTCGGATAGAAATAGGATTTTCAAAAAAATGAGTTTTATTCAATTTCAAACCCATTAATCTTATCTTTTCAAAAAGGATAATTAGGATCTTTTAGAAACTTATGAAGTTTCTAATTAATCCTATTTGGTTTAGGAACTGGATCAAATAATTTGGACCCTCCACATGATCATTGGGTCGTAGGTAAGGTGGGCTTAGGTTCGGTTTGGGCTCAGTTTAATATTTTGGCCATAACTTATTCGATATAACTCGGATTTGGGCTTATAATATATCGTTGGAAAGATTTTTTCAAGACCCATCCAACTATTCAATCATTGGACCCAGATTATGGACCAAAATAAACTGGAGTAAACATTTTATAAAAAGGACACGAAATGAATGATTTTAAAGAACACAAAATGAATTATTTTGGGTTTAAAGGCACGAAAAGAGGAAAACAAGTTATGGTTTGGGGAAATGGGATAGAAATTGGGTTGGTTTATGAAATGAAAATATGGATTTGAATATGGATTTAAGCACTCCAAAGATTAAATACTCAACCCGACCAATAATGGCGGTGAAAGGTTGTTCATCATCGGGTTTGGTTTTGGGGAGACATTTTTAGGTGTCTACACCTAGTATCATATCTAGGGTAATTTTAATATCAAGTATGATTAAAAGTATGATGCCTTTTATGTTCTTCCTAATATTTATGATTGTTAGTATCATGTTAGGGCTAAATATATGATTTTTTATTGTTAGTGACATGCTAGGGTTTGTTATTAATCTTGTTAGTATCATGCCTAGGATCTTGCTATTTTTATTACGCTTTAACATGATTTATGATTATTAATTATGATTATTTTTATGATTATAATTATTATTATTATTGTGATTATTATTTTGTTGCTTGATATTTATTGTTATTGCTTGATCATGCCTTTTATGCATGTTTAAAGGGAATTTGTACTTGTAATCACGCTTAATAAGATAATTAATAATCTTATTTAGGGTTAATATGATTATAATTCAAGTGATCGCCAATAATAGATTTATTTGTGCATTAATATTCAACCAACATAGATAAACAGGTTTAGGGTTAATCCTATTGATTGCATGTTAGTCAGAAAGCGCACATGAATACGATCTGAATAAAGTAGAGGCCTATTATTAGGGCAAGTTCAATCTCTTTTAGGTTGGATCTGTACCTTCATCCCCGAACCCTATTTGGTTCAAGACCTTATGGAGTTGACGATCTCTTGGATCATTAAGGGGTGTAACCTTCACCTCGTGAACGGTTTACAAGTTCCTAAAAAACTTGTTGGCGACTCTTTTGCTCTATCTTCTTCCCTTTTGGATGCCACCGTACTTTAGTGTATGATCACAGTGAGGTTCAAGCTAGGGGATTAACGCTTGAAATATTCCCTACAGTTTTTTGGCGACTCCACTGGGGAGGATTTTTATTTTAATTCCTGAATTTGTTTCGGCAATGATTTAGAATGAGTGGATGAGACTCGGAACGTTCTAAGTATTTCATGTGCGTAATTTTGATTAACATTTTTGTCATATGCATAAAAAAGATCTCATTGGAAAGACCATCCGTAATGAGTTAAAACATAAAATTTTACACGTAGGAAATTTGAGAAATATCTTTCACAACTAGGACCGAAATAACACTCCGCAAAACTGGAAAATTTTATCGAGCACAGAAAGCTGCTGAGGCATGTAGGAATTAGCGTCAGCGAACAGAAGCTGGCGCCAGACATTTAATTGTAGCGCCAGACGACAACTTTGTCGCCAGGCGCTATAGCTAAATCCTGGCGCCAACCTCTGTTTGCTGGCGCCAAATTCTTCCAATACCGAGCCAGAAATATGCGTTCTAATTTCAACCAGTTTTTCGTATTGTTTGCTCGATCCTACTTCCTGATTGAATTTTTTTCTCACTTTTCTGAAGCCCATATGTGTTCTACATATGGACATAACCCTCTGGGAATTCATGCTCCATCTACCTGATTGAACGCTCTGAGCAACAAAGGGTACATCCGAGAATGCTGAATTCACCAAACCATGGAAGCGAGTTTTTCTAAAACTCGCGGTGTCCCATCCACTCGCGCCAACCCTTCACGGTTAGGCTTTCGCGCGGTGCATTCGGACAATTAGCCATGGACCCTCTATTGAATAAACCATATCCCAAACTTTAGAGAACTAGAGCCATGGTTAGGTTGCAAACTCATTGCATCATATTGTGACTACTTGACTACTTGTGCATTCTTTGCTTGTGCATACTCTATGTGTTTTTCGTTCCTAACCGTTTGTTTGACTTGTGATTAAGACTAAATAAACTAATTAATGACTTAAAGAACTTTGCCTAATTAATTAATTAATTTGAGTCAATAAAGTCTAATATTTTAATCAGAATTGACCTAGTACGACTTTAGGCATACCCCTGTTGATTAATAACACCGAAAACAGTCCCAGATTGAAGCTCCAGCATTGGCGCCCAGGTCTGGACTGTAGTGCCACTCTGTGGAGTGTGGCGCCTGGCGACAGCTCTGTCGTCTGGCGCTACACTACACAGTGCGACGCCAGTCCTGTCGTTTTGACGACAGTTTGGATTATTGATTGAGTCATCACCTAGTGTCTAATTAACCAGTTTGCTAATTAAGTCGGTTAAATTTCGCTGTCAATAACACTTTGTCGAGTCATTAATTGAGTCTAGTCACATAGTCTAGCCACATGGTCATGACACGAGTCTTAACATATCACCTACACTCACTAGTCTTGGCACACACTTCGAGTATGTATCACCATGACCATGTCTTAGGTTCATGCGTAAGTCGGTCTTTCCGTCATTTGAGTTGAGGGGTACATCATACTCCTAATTCTTCATATCCCTCCATCTACATCATTTTTCTTCACATTCTATCCTAATCTTTCTTCACTTCCTCCATCCATTGCATGTTTTTTTTTTTGGTAAGTAAAGAATTTTATTACCAAAAGTAAAGAGTTACTACCCATAAAAGTAGCAACTACAAGAAATGAAAGTGCAGTACATGCCCTCTGGGCCAAAGAAGCAACAAAATCAAAGCCCGAAGGCAAAACAAAGATAACAACTACGGAACCTCTAACTCCCAAAGGGAGAGAAAACCAAAGCTACAACCAAAAGTGGGTAACAACCCATACATCCAAAGATATCAAATAAGGTAAATATAAAGAAGCATCAGCTTAGCTTGAAAGCATACACCATCCGCCAGCATCATCATAAAACAGCTTGATAACAACACCACAGTCAGCCTGCCAGGACAGAACAACAACATGCATGCAGTACAAACCAGGATAAAAGATCGCAGCCATGAACCATCATCCAGCAGCACAAACATAAGGAGGCTCAAGCAAGACAGAGAATACGATGCTACGACAAAGGTAGATCAACAGCTATCACAATGGAAAAGGGAAGAGAAGGAGTCCTGGGAGAAACAGCAAACAAGGTAGCAATAGGAATACCACCCACCATACAATCCAGGCCCTCAACTAGCACCTCATGCTAGAAGACAGCACGAAAAATAAGGCCTCAACCTACTACCCACCAAGCAAGCTAAATATCCAAGACTCACCCATGACAACCAACTTCCACCATGCTAAGACAACAACAGAAAAACACACCACCACCAGCATCACCATAAAGAACAGCTTGATAACAACCCCATAATCAGCCTGCCAGGATAGAACAATAGCATACATGCAGTACAAACCAGAGCAAAAGATCGCAGCCATGAACCATCATCCAGCAGCACAACCATAAGGAGGCTCAAGCAGAATAAAGAAACATAAGATGCCACGGCAATGGTAAAGCAACATTACCATAATAGAGGAGGCATAAGAAGAAGACCTGGTAAAAGCAGCAAGCAAGGAAGTAATAGGAACACCACCCACCATACAATCCCGGTTATCAATTAGCACCTCATTCTAGAGAACAACACTAAAAAAATAGGGCCTCAACCCACTACACACCAAGCAAGCTAGAGAAACCAAGATTCACCCATGATGACCAACCTCCACTACACCAAAGCAATAACAAAGCAGATACTATCCAATAGCATCAACATAACTTGATACCAACCCTGTAGACACCCTGCCAGGACAGAACTATAGCATACATGCAGTACAAACCAGAACAAAGGATCGTAGCCATGAACTATCAGCCAGCAACACAGACACAAGGAGGCTCAAGTACAACAAAATAGCAAAAGATGCATAGATAGATATTAAACAACATCCACCACAGCAGGAGAGGCAGGGAAGAAGCCCGGACAAAGCAAAACCAAGGTAGAGAGAGGGATACTACCCACCATACAATCCAAGCCATCAACTAGCACCTCATGCTAGGAGATAACACTAAAAATGGGCCTCACCCACCAAACACCAGGCAAGCTAAAATGACCAAGACTTAACCATACAACCAACCTCCACCAAATAAAACAAAGGAACAATTTCCACCTGCATCATCATAAAATCCGCTTGATAACAACCCCATAACAGTCCGCTAGGACAGAACAATAGCAATTCGTCAAAAGAGGAAGGCTAAAAAGATAATGGCAAGTCAAGAAGAGGTCAATGAACTTAGGAATCAATTGAATGATGTGAGTGAGGTGTTAAAGGCTTTAACCCTCAAAATTGGCGACCCTGTGAAGCAACAACAAATGAACCTCATGCAAGAAAGTTTGAGTAAGCTATCTAGTGACTATAAATTTCAGGGCATGAGTTCACAAGGGGTCTCGCTGGACAAGGAACTTCTTCCGCATAAGTTCAACGCCATTGACATCCCTAAATTCAAGGCAACAGATAACCCTTACCTCCATCTAAGAGCTTTCGAAACTATAATGAACATTAAGGGTATCGATAAGAAGGTTTTCCCCTCTCTGTTCCCACTATCTCTCGAGACCGTTTGCCAGCAATGGTTCTTTTCTCTCGAGAAAGAAAAGACCTCTACTTGGGAGTCCATAGCAAACGCTTTCATAGACAGATATAAGTGCAACATCCAAGACGAAACAGACCGTAGACAACTCGAGATGTTACGACAAAAAGAAAACGAAGGGTTCACTTCTTTCTTCAATAAATGGAGGGAAACTTATGCTAATATGGTCAAGGCTCCTACCGAAAAAGAATCTGTGAGGATGTTTATCAAGAATCTTCAAGGGAAGTATTCAAAGCACTTAAGATACCAACACAACTTGAATACTTTCAAGGCTGTCTATAATATAGGCATTGACATTGAAGATGACCTTCTGAAAGATAATAGTGCGAGAGGAAAGAAGAACGACCATCCTTCTTCTTCCTCTCCCATTAATGAGGTACGTACCACGAACGCCTCTAAATCACGAATCCAAAGATCAAAAAAGGTGTTCACTCCACTTGGTATAAACTATGAAACAACTTTCGAGAAGCTACACCACAAAGGACTAGTCATGCCCATAGGGCCTGTAATCCCCCATATTTTTAAATATATTATAAATGAAATTATATATTATTTATAATATTTATTTGTATTTTTCCGGAATTTAATTTCAAAAGTTTCAATTTTTAATTTGGGTCGAAAATTATTTTGGTACAAATTTCTTATACATACATTCATTCTATAATTTATGTCCAAGCAATCAAAGTCAATCTCACTTTACATACTTGATTGGCCCATTAACTTTATGAGGCCCAATCTTACAACTTGCCCTACACCACTCTCTCTCCTATAAATACCTCATACATCCCCAAATTTTTCCCCACACAAAAAGGTTAGTCGTATTTTCTCTCCTCTTTATTTTATTTTCTTATTTTCCTTTTATTTTTCTTTTTCCTCTTATTTTTCTTTTTCCTTTTTCTTTCTTTTCTTTTTCTTTCTTTTTCTTTCTTTCCTTCCTCCTTCACGTGAGTTTTGACTCACCACCAACTGTTGCCGCCTGCTGCCCGCCACCACCACCGGTCGCCGGTCACCGCCCACCACCGTCGGCGACCCACCATGGCTGCCCCTCTCTCTCTCCTTTGTTTTATTTCATTTATGCTTAATGTTGATTAATTAGTTTTGGGTTTTGATTTTATAGTATAAAGTTTATATTTTTAGTATCAAAATCATGTTTTTGATGTTTTAAACTAATAATTTCATATTATAATGGTTGTTATAATTTCCAGATTTTATAATTTTAAAACCTAGGGTTTCAATTTATTTAAATTGGGATTTTAGGGTTCTTATGACTAATTAAATTGGGGCTTTTGTTCCTATTGGATTTCTATTGATTAATTAAGCATAAAAACATGTTTTTGATGAAGTTTTAAGGAGTTTTAATCTAAATTATATTGCTGGAAATTTGTTTAAGTGTTAATTTGTGATTATTGGTTGTTTTCTAGGAGGTGATTATTCTCTAGGAGACTTTTAAGTGATTAAAAGTGGCACAAAGGATTGTTTATACGAGGTACGTACATGTCTACTTCGTTATAAGTAGTATCATGTTTAGGTACCAAAAGGAAAGAACTTAGTTTCATGATTAGGGAACACTTGGATGGAAATTGTTTGGTTACACATTGATTTAATTCATGTGTTTATGTTTATGAGATATGTTTTGGTGAATTGATTATGTTTGTATGGAATTATGGATGCAAACATGTTGAATTATATTGGATTAATTGTTTGTATGGAATGTTGATACAAACATATTTTATTGGATTGGTTTGTTAACCACATTTGGATTATTAAAGGATTGGAATTGAATGGTTTAAGTGGAATGAATTTATTAATTATTCCACAAGGTTGTTATTTATTTTATTTATTACTCAATCATGAATTGTTAGTATGTTGAGTAAAGGTGGATTAAGCCGAAATGGCTAGGTGAGTTGACTATGTTCAACATTTTGGATAATTTGGAAGTTTAATGAAATTAAAGGTCAATTTGTGATGTGATCACCCTTGTCCTAAATAAGATTAAAAATAAACTGATTTATGATTTTTATGTATGGTCTATTTGATTGAGTCGGCTATTAATTAAAATTGTAATCACATAAAGTGAAACATGGATGAGCAATAAAACTCTAGAAAGCGTGCACTTCTAGAGTATTGACAATTATGGGTTGGGGTACACGGTGGTAGCCCGTGGCTTTCCGAGGCTTATTTGATCAACATGTCCTCTTTTCTTTTGGTATTTACATTTTATTTTATAATGAAAGTTAGATGGGATCCTAGACTAACTTTGTGAGAATGGAGTCGCGCCCATTCTTGCATCGCGCTAAACTTTTATTTTAAATGGTCATTTGGGACCTAAATGATTTGGTGGATTGGACAACCTCGTCTATTGCTTACTCCAAATTAAATTAATTAAATTAAATATAAAGAGTCAAGTGTTTGGAATTGATTAGCAAGTATGTTGAGTCGATTGAATTGTTTAAGTGTGGAGTCTTGATTAATGAATTCGAGTTGTGTATTTATTTACTTTAATTAGTTGAGCATGCTAGGTTTTGTGCGTTGTAGCTTGTATGTACTCAGCTTTGCTGATTGCGTGCTTTTGTGTGTTTTCTTTTGGTCATGGCCTTCGCCTTTCAATGACCCTGTGATGATCCAATTATTACACTTGTATTATTGGGGAGCAGTATTGCACAGGTTAGCTTGATGATGTGAAGTTCGGGGATTTGACATACGCATTGTCAAGGGATTGGTGTGATTGAGAGTATTCGTTCTTTGTGTTGAACTTATTTATGTTTTACTACTTTAATTATGTTTTGGGACTTTGATTATTGGTTTGGTTTTAAATAAGGGCCTTTATGGTTCCAATTTGTAAGCTTTAACTTATTGGTTTTCTAAATTATATTATTTTAAGATTTAAGTTGGATTTCCGCTGCAATACTTTGATAAAGCCTTAACGTTTTAACACGTGGCGGTAACATGCCAATGGTTCTCCTCTATTTTTATTTAAAGTAAGTGGTTTGGAAAAGGGAGAATTATTGGGGTGTTACACGGCCTATCAAAGATCTAGTTCCAGAAGCCAGGCCACCCAAGTGGGACCCTAATAAGCACTGCAAATATCACCAAGGAAAGGGTCACGACACTGAGGAGTGTTGGAAACTCAAAGAAGCTATTCAAGATCTGATCGATAACAATGGAACTTCTGAGATTCTAGCCATCGAAGAAAATCAAACATCCTTCAATCCATCACTTCTTATCACACCTGTAGGAGAGCCCATGATCGAGACAACTTATATAACCTCTCTCGATGAAGTGGCCTTGATTGGGGAGGATGAAAGTCTTTTCTTAAATAATACCAGGGAAGACTCGTCATGTCTAAAAGAGGACGTTCGAAAACTGCAAGATGTCGTTGCCATGCTCTTGAACGTGGTAGAAGGATTAGCAAATCGGGTGATGGTCATCGAACAAAATTCTCGCCAAGGGTTTAATGAGGAACAAAATGCTCCTAAGCCACGGGCAAAACGGACCATTGAGGAATCTTATTCACTCCATTGGTCCCAGTCAAGACTCTCCACCTGAAAAACGTTTTCCCAATTGGGATCCAAATTCCTATTGTCGATACCATAGAGGTTGCGGTCACATTACCGAAAAATGTCTCGCCCTCAAGGATCGTGTTCGAGACTTCATTGATTCAAATCTCCTTTATGTTCCTCCGCGCGACAAGAAGGCCAAGATCAGTAACAATAACAGCAGTGGTTGTAAAGGGAAGAAGAAAGACTATCCTTCTTCTTCCGAAAACACCTACTCTAGCAACAGTGTTGGTACTTTCGACCTTAGTGAGATCCTAGCCATGGATAGTCAAGGATTTAGAAAGTAACAAAAAAAGGGATTTTACCCCTATTGGAATTAGCTACGATGATGCTTTCGATCGACTCCATGCCAAGGGACTCATTACTCCTATTGGACCTCTTCAAGATCCCCCGCTTGAGAAGAGAGTGCCTAGTTGGAATCCAAATGTGCGCTGCAAGTACCATCAAGGTAGGGGTCATGCCACTGAGAGCTGTTGGAAGCTAAAGGAGGTTATCCAACATTTGATTGATAATAACAAGCTTCCCATACCTCCTGTTAACAAGAAGAGCGAGTGATGATAAAGCAAACAACACAAGACAAGAGGCGAGCTTCAACAACGAGATTTCATGACATCTTTTTTTCTTTTTCTCTATTTACCCTTTCCCCAATAAGTCTAGCATAGGCACCTTTCTTTTCCCTTAGATTAATTATGTAGATTCTTTCTTTTTCCTTTTAATAAAATGAGCATTTATTTCCTTGCATATGATCGTCGCATTGCATTGCATTAAAAAAAAAAAAATCCATGTCGAATTAAGCACAAGGTATACCAATGATTTGAGGCACCCCTTGTAGCCACATCATATTGCCTTTCACCCTTCTAATTTACAATCCTTTCTTCATAAACCACTTTGAGCCTTGTCTAACGATAGACCATTCATTTTTCAACCCATATCTACCTAACCTTGGGATGAGATGGTGTGTAACTTATGCAATTTCAAAAAGGCTTGAGTGAATTCAAAAAATTAAAATAGCAAAAATAAGCAAAAGCAAAAATAATAAATAAAAGTGTACAAAAAGGGTAAGTGTTCCAATGTCTTTGACATGAAAATGTCTTTGATAAGAACACGTCTCAGATTGCGTCTCTTGTCGAGTGCTCGGTACCGTGCCTGAGAAACATGAATGCCAAGTGAGTGATAGACTGCATGATCGGGATTGCCCACACTTATTAAAATAAAATAAATAAAGCAAAAAAAAAAAGAGAGCTAAAAAAGAGTAGAAACTCAAGTATAAAAACAAATATTCAAAAGCAAGGTTGCACACCTTGGGGGCTTATCGAGGGTCTTGAGCCTTTATCCCCTTCTTCTATAACCTTTAGCCTAACCACGTTACAACCCTTAAAAAGACCTTTTTGAGGTATACACATACTTGTGCGAGGTTCGGCTAGAGCTACGTTCGGCCTGATTCCTAACGGATACGTAGGCAACCTCACATCGAGGTGCGGCCGTAATAAAAATGCATTCATATTCACATTCATAAACCATGATCATATCAAGGGATTTCCTATGCTCATCTCTATTCATGTAGAGCTAGACTTGGGGGGCTTGATCCCTACATCATTAGCTTACCTAGCCTAAGAGTCACCACCATTTGACTCTTTTTTTAAAAAAATAATATATTTTCCCACACACTTAGCCTTTGCGGCCTAACTTTAGTGTCACTTTCACACACCGCACAGATACATGACCAAATATACTTCCCTTAGGAACCCTTTGTCATGGAATCTTAACACAACGCTGAAGCATGCTTTGTCATGTCAAAATGCCCAACATCACTCATAATCATCATTGCTAGGATAGTCTAAGATGTTACAATCCTTGTACTGTGAGAAACAACATTTGGCTAAGCTCATCCAACATGCACCTTCAAAAACTTCGATTTTTTATCGCGTCTTTCTTTTTCAGGAGAAAGTCGATACCCTCCACAAAAATGATGGAAAATTTTTGCGTTTTTGCATTTTCGAGTCGCACAATCATAATACAATGCACACACGGGTCATGAGTCACACGTGTCATTTCACTTCGAGTCGAGTCAACCTCGAGTCAATCACAGAGAGTCAAGTTTATACCTTGAGTCGTGTCAAGTCAATGAGTCAAGCAACATTAGACCTTAGGTCAACCCTAAGATAATTAAAGAGAATAGCAAAGCAACATTAGACCTTAGGTCAACCCTAAGATAATTAAAGAGAATAGCAAAGTTCTATAGTAAAAAATAAATACAGGTGCAGCAGAATAGGGAAGACCCTACTCCAGCGCCAGACGACAACATCTAGCGTATGGAAATAGATTTCAGCGCTTAGCGCTAGATCTCAGCGTCTGGCGGCAGAGTCAATTCTTGGCGCCAAAGATATTTCAGCAGCGACAGAGCTCGAAGCCTCTCAGAAGGGTGATTTCGACCTCATACAGCAATTTCGGGTTCCTTGGTGCGCCAGTTAGCCCCTATGAGCAATTTGACATGATTAAGTAGTCTGTTTGATTACAATCACAATAAGTGATCGACCTGGTGAAAGATCGTCTCACTTAGCTTAAAGCGCCTAAGAATTGGCTCATCACGGAGACATCGACATACTGGTTTTAGCGGAAGCAAAGTTCAAGCGAGCTTTAGAGATCGACGAGTTTTGGTCTTCGGAAATTTTTCTTCGGAATATTATCATCGAAGCTCTTTGCTCCAGAGATGCGTGGGTATGTTATCAAAGCTCTATTGTTCAGAGACGCGTGGACATTTCATTCAAGCTCTATTGCTCAAAGACGCGTGGGCATCCTATTTTCAAGCTCTTTTGTTAAGAGACGCGTGGACATTTCCTTCAAGCTCTTTTGTTCAGAGACGCGTGAACATTTCCATCAAGGTGTTTTGTTCAGAGACGCGTGGACATTTCCTTCAAGCTCTTTTGTTCAGAGACGCGTGGACATATCATCAAAGCTCTTTTGTTCAGAGACGCGTGGACATTTCCTTCAAGCTCTTTTGTTCAGAGACGCGTGAACATTTCCATCAAGCTCTTTTGTTCAGAGACGCGTGGACATTTCCATCAAGCTCTTTTGTTCAGAGACGCGTGGACATATCATCAAAGCTCTTTGCTCCAGAGACGCGTGGACATTTCTTCCAAGATCTTTTGTTCAGAGACGCGTGAACATTTCCATCAAGCTCTTTTGTTCAGAGACGCGTGAACATTTCCATCAAGCTCTTTTGTTCAGAGACGTGTGGACATTTCTTTCAAGCTCTATTGCTCATAGACGCGTGGGCATCCTATTATCAATGACGCGTGGACATTTCCTTCAAGCTCTATTGCTCAGAGACGCGTGGGCATCCTATTATCAAGCTCTTTGTTCAGAGGCGTGTGGACATATCCAAAAAAAAAAGAAAAAAAAAAGCTCTTTGTTCAGAGGCGCGTGGACATATCCAAAAAAAAGGAAGCTCTTTGTTCAGAGACGAGTGAACATCGAAACAGCAAGATGGTGTTCCCTAGATTGTGGAGAGTTGTCACAAAAGCAACTGAAGGTGATTTCAAGCGAGGTTGTCTTCGATCATGTTCCCTTAGACGTGGAATATTATCAAAGCAGAAGAGGATCGTTTCAAGTGAAGCAATCTTCTATATAGGAGGCAGTTACAAGCGTAGCGTTTTTCAAGCGGGATGGCATTCTCTTGGTAGGAGGTCATCAAAACAACAGAAAAGCAGCAGCAAATCGGTTACTTTCAGAGACGTGTGCTCGACGGTGCAAGATACGCGTTTCTTAACTCTTTTATCTGTTTAACTAACGCTATTTTGCAGGTATCGGCGTTACAAGAGTGGTTTAGGATCGCAGAACGTTCTGAATCATTCTCCGTCCCTATCGATACTTTGACTTTTGTTTTCGAAACCTGCGTTTCTCCAAACTCAGTCAAAGTGGGGGCTTCTGTAGACACCCATTTGTGTCTCCCCAAAACCAAACCCAGTGATGAGTGCCTTTCACGTCGAATCATAATCGAATGAAGTGAAAGTGTGGAAAGTCTAGTGTTGCGGATAGTTTTAATTTCTTTTCTCTTCTCTCTGTTTTTGAAAACTTATTTTAAGAAAAACAGCCAATCCAGTTTGGTTGGTCCATGATATGGGTCCAATAGTGGTGTAGTTGGATGGGGCTTGACAAGAGCTTTCCAACGATATATTATAAGCTCAATTCCGATGAATACTGAGGAAGTTATGGCCAATTTACTGAAATGGGCCCGGTTTGAGCCTTATATGCGGCCCAATGATCTTGGGGAGGGCCTAATATAGATTTATCATTCCTAATGCAATTAGGAATGGTTTTAGTCTTCTAGATTCTTCTAGAAGGTTCTTTTCATTCCTAATTCAATTACCATTGATAAATTGAATTTTGTTGACTTTTCAGAGTTTTAATTAAAATCAAAGAGCATTTTTGAGGAAAAAAATACGATTTTATCCTCCTGTACGGCAATTTCTATCTGATTTTAAGAAAACGCGTGATTTTCTGAATCAGCGCCAAACGCCAGCTGTAGCGCCTGGCGCTAGCATTGGCGCCTGGCGCTAATGTTGGCGTCTGGCGCCAATAGCCAGCGTTGGCGCTAATTAGATTTTGGGTGCGCCAGAACTCTGTTTTTGATATTTTATCTTTTTGGCTGATTTTCTTTATAAATAACGTGCTAAAAAATCCGTTTTCATTCATCAACAATCATCAATTTCCATTAACCAATTTTCATTCACCTACAATCTACCAATACTCTCTCTCTCTCTTTTCTAAACTAGCTTCTCTCAAATACAAAATTCCGCATTCATTAGATCTAGATACACCTAGCCATATTCGAAGTTGCCTTCGCCCTAGACGTGAAAGGTTTAATTTCTGAGGGTTTGGTCCCAAATCTCTCTTTCTATTATTTAATTGTTTTGTTTTGTTTATTATTTTCCTTGAAGTTACTAACGTGTGTATTTTGTTATTAGAAAGAGATACGAGGCATCAAAGTAAGTACTTCAATGGGTTTCATTGATATTATGATGTAGAAATCATGCTTAGATGTTATTAAGATATTCCTAGTGTAGGCGTCGTTCTGCGCCTACGTAAAAGCATGTGTGAATATGCTTGACACTCATAGGAAGTGGGAACTGACATAATAAGATTAGGGACAAGGAAAGTAGGGAGCCGCCAACAAGTTTTTAAAGAACTTGTAAACCGTTCACGGATCATAAAAAGGCAACCACGATAAAAGGATAACGATAGGCAACAACGATTGACCCGTGAAGGTTACACCCCATTCATAATCCATGAGATTACTAACTCCATATGGTTCGGAACCACGAAAGGAGGATCGGGGATGATGGTACGAAGTGAGTCATGGAGTCACACATGCTTTAACGTAGACGCACTTCGAACGACGCCTACAGCTTCATAAGGTAGTTTTTTTCACAAAATGTCCAAAAAAAAAATAAAAAAATACAATGTGTGCATCACTCATTACCTCAAGGAACATGAGAGCCAAATTCAAACAACATATGAGCCAAATTCAAACAACACACTTTGTATTATTGAAACTCTAGAAACATGTTTGATCAATATATGTTAAAGAACATAAATATAAAAGAACATATTATCAAGCAGATATAGGTATGTTCTTTGTCAAACACGGTATGTTATTTGTTCAAGCAAATTATATTATATCCACTGTTTTTTAATTATCAAGTGCAACCTGGTGTACTATCCTATTTTCAAATACTACCTTCGCTTCACATTACTCGCAACAATTTTCTTTTTTGGCCGCTTCACATTACTCGCAACAACTTACTTTCTTTCCTTTTTTTAGTAACTTTTTCCCTACATGTTTACTTTCTTTTGGCTCGGCCTCCGCAAACATGTACTTTGTTTTGCGAGTAATGTGAAGCGGAGGTAGTATAAGAATACAATTGGATATAAAAAGAAATTAGTTAAGATCAACGGGGGAGCATTAAATTAAAAAAAAAAAATTAAAAAAAAAATAAAAAGCGTTGCACCTCATCCACCACTCGTTGCCAGTTTGCCACTGCCACTTCCCTTCGAAAAACACCGGGTTTAAATGGCGATGTAAAATCTACTTCACAAATCGACACTGTTAAACAACAATGGCGATGCTCGGATTAGCAACAACAACAGCAACAACGTCAACAACAGCAACGATGTATCCGAAGCCAAATTCAGTAGTAAAATGCAACACAACAGCATCATGTCAGACCAAATTCATCATTTCAAAAGTCGGAAACCACAAGCAGAAACTACATATGGGAAATTTCGATCACTTGTTTGGAGTTGTGAAAAAGGATTGGGAATTCTTGAAGAAAGGCGTTGATAAAAGTGTTAAATGGGCAAATGAGCATTTACATGTTCCCAAAATTGCTAAGAAAGTTGATGATGTTATTTGGCTTCGTAATTTGGAAAACCCTAATTCTCCTCCGTTTCAGCCTCCTTTTTGGCCTCAACCTTCTTATCCAGGTATTTTCTCTGTCTTTCTTCTATTGCTTTACAAATTTAATGCTATTTATGATTTTTTATTGGATGAATTAAAATCATGTGTCAAGTGAATTGTGCTACCTCCTTTGATTTTAACATTTGGATTATTCATGTACTCTTTATGGCGAACTTTAAATAGAGAAATTTTGGTTTGAGCAATAAAGCGTGAAAAAGCAGGTGGGTCTAAGAAAAATAGACAATTTTTATAATCAGGGGCAAGAGCATTGATTTTCTTTCCAAATTACATACGTTTCATTCTCTTTACCATTGTTATTTCATTCTCTTTACCATTGTTTATGACCGGTTCCAAATGGGCCGTTAATGAAGAAATTTTGGGGAGTGAATGAAGAAATTATGGGGAGTGAAAAAGTAGGGGTGTAAGAAAAAGGTAGATAAAGTCGGGGAAGATTAGGGGAAAGATGCAGTAAAATAACTTTTACGAACAGTGTAAAATGGAAAGTGTTTAGATTATTTATGAATGAAGGTAATCTTAAGCATAACAATTAATATCGCTTCATTGCATGTTTTGTATCGTTTCATTCCAGTTTTTTAATGAAAATGTAATGAAGTAATTTTTGTCGTGTAATTATGGATGGCTGTGCTACCTTAATTGCTTAGAGGGTTTCCAATTCGGTTGGCTCATTATTTTATATATAAGTAGTATCATATAATTGCAAGTTTTACTAATCATTTGTGATGTATAAATACAAATTGAAAATTATATAACATGCTAATTAGTTGAATTTGTGATTGCTTGAATAAGAGTAATCAATGAGTTTGGCAATGTATGAGATGTTTATCCGTAATCAAGTAGTAGGCAAGTAAAAGAGAGAATGGTATTATTGGTGGAGAACTAGGGTGGGAGTGTGGTTAGTTGTTCCAAATTTATGGTTGTACGTGTTGCTTTAATGAGGTGGTCCAGCTTGTTGATAATTCTTGCAATGCGCTAATGCAATATTAATTACGATTTTACGAGTCTATATGCTCATGCTTCGATTTAAGTTATGCTTAGGCCCTATTCATTTGAGCTACTGTACTCTATACTATGCCAGTTCTTGCCTCCTACTCTACTAATCCCTACTCATCCAGAAGCTCAAAAGAATAGGGCCTTAATGTTAAATTCCATTTGTAATGTGAAGCACTTGTGTCTTGTAGGCGGGTATGTATATCAAAAGTCACACTTGCCCTAAAGTCTAGTATGTAATGATTCGACTTAGGGGTGGGTATTATGGGTAGTTTAGTATGTTAGTAGTTATCAAATGTAGTATGGGCAATATGGGAAGTCTAGTATTATTACGTTAGTAGTTATTAGCCTTAGTATAAATAAAAAGAGGAGAGAAAGAAGAAGGTGGAAGAATTTTGGAGTGATTCCTTAGGAGAGTTGTGACCTAATGTCACTATTTGAAGCTTTGTAGGCTAAACCTACTACTATCATTTGTAAGAAATTAATGTTGAATCAAATTTCTTTGCTTTCTCCTTGATTGTATTGTTATTAGTGTGAGTAATATCAATCCATTACACTTGGTATCGGTGGACATTTCATCGTTAGAAACAGCAACCCTCTGATCTAAAAAAAAAACGACAGACTTTGAGGAGTCAGTTAAAAGGGTTATGGAGGTAGCCGCCGCTTAGGCAACAGAGGCTATCATGAAGAGTCATGAAGAGGCTATCAACGACTCGCAGCTGGATAGGGAAGGCATATCGGGATCACTAGAGGAGCCTACCATTGTCGTTTCCACTATGTTAGAGAACGCTGCAACTCAAGGGTAGAGAATTGCTCTGTCACACTGGCACGAAGAGTGTGGAAGACCCCACTCATCTTAACGGTCGAGAAGAGAGCAGAGCCATGACGGCTGAAGGACACGGTGGCTTCGAAAACCTAGACAGCGAGTCGGGTTACGGAGTTGGAGCTGTCGCAAGAAAATATAAATCTGGTGGAAGGTAGGAAGATTTCGGAAGTAGTTATACTGGCAGAGGTGGTTTTGATGGTGGACCTGAAGGTTTTGTAGAGGGTGTGTGGCTCGGGTGGTGATTTTGGTGGTGGAACTCGTGAAATTAGGGGTGTTCTGGTTACTGTAAGAGGGAGCGGTGTGGGTGTTTTTTGTGGCGGTTGGTTATGAGGAATTTTCAAGAAGGGCGGTGTTGATTGCAGTGGGTCCGGTGGTGGTCCAGGACGTATGGCCAAAAAGGTGAACATGTTTGTAAGACCACCACTAGCGGTGACCTCAACGTGGACAACGGGGACGGGGTGGCTTTGTGAAAGGAGGGTCTTGTGGGTCAGTGGTGGTCCGGGATATTGGTGTGGGACACGTGAACAAGGGACTGTTGTTGGTCTTAGGAACATGTACTATGAGTTGCAAAGTAAAGGAACGGTGAAGAATGGCGAATTTTCTAACGGGTCTGGTGGTGGTTCCTTGTTCGGAGGTGGCTTGTTCGAAGGTGGGCTAGAGTACTTTGCAGGTGGTGGAATGTAGGGTGGAGAGCTTCACGAGCGGTGGATATTTGGTGGGTTCCAACAAAGGAATTTGACTGAGTCAAGCTTTAGCTCTCAGTGATAGAATATGTTAGAAAGGGTAAATTGGTCTTGGTGAGGAGTGGGGATGTGGGGCATGTGGCAAAATACGGTGACTCACTGATAAAAACATGGAATAACTTTGAAAATATGTTGAATGATGACCAAGGAAGTAGGGCCAGCATCAGCTATTAGAATATGGGGCACGTGCCTAGTTCTTCCTTGGCAAATCCAATTTCATCTCCAAATAATGAATCAAGACCCCAACCAACAATATTCGTTACCAATATTTTCTCTATTTCTCAAGTTATAAATATTCCTTCCTGCATCACCAAAACCCGCAACCCCTACATTTTACAACACAATCTGCAGTTTTTGCCTTGTTTTGGAAGCCTTGAGTGGTGGCCTGATGACCTTGAGTGTTGAGCTATGGACAAGGTGGAAGTTTAGGGGGCCGGTATTGTAATGCTTAGGGAAGGGTATTATGGGTAGTTTAGTATGTTAGTAGTTATCAAATGTAGTATGGGCAATATGGGAAGTCCAGTATTATTAGGTTAGTAGTTGTTAGCCTTTGTATAAATAGAGAGAGGAGGGAAAGAAGAAGGTAGGCAGAATTCCTTAGGAGAGTTGTGACCTAAAGTCACTATTTGGAGCTTTTTAGGCTAAACCTACTACTATCATTTGTAAGAAACCATTAATATGTTGAATCAAATTTCTGAGCTTTCTCCTTGATTGTACTGTTATTAGCGTGAGTAATATCAGTCCATTACAGAGGAAATCTCAATGAACTCTGATTACAAGCGGCAGCCCCTATGTGATATTATAGATTCTGTAAGGATAAGTCCTGAACTCCTAGTCATCAAATAAATAACATAGACTAGATTTAGACCAAGTCAACATACTTATTTCACATACTAAGGACTCTAGTTAAGATAGGAACTCAACAGCAACCTAAATTATTTTATTACTCCTAAACTCACTAGATTTACACGCCCAAGTAGAAGTGGTTCTCGGTTCTTATTATATGCTATGGTATTTTACTGCATCCTTTACTGACTAAATCTAGGACTTTGTGAGACAGAAAGTTTACTGCATTCTTTACTGCATCATTACTGATTGCTACCATTTTACATGAGACAGAAACTTAATGTGCAAAATTGCAGATGATTTAATGTTTAATATGCTATATTCTCTGATTTCTGTCTTCCCTTATATCTATTCAGTTTTCGGATTTAGTGCGTGGTTTACTTATTTTTGGACTATTTGGTGGATTCTATACATAACTTCAAAATACATTTTCATCTGGCAGCACTCTCAGGGATGGATTTGTTGATGGCTGATATCGAAGCTTTGGCAGCATATGGTAGTTACTTTTACCGTATGACAAAGGTTTGGCAAAGCCCACTGCCTGAGGTCTATGATGCTGAAGTAGTTTCTGACTATTTTAATTGTAGGCCTCATGTTGTTGCCCTTAGACTTATAGAGGTATTGATGTAATTTATTTATGCAGATGATCTTGATGGCATATTTGGATCCTGTCTGAGTATAATATTGTTTTTCTTAAAATATTGCATAAGTTGCATGCCTAAATATGATGTGTGTATTTGGGGGTGGGGGTGTGTGCATTGCATTTTCTTTTATAGTTCTATCTATAGCTCTGCACATCTTTGGATGCTTGTGGTTCACATTTGTATCCATTTTATTAATGACATATTCCTAAGGTAGATTAATATGTTGTAATAATAAAATTGACAAATGTTATTTAATTAAGTTCTTTGTTAAATAATAAGTATTGGCTGTTCGTTTTCATGCTTTTGAAGGTTTTTGCTGCATTCTCTTCTGCTGTAATTAAAATTCGTGCTTCAAGGATCGGAAGGCATGTCTTGAGGACTGATGAGGATGGAATCTACAGCTTGTCACAGTATGATTTTGGAAAGGTTCTTAAAGAAACAATGCTTAATTTGGGTCCCACGTTTATCAAAGGTTAGCAGTAGCTCAGAAACATTTTTTTCTTCTTTGCCTTACTTGCTGTTACATGGCTTTTTGGAAAAAACATATGGACTACTTTTTCTGAACTTGATAGGAGGTTCTGTTTTAATATTATCCCTTTGCTGGATTACACTGATGCAGTAGGACAGTCACTCTCAACAAGGCCAGATATTATTGGTTCTGATATCTCCAAGGTGAGATGCAGGGGTTTTCTTTATGTTTATGTTTTTTTTTTGTTTGTTTATTTCTTGTTTAAATTTTTGTTTTTATAATTCTTTTGTTTTTCTTTTCTTGGCATTGTCATTCATATCAATGCCCTCTCTCTCTCTACTTTTCAAAGCTTCCTTTTTGAATAAGGATTTGAAACCAGCTATCATTTACACAGTGGATTGCTAAATACCGCCAACAAAATTTATTAAACCGCCAACATTTCAAGCAAAGGGACAGCATTACCCTTACTAAAATCTTCCCCATTTCTTTCTCTAACTTTATTCCATGATTTCCATCCACCACTTCTAAAACAACCACCACCGTTACCACCCATGCCACCATGTCGACCACTACAACCCACAACCACCGCATTAACCACCACCATCTACACCACACTGTCAATAATTACAGTTAATCATAATAATTATCTAATAATAATAAAATTAATTATGATTATTATGTAATAATAATAACAATTAATTAGAATAAGTTAAAAAACTGATGGACCATAATCAACGCTCAAAACCAGTTGACCACCACCGATAACCGGAGGTCAAAACCGATTGACCAGTGCGATCAACCGGTTTCGACCGCCGATTACCGGCGACCGAGATTTAAAAAAAAAAACTTAAATTCAAAACAAGCAGCTAATCGGTAAACTTACCTCCTTCCCCGGATTTCCAGCCATGCCGTCGCCGTCAACGACTCGACACCGACGTGTGTTCACGCCGCCACCTCCTGAACACCGCCGCCGCCTGGTGCGCTGATTGCCTTTGTTGCGGTGGTGGTGGTGGTTGTGTTTGGGGATCTTGGGGGTTGGTTGATAAGAGAGATAAACGAAAGAGGAGAAAGATGGGTTTGGGTTTAGTATTTTAGTAAGGGCAATAATGACATTTGGCTTAAAATGTTGGCGGTTTCGATAATTTTTGTTGGCGGTATTTAACACCCCCTTATACATACTGCATACATATTCACTATCTTAATTTATTCCCCATATTTACTTTTAGATTACTGTTTCAGTTCAACATTCTGAACGATGTATTCACCTAAGTGATGCTAGATAAATGTCATATGCTGGCTGAAATGAGATGAAACACATTGTACCTTTTCTATATATTATGGCAAATATCATGGTCCAATGTGAAATTGCTCCTGAATGTAAAACACTAAAACATATAGGTAGCGTTTTCTTCAACTAAATTTCACTTATCTTATACTTTCTCAGCTCTTTATTAGTCGACACTCTTTTCTTTTTGGCACACAAATTAAGAAGTGGGAAAGAAAGGATGAAGACAACAATTCCCTTACTCATCTCTACTCACCTGCCCTTCTTCATATTCTTGTTAACATAACAACCAGCCACCTCCAAGATGCACCACCACTCCACCTTCATCTACTCAACCAGCATCACTCCTTTTCCTTTACCTCAAACCTTATCTCCTCTCCCCTTTAACACCCAAAAAAAAATTCATCCTCCTAATCAACTTGTACAATTGCCCCATCCTAATTATTTTGTTAAAAACATAAATAAATGAATAATAAAAATCCTATATCTACAGTTAGTTGGTGCTGGAGACAAATTTACTAGTCTTTTAACAAAATCAAAAGAGGAATAACGAGCTTTTGTTCATGGTGAGAGATGATAAATTCCTCGTGGATATCATTTTGTTTTCGTTGAAATGAGATGCAATGTGATCCTCCACTAGAACGATGAAATTGAGTGTGATGGGTGTGCAATGTGAGTCTCTTGTAGATCAACAAAATCAAGATCTTAATAGTTTAAGGTTTTGATACATGGAGGAGAAAGAGGAGCAATAGCTAGCGGTAATATAGTGAAGTGGTACGGTGTAGTGGAGTTAGGAGAGAGAAGGAGGTAACGAGTGTCGAGTGGAGGAAAGGAGAGAAAAAAGAATGTTGGCAGCGAAGGAAAATAGGGTGTGGAGGTGGTGGTGGTTGTGGTCGAAGTGGGGAAGGAGAGATAAAATAGGATTATATAATGGTTTATTGATTGGGTTTAGAGGAGAGAGAGATTAGATATGGGGAAGAGTGAGAATAAGAAAGAAATAAGAGTTGAGTGTAAAATTAACAATTTATTATAAAAATATGCCTATAATAAAAATGTAAAACAAAAGGAAACTTCCTAAAATGGAATATGTGTCAACTAAAAAAGTAGGGACTCTTTAGTCACTGCTATTAGAGCAAGTTTAGCCCCAAGTCTTAAGACTTGGATGTGACATCGTTTTTGGTAGTCCCCATTGAAAATGATGTCATCAAATTATTGTTAAGACTCACTAAAACTTACACAAATTTATCACTTTAGCCCTAAGACTTAAATATTTGACATATTATATGTAGAAAAGTGTAAAAATAAAAAAAAGGGATAATAAAAATAAAAGTGAGGTGGGTGAAGTGGGTCCCAATCTCAAGTCTTAAGTTGAGTCTTGGAATTTCAAGACTCAACTTGAGACTTGCTTGAGATTTTTGAAGAAAAATGGGAAAAGTCTTAAGCATATGTCTTAAGATTCAAATTGATGATGTCACTTCAAGTCTTAACTCTTATCTTATTTTACCTTTTTTGAATTTATCCACCTTTGTCTGTATGATACTTCCTCCATTTCTATTTACTGGACATGTAGCCCTTTGGCACGTTGTTTAAGGAAGAGATTTTTTTTGAAACCGTTTTAAGGAAGAGATTAGTGAAGATTAATATACACTAAATAAAAATAACTAGTACCACAACTATCTACTACAAAAAAATATGCTTAATATAGAAACGTGTCAAACAAAAAGTAACCTTTCAAAAAATAATACTTGTCAACTGAAAAAGAACAGAGAAATATCATCTTATAAGTCCCGAAGGTATTAGCTATTATCTTATTTTTTTTTTATTAAATTTATCCACCTTTATCTTATATTATATTTCCTCCATTTTCATTAACTTGACATTTAGCCCCTTGGCATATAGTTTAAGGAAGAGATTAGAGTTTGTGTGAGTAGTGTAGAATTTCTTATGTTGCGACTATAAAGAAAGGAGGAGGTATTATATTTTCTAATTGGACTGTAATTATATAATTTTATCTTAACTTATCTAAGTTTATTAGACCTTGTCTTCTCTGAATTTCTTAGACTTGTAATAAGTGAAAATGGATTGAGGAGAACAAAACCTTAATTATCAACTTTCCAGGGTGTTGAAAGTTTACCAAAGTGAAGGGATTTCACAAATCTAAATGTCACAACACTGACGTTAGCTTCTTTTATAAAGATATTAACGGGTTTATGTAAAGGAACCAAATTGGAATGTTTTTAGTGATCACCAATGTGGAATACCAAATCTATATGAATCCAATAGTAAATTCATTAATTATGGTTTATGCATATGGGAATTTATCTGCTTTTTCTTTTTCAACTTGTTTTTGTTTTTGTTGTACTTCTCTTCCTAATTTTTTGTTTTGTATAAACTGCCAATGCAGGCGCTATCTGAGCTTCATGATCAAATCCCTCCTTTCCCTAGAGCTATTGCAATGAAAATTATTGAGGATGAATTAGGAGCTCCCGTGGAAAGATTTTTCAGTCATATATCTGATGAACCTGTTGGTGCAGCTTCTTTTGGTCAGGTACATTTCCAGTTTACAATAGGCAAGCTTATTTTAAAAGTTAAAAATCTCATTTGGAGGAGTTAAGTACTAAAATTATTTAGAAGATCACAAGTTGATATTAAAATTGATGCATTGGTTAGTTATATTCATACCGGTTTGATCAAGGTGATGGTTTTAATAGGATTTGTCTTTGCATATTCTTTGAATGTTTTAAACATGGGTATAAAGAATAAAGGATCATAATCCTCTCTCAATACACGTATATTTGCTAAGAAAATTTACCAGAACAATGCATGGTTCCTGCTCTTTTGTGAGACTGCTTTGTGGGATGGACAGTTTCTGCGTTGCTATTATTTTATGTTGATTGAATCTTTGTTCACTTGCTTTTTGGTGCAACAGGTCTACAGAGGAACAACATATGAAGGCTATGCTGTGGCTATCAAAATTCAGCGACCAAATTTACATCATGTAGTTGCCCGAGATATATACATCCTTCGTCTTGGGGTTCGTGCTGACATTTTTTCTATATTTTTGACTGATTTTTATAAAGGAGTCTAAATTTTGATATTTTAGGTTATTTCAGCTTGGCCTTTTAAAAAAGATTGCCGAAAGGAAAAATGATATTCGCTTGTATGCTGATGAACTTGGAAAAGGCTTAATGGGAGAGTTGGACTATCGATTGGAAGCTGCAAACGCATCCCGATTCTTGGTATTCTTCTATTCCTATTTCTTTTCATGTTTTCTACTCTCCTTGCAGTGTATATAGATATTGTAAGCCATATGTTAGTCTTTTGTTCTCCGTCTTTTTTGTGAGCTTGGTAGAAAGATAAAAAAGCAACAAATCTTTAGATTTGGGATCTGATTAACAGACACACAATGATTTAGATTTTGGTAGAATTTGTATTTTTATTGATTTAAGCTATAAAAACCTCCATACATCTTTGTAAAAGCTGAAGTTTCCATCCAAGATAGGTTTCTATTGTTTGGTATTGAATTTAGTGATTAAAAGGAAGATAAAGTCAAGCGAAGCTTAGCAAAATGTTATGAGTTGGGGAGGGGAGGTTATTTTAGATTATTATAATTCCCATACAAAGAATTCAAATTGTAATAATTTTTTTATTATTTTTTTTCTTCATGATAGAATGATCATAACCCTAAACTGAGGGATTTGGACAATGACTCTTTCCATTCTTAGGTGAGAGACTTTTGTGAGAAAAACAGGTTTTCCTAAGTAAGTGTTTGCTGTCCCATTAGCCTCCTTACTAGTGCCTACAAGATTGTGTCAAATGTGCTTCATTGTTTAGGATGGTTGTTATCTTTTATCTTACACTATTTTATAGATATACTGTGATGCAATATCATCGTGGTTCTTTTGAACTTTTTGTAATTTTAGTCTGGATTGGACATATGTATTTACCATTTGCTAAGGTTGGATTTTTTCGTGTTTCAAGCATATTAGGATTTTATAATCTTTAGATTTGTTTTTAGGAAAAAGTTTTACTTAATTTAGGACACTTAAGCATCTAAATCTTATCATGTTCTATTAGGTACCTAATTTTTAGGGTTATAGTGCCTAGTGGCTACATATATATGTATTATTAATAAAATCAGATTTTGGAGTTTATGAAACTGATGAGCGCTAGCTATTGAGGTTTAACATACAACTGAGACTATATGTCCTCATGGCTTTTCAGTTTATCTGTCATTTAATTTTCTCTTTTACTACTATAATTTTGTATCTTGTAAGCGCCTATATTGCTTAGACTTGGATTTGGATTTGGTGTCATGCCTTGACATTGTGTTGGATCCTATGACACTCTAGAATTTATAAAATTTCACATAAGGCCACTATATATTGTTAGGATTTTCTAGTATGTTTAGAATATTTACTTCCATTTAGGCCATGTTCAGCACTTCAGCTCAACATATTTAATTATGTAAGGGCTTTTTGATTTTTTTTTTTTTAAACTTGCATTTAGGCCTTGTTCAGTTAACTTATTTAAGTACATATTTGTTTATTTCAGAAATGATAACATCAGACTTAAACCAGATATTAGATCAATTTATATCTTTCTATTTGTTTTTTCTTTTTGCTAAACATCTTTAATTCTGTGATATATAAATTTATGATTGTTTCACACTTCACATCTTGAGAAAGAGTTTAGATAGGTAACCAGACAGATTAGCTAAAATTACTTAAACACCAATAATACAACATGTCTCTTTTAGCGGTGTTCATATTATAATAGCTAATTTGTTTACTGACCTGTCTAATCACCTCTTTTAAATACGTGCCAATGAGATATGTTGCCCTAATCAACAAATTGGGGAAATATCTTGTAAGTAAAAATTCAAAAGAATGTAAAGACATCTCATTTGATGTATTTTTTTTTTTTTCTCTTTTTGAATTCATGCTAATAAGTTGAAAGTTTAGTCAAATTAGCTGATTGGATAATTTGTTAATGTTTGAAGTTGAACCTTGGTTGAATTATTTTGAACTTAGAAATTAGTCTTTGATCCATCCTTACTTGAATTTGTATATACTACATATTACCAATGTAACACTAGCTAAAATTGTTGGATTATTGTAGTTTAAGAAATGGAATGCTATAGAAGTAAGAATTCAATCAAAAACACTTCCTGCCTTCCTATATGTAGTGACAATATGTGCTTTCTTCCACCTTTATTTGATAGATAATTTCATTAATTGCATTGTTTGTGTTTCAAAAGTAGTATGCCCTATTATTTGTACAATCTGTAATACAGTTCCCTAACATTTTAATGTCAAGTAACTTAAGTATGTTTCTGTATGTGCTCATGGAAATAAATCTTTACATAATTACATTTTACTATACTCTAAACTCTAGATAATGATAATATGAAGTATTAATTTATCCATAATGTATGTATATAGTAAATAAAACATAGGCCATCATATACTCTTGTATAAGCACTTCTGGGATATTAGAAAACATCTTAATATTCCTGGGGTGTTAAATTGTTATATTCATAATTGGAACGCCTCGCCTAAATGGATCTATAATGTGATTATTATTGGTTTAACATAATATTTGTGGTGAATCTTAACTTTATTATTGTATAATATTCCAGGAGGCTCATTCATCCTTTCCATTCATTCACGTGCCTAAAGTTTATCCTCAATTCACAAGAAAAAAAGTGCTGACTATGGAGTGGGTGGCTGGTGACAATCCAACTGATTTACTCTTAGCTTGTACAGGAGCTAAAGATAATAGTGCTGCATCTTCAGAGAAACAGGCAGTTGAAGCGAAGCAACGTCTTCTTGATTTGGTGAGATATACTTGATTTATTAGACTGTTAACTTGATGTGGGGATTTATTCTTTTTGAGTGCTTGTCTGCATAATTATGTTTTACATAGTACAGCTACATACATTATGAACTTCATGAATCCATTCATCTAAGGGTTTGGAGCTGGTGCCATTATGTTTTCTGGAGATATGCTTTACTTTAGAAGCTTTTCAGAATGGTAGTTGCTGAAACATAGAGGGTTAAAATCATTATGCAGGACTAGGGGGAGGTTTTGTTGTTTTCAAGTTAAATTTTCAGTTATTGGCTTATTGTATCGAAGATATTTAATTTATATTTGGAAAATTTAACAAGAATAATCCAACCTTTGCTGAATCCTCCCAAAATAATCCAACCTTTCGATTAACCCTGAATAATCCTAAGTTTACTACTTATTTTCTTCCAACAACCCTAGCAGGTCACCTTACCTTTTGTAACAGGTTACCTTCCAAGTGGCATTTTCTTATTGTTTAATTTTTTTTAATTGAAATTAAAAAAAAAAAAATTCTCTCTTCCCCATCCTGCTTGTTTTTCACTCCTTTCCCTTTCCTCCATTATCAGCCACCAAAACCACTCATCACAATACATGGGGCCACCACCTACAACCACCTCAACACCACCAACATCACCACTCAACACAACAACCAACCCACAACAATGCAAACAATACCCACAACATCTTCGATGTATGACCACCCCCAATTCAGCATCAAATTCAATTGATAAAGAGGGAAGAGAAGGAAAATGGTGGAGATTGGGGTTTGGGTTCTTGGTTGGTGGAGTTGGGGTTTCGCTGTTTCGGGGCATGGGTGAAGATAGGTTGGTGGTTTCGGGGTATGGATGAGGCCGTGGGGGTGGGATTGGTGGTTTTGGCTAGGTGAGGTTGGTGGTTTCGAGTCTAGGTAGGAGTGGGGTGTGGGGTAAGTGGTTGTGGTGGTGGATGGCTGAGTTGCAGGCTGATTACAAGGGGGTGGCATGTAGCAAGCTGATTATCAGGGAGAGGAAAAGGTAGTGGGATGGTTGATGGGGAAATGGGGTAGGTTGATGGTGAGGTGAGGTGGTGGCGGGAAGTTTTAGGGAGGTGAAGGATCCATTGTTAATGGCTAGAAGCTTGAAATGGAGTCGAGGAGGGAAGAAGGAAGAAGGGGAAAAAATTAAGGGGGAAAAAATTAAAAGAAAAAAAAAAGAGTTACTTGAAGTTCAGGTACTGGTCATATAGGCTTGGTATAAGATAATAAGTAGTAAACTTAGGATTATTCAGGGTTAATCGAAAGGTTGGATTATTTTAGGAGAACGGGGCAAAGGTTGGATTATTAGTGTTAAATTTTCCTTTATATTTTGCTAATTTGCTGGATTAGTTGTGTTTACATTGAGGGGAGAATAAACCGGTGTCTATCAGTGGGTAACTTGAAAGAAGGATATATTTGGAAAATCATGTATGAGATGCTAGCTTGTAAATTCCCATAAAATATGTTTGTAACATTACATGGTGGCCTTAAGGAAACAAAAATTCTGTTTGGAAGACCACCTTTTTTTTTTTTTTTTTTTTTTTTGCAATGATATTTCATAATTGTACCTACTTACCCTACTAGTTAAGTTAACTGTCTCCTCTCTTTAACCCAACACCAAACACCAACCATCCACCCCTTTTTGTCCGCTGACCCAACATACGCATAGCAGCCACCCAAAACCATCATGCTGCCTTCTTAAACCCATCCCTAGTAGCCATCTGAACCCACCATCAATTTCTGCACTAGCCAGCACCCGCAACCCCTTCCCCCTCATCCGCTTTCTCTCTTGCCTTCTTCCTCTCTCCTCCTACACCAGCCTTCTCAAGTGGGGTGGGTAGTTTTAGGTGTTAAGGGTTTGGTTCCGAGTGGATTCGGTAGGGGTGGGGTGGGTGGTTTTGGGTTAGGGTGGGTGGTTTGGTTTCAGGTGCCAGGTGGGGTGGTTTCGAGTGGGGGTTTGAGGTTTGACCAGATTGGGGTAGGTGGTAGTGGGCCTAGTGGCTGTGCCGGTGGTGATGGTGGCTTGAGAAATATTTTGGTTTGGGAGGGAATAATTAATAGGGGTTAGGTCAGTCTTTTTATTAGATTCGGTTTGGGTTTATCCCATTGAAGCTTAGATAATTCGGTGAATGAATTAGAACACACAAATCAATTTTGCCCTTCTCTAACGCCACTTCAGGCTACCTGGTAGAATTTCCCTTTATATTTTCATCTGATTAGATAACGTGGTTATACAACATATGGTTATTTTTCTTTTTCTATTTGTATCATAGTCTTCTCTTGTGCACCCAGAGAAAACAATATGTCCTTCATGTTTCCGTTTCTTAATTATTTTGGTAAGTCTTGAAGGAGGTCACAGTCTTTGTAACACCCCGTTCTTTTGGAACCGGAAGCGTTAGCGGAATTACGCCTGAACGGGAGGCTACTTAACTTCGATTAGAAAAAAAGTCAAGCTTAACCTAGGTCTAGGTCAAATTTAACTCATTCACACATCCAAATTAAGTTGTTTAAGCTAAGCACAAACTAAGTGAACAGAAGAAAATAACAAACGAACTTAAAACATAAACTAATCAATTACATTCAAAAGCCAAGGGCAGAACAACCCTTCTCGGCTAAACAAAAATCAAACCAAACCAAATTCAAAGTACTTAAACAATCGACTAATAACAAAAGGCATACAAGCCCAAAAGTTAGGTTCTAAACTGTCAATACCCAACCCATCGTCATAGAGATCAAATAGACAAATGAAACCTATAAATTATAACAATGTTCCACAATCAGTGGGGAGCAACTAGCAGTTCTCCCTCAATGAAGGTGAATATGGTGGGTTACTTAGGTGGAATATGTACAGTAGTAAAGCCTTGTGGCTACCGTGAAGAGTGAGGAGAAAATGGGCTAAATTAGCTCCCATGCAAGCCCTAAGTTAAGCTACACAAATGGGCTTGATTGAATAATTAGTTGAGGCTTAAGAATGGGATAAGGAAGCTAATAAACAAGCATATCTTAATTTATTTGGTCATGAAAGTGTTGAGGCGATATGCAAAACACGTTTAAAAAACGATAAAATGTATATGTTATATTATTGATATCTCAATAATAATTACAATAGTAATAAAGAAAACAATAATTTAAATTACGATACAAAAAAATATATAAAGTTCATATTTTATAGAAAAGCAATATAAAAGGCGATATGCGAAACCAATAATAATTATTCATTTACAATGACCTAATTAATAAAAGGACATTATAATGAGTTTTATAAATATAAATTAAAGAATAGTTTGTAAACAATATCAATTCGATAATTGAGTGGACGGAATCATCCAATACCACTTTATACATCGATATTAATACGATTGAACGTAAAACGTCTTTAACCCACATAATCATTTTATACCTATCAAATTGGCACTTCAGTCAAGGAATCACCCATGGTGACCCGTATCAATTGCGATAAGTTAAATATTGAAATTACATATAATTTAGAAACACTTGCTGAATTGACGCTTAAGCTTAAGGAATTACCCTTTAAAGCTAATATCAATTCAGACATGTCAAATATAGTTGAAATGATTAAAACTCAAGTATAAAACCTTTTTAAATAATAATTTTCAATTGCTTTATCAAATATATTATAATTAAGGTTTCAAAAGTTTATAATGACCCTTAAATCAAAATAACGATTTTAATAATTAAATAAAGATTTCACTTTCGAAATTGGGATTTAAATAAGAAATTAGGTTTAATAGATTTAAATGCACATAAAATAGTGGTTCGAAAATACGGGGTGTTACAGTCTTTCTGTACACTGGTCTGAGTTTGCAGCTTTGGGACCTAATTTTATGTATTTTTCCCCTCATTTGGAATATTTCTTTCAAGTTATCTATATTTGAAGTAACGATCTAATTCTTGCTTTGGTGGGTAATCTGTTGTCTGTTTTCGTGTTTAGTTTAGGTTGCAGATTCTTTTTGATGCTAAGTTTCTATAATAATCATTATATTGGAAACTTCTAACCTTCAAGCCCTAATTATGTGTACCGTATTTACAAATCTAATGCCTCTTATACTAACTGTCAATGGTACCAAAAATGTTACCCCATCCCCAGGTGAAACAAGATTTAGAATGTATGGATGAGTATCTGTTAATCAGAAAACTTTTAATTAGTTAGACACTGTGTTAGATGTACTTTTCTATGTACATTGCATATGCTAGAATGTACTGCATACCCTGTAACACTGGTTTATGGAGCTGCTTTGAATTATCTGCACAACTAAACTACTTGTGCATATCGCTGCTGTGTATAAATTCTGAAGAGTTTCGGCAGTGTCAATTTTTTGATTCTAGGTTTGTTGGGATGGAGTGGGTTTGTCCTACTACTCTTATGAACACCTTCAAGATTCTTATGTTAAGTTTGCTACACATATAGGGTCAAAACCTATTCGATGATAGCTTGTGAATCCTATGATTTCAGAGGAGTGATTGTATTTTCTAAAATCACTTTTCTTGCTGAGCTCTGTATAGAATAGAAATATATAATTCTTTTGATTAGCTTATATTTGACAAGCGTTTGGGCCTTTTCTTGGAATGTTTGTGTCTGCTAGTTTTTGGATCTTTTGTTATGTTTGTTAGAAAGAGCTTGTGATAATTGATACTCATATTTGTATTTTTCTGGTTTTGATTATTAGTTCTTTACCTTATCATGAAACTTTGTGAATCAATGTCGTCACAAATGCTATAGTTACAGATTCTGGATTTGCTCCGCCACAGGAGCAATCACAGTATGATCCCATCATCTCGTGTGTGAGATACGGGATTCGAAATTTGTATGCCAAATTTGCTGGAGATTCCCACAGGAGCAATCACAGAAGACCCTCTCGTGTATGGGATACGGGATGCCAAATATACGCAGACATACCTGTGAAATAGCAAAGAAACTGATTTCCCTAATTTTCTAAACTCCAAGTCTGTATGCAAATTCGTTTGTTAAAAATTACTGTTACACTTTTATTCAAGTCCATCTAATCCAAATTTTATGAGTAATCTTTGGAATTAGACATCTTTGAAAGTTGTCTATGTCCGTGGTGTATTAATAAGTTCTATTATCAATTCATCCAGGTGAACAAAGGTGTAGAAGCATCACTTGTTCAACTTCTTGAGACAGGATTTATGCATGCTGATCCACATCCTGGGAATTTGCGTTACACAAGTACTGGACAGATAGGGTACTCTTGTATATTCCAAGACAAGAAATGAACTTTATGTTTTTTACATCAATTAGTATGATACATATTTTTGCTGTCTCATTGCTAGGTTTCTTGATTTTGGACTCATGTGTCAAATGGAACGGAAACATCAGCTGGCAATGCTTGCTTCCATAATTCATATTGTAAATGGGGACTGGGCCTCTCTTGTTCAGGCTCTATCTGAAATGGATGTCATCGTCCCTGGCACCAATACTCGTCTTGTGACAATGGTATTTCACTTGTACCTGTCCCTCCATCATCTTTAGCCTAACCCCCTCCCTAAAGAAAAAGGGTACACAGACACACATTGTTATAACTCACCTTTTATTTTTATTTTTTTTCCTATTTTTTATTTTTAATATGAATTATGATGCCTTTTTTTTAGGGTATTGATGAATGATTCAATTTAAGAAATACACCAGCTGCTTTTTCTTTACCACATAATTTGACATTGGCCCCTTCTGTTCTCACTAACCTTCAGACCAGTTCTAATCTGTCTAAATTCACAGGTGGGTATTATTGGGGGGGGGGGGGGGGGGGGGGGGGGGGGAGGATGGATTTTGGAGAAAACAAGGTTTTTTCTAAAATATATATTTAATTTTTTTATAACTTAATGGGTTTTTGAACTGATTTTTATTGATTACTAAAGTTTTTTGTTGGGAGTTTAGGTGAAATTCATTATCTTCGAATTCTTCCAAATAGGATATACAAAACCGTCCTGTCATTGTGTAGTTTCTCAAAGAAACAGAAAAGAAAGTTTGAAAAAACCAGGTCAAGAAAATTAAGATAGAAGAGAAATTCAGTGAAGCTAGGTGTTTTCCATGAGCATGAGGCAAAAGAGAGTCTAAATTCTACTCTTCACTAGACTCCCATTTTTAGAGTACCTATTATTTTTCTTCTGTCAAAGTACTTATAAAATTGCTGAATATCTGAGGTTCTTTTTGGCTCTAAAAGCTTGTTTAATGACTTCAAATGTTCCAAAACATTTACTGGATTGGTCATTCTAATCCAAACAACACGCCTGTCTGCTGTCCTATGTGTTTAATTTTTATTGCAAGAATAGGTGACTAGCTTCAAAAATAGTACTCCCTCCGTTCCCTAATGTTTTTTACGTTTGGAATTATGCGCGGTTATTAAGAAATTATGTAAAGTTGAGATATGTTGGAATATTTCAATGATTGAAAGTACAATTTTATTGAAAAATACAATGTTGAACATGTGGGGTGAAGAAATTAGAGGAGAGAGGAGAGAGAAAGTAATAATAAGTGTTGAAAAACTATTACAATAGTACAAAAAGTACCATAGCACATGGAAAAGTAAGAACTTTTGAGTATAAAAATTGTAAAACAAGGGTAATTTTGTCTAAAATTTATGACCAAAATAGTAAAGATACTAAATGTAAAGAATAAAAAGGAACACCCTAAATAGAAACGTAAAAAACATTTAGGAACGGAGGGAGTACCATGTTTCAATTTACTAACTTTGTATTTCCTCCATTTCTCATTACATGCATCATTTTCAAAGTTTTAACTTTTACTACATTTTATTACTAATATGTGTAACTAAATGTCATTATTTTAAATTTTGGATTACTATAAATAATTAAATGTATAATTTCAAATTATCAGCTTTAAATATCTTTGCAAATATATAATAAATATAATGGTGTGCTATGGCAATCTTGAAGTATAAAGTGACATGCATTGAGAAGTAAAGTGGGTATAAGATATCGGAAACTAATATTTGATTAAAGAAAAAAGCTACCTTAACCAGATTGGTCAAAGTTGGTGAACAGTTCTTAACATGTTAGCAGAAAAACCCGTTATTGCCCTTGAGTTGGTGAGGAGCACTTAAGCTGTTGTTTCTTACATACTTTCATCAGATTATGTTTGAGGTTGTAAACTTGTAATATATTTAGATGCATAGTGAATCACTTCATACTTTAGACGACTAGGTCATCACCTGAGAGAATATATTCTAAAGGCTAGAAATTGGGATATTTGTTCACTGAATGAAAGACTGAAAATTACATTTTTTCACTGAATATATTCTAATGGCTAGAAATTAGGATATTTGTTCACATCGGCTTTCATCTAATTCTTAAAATGAAGAATAATTTACTTATTTTGTTTTAAACATAACTTTATTTTGAATGTGCAGGAATTGGAAAATACTCTAGGAGAGGTAGAATTCATTGATGGAATTCCTGATGTCAAGTTTAGTAAGGTAAGGTATTTTAATATAAGTATATAATTTGTTATGCACTATTACTCTTTAGATTAATTAAACTTTGGTTGTTCTTGAGTATGTTTCTGTCAGAAGTCAATTTTGTCAAAGGCAATATTGAATTGCTTTTCACACCATTCTTTGAATTATCTTTTTTTGTTGAGCTAATGATACTCCTGGGGTTCAGGAAAAATGTGAACATGAAGGTGAAAAACATAAGCTGCATAAACCCACTGTTAAGGGTGGAATTGTGGTGTGAACAAGAAATGCGTAAAATTTTTATTTTTGGAGAAACAATTTCAAGGGCTTAGTCTTAAGGTATTAGTGTTTCATGTAGGAAATCCATGTGAGTTACATATCCAAATCGACCAAATGATCCCATGAAAATTTGACCCGCAAAGAAAATTAAAGTCAGTTTGAAATGTGGTGTGTTTTTTTACTTTATTATATCAAACAAACATTATATTTGATCAAGTTTGGTCTAAAATATTAATTACATTTTTTCCCATGGTTTTTCCTTTATATTTTGTTATTCTTTTTTGGTGAAGGTCCTTGGAAATATTTGGTCTGTGGCCTTCAAGTACAACTTTCGTATGCCAACATACTATACACTTTTGCTGCGCTCTCTGGCTTCACTAGAAGGTAATACTGTCATCATATCATTTTCACATTATTAAGTGCATAAATAAAAATAATAGCTACTTTATATCACCATCATATCATGGTTATTCCTTTTACAGACTATTAGTATTAATATTACAAATATTCTTGACAGCAGCCATGACATACGTTAAGCTTATTTCTAAAGCTGAGTGTTTTTTTTTTTTTTTAAATTTTTTTTAAAATTATTTATTTTTAATTGAAACTTAATCATCAAAGAACTTCTGAAATAGAGAGTTAAAAATTATTATTATTAAATTATAAATATATTAACTATAATGAAAGTATGTTATAGGAAAAAAATTATTAAGGGCTTCGGTGTGGTAATTCAAAATCCTTCACAAATGAAAGCTGATAGTAGTTTGAACTTGCCTTTTCATTTTAAGGGTTTGAACTCTATTGAGAGTTCTAGATATAAATCAACATCATGCCTCATCATCTTTGTTGTGCTTGTTAGCCATATCTCAAACTTATTTTCTAAAGTTTTTGAAAGCCCAAGAGCATTGGGCCAAGAGTCAGTCTAGCTCTCGCTCGTGTCCAATTTCCTCCCATTTGGGTAATCTAAAAGTCAAAATAGATCCAATCCCAACCGGTTCTAGATATTAGACTCTGGATAATGATTTTATACCTATCGGTCACCTTCTAGGTTCTTTGAATTGGCAGAAGGAATAGTAGTTTGGAACAAGTCAGGAAAAAAAGACTTTTTTAATAGAAAGGCAAGAAGGAAGAGTCAAGAAATTTCATAGATAGCCTTAGCTTCAAAATCCATAACCTATGTATTGTGACCATTGACATGCTCTACTAGGCCTGGATTCAACCTTCTGATTTGGAAGAACTTATTTAGAAATAAGAGAAGAAAAGGTGACCCATAGGAGTGTAAGCTTCTGATACAGACTAATCTAATTAGGGGATAATACATGAGCATGTTGTTTCCATTTGGTTAATGCTCACTTCATTTGATAATAGATAACATTATCTGTCAGGTTCGTAGTTCAACAAGGTCATTTACAAATTTAATTTGGAATTGATTCTATCCCGATTTAGTCTTCCAGACTTTCTTTCTTTTACCAGTTTATTATGTGTTTGGGTACATGATCCTTCCGTCCCTGAGCGTTCTAGTTTTGACGGTGATTATAAATTTAAATTATATAGGTGTCCCATTGCATTCTTGCTTTCCATAAGCACAAAACTTATGAAAACAATTGTCAAAATAATACAACCTTTTGGGCCTCTGCCAAAAACTAGTCAACCATTGGATTATCTTAGAATAATGTAACATTTAGGGGGCATTTGTCAAAATGAGGTTGGTAACTTGTTTAATAAATAGGTTATGTGTGACACTTGTCACTACTTAACAGGTCTCAATATTTTGACCTTTTTTTGGGTAATATTTAACTATCAAAACATTGATTCATTATTTTTATATTTTTTAAAAACTCTATTTCTCTTCTCCATCATCCTTTGCTCTCTCCTCCCTTGCCATAGCTTGCAGCCAACTGGCTACCCCTCCTCTAAACATCATCCCCAACTCTGATCACCTCTCTGTTCGATCCAATTCTCACTCTCTCTTAGCCTTTTTTATCCCTTTGTTTCTCCTACTTGCGTATCCACTTTGGCATTACCCAGAACTACCCAACATTGCAGCTATCTTTCTAAGCCTTGTTGCCATATATGGCAAAGAGCACTAGTTGTTGTTGTTGTTGTTTTATTTATTTATTTTTATTTATTTATTTTTTATTTATTTTTATTATGCAAACCACAAAAATTAAAACAGAATTACCACTTATGGACATAATTGAAAGAGGGTTATTATTTTTTAATCATTTATTTCTTTATTAGAAAATAAATAATCAAACTTTCAGGGATGATAGTAAAGAACATGAACCCCAGCTTAGAAAAGGATGGAACTTTTCAATAGATGAGAGAGAAGATAGAAGTTGGTGAATCAGCTTGTTTACTGGTTGTGGTGGCAGAGTGAGGGTGTGCAACTGCAAAGAAAGTGAGGTGGCTTGGTGGTTGAGGTGTTGGACTTGAGATCGTGATGGAGTTGTGGTGCTAGGGTCTATTTTTCATGGTGGGAGGGTTTCCATTTCAGGATTAGAGGGTGGTTTTTTTTGGTTTGTTGTTTGAATGACTATGTTTTAATTTAAGGTTAGTGGGGCAGTTATAGAAACTTTGCTATGAATTCAAAAGATATAATAGTGCATGCAGAAAACAAATATCATTTTTATATACATGCTTTTTTTATCTAATGTACAATACTGACTGCAAATTGGATCAGTCTGTCCAGTCGTAGCATAAGCAATTTGATGTTTTTAACAAGATGAAAGGGATGGTGCAAAATAAAAGTAGTAACGTATTGGGTGTTAGTTTTAGTCTTACATGCTGTTAACTGTAGTATATATCTTATTTAATTTCAATATTAAGATTGTATCTGATGTATCGTAGGTTTAGCTATTGCTGCAAATGATAAATTCAAGACTTTTGAAGCAGCTTACCCGTATGTTGTGCACAAATTGCTAACCGATAATTCTGATGCTTCGAGGAGAATTCTGCATTCAGTAAGTGTATATTTATCTAATATGCTATTGATTGGATTCATCCTACAGTAACTACATCTTGAACTTTTACTTTGCAAGGTGATATTGGCACTTCGATAAGACATATCTTTTGTGGATTTAGCTGCTAGGATTTAGTACAGAACAGAGTAATCTAAGCTAAGAAAACAGAGTAACAATAGCAGCCAAGGGATAGTTGTATTGCAAATCAGAGTAACTTACAATACAAGCCTTCTTTCAAGAGGAAGGTTCTCTCCACAACAAACTTCTTATCAAATTTTTGCATGCATTTCCCTTGACCCCAATCCCCTATTAATACCCAAAACTGAATAGAAGCTGCTAGCAAAAGGAATCAAATAACAAACTCCATAACTGATTTATTTCTAGATTACTATTTTACCCTCTCCCCTCCAAAACTGATTTTCTAACGAAAATTCCCTTCTCAACCTTTGCTAACATTCTTGGGCCTCCTTGCATAAGTAAAGCGGATACTAGGCCTGGTCCGATTCCTTGCAATACCTCCCACCCAAAGTTTCACATTGTCCTCAAGGTGGAAAGCAGGAAACCTGAGGTTGACTTCATCAAAGTGCTCCCATGTAGCTTCAAGCTCCTGCAATCCCTGCCAATGAATCAACACCTCCACAGCCGATTGTGAATTACGCATCCCAAGGACAGCTTCAGGTTCCACTTCCAGCACCAAATCAGGTGTCAACTGAACAGGTAGGTTGGTTGGACGATGACCAGCACCAATAGCCTTCTTTAGCTGAGAGATATGAAATATAGGATGGATTTGGGCTCCTGGAGGTAACTGCAACTTATAGGCCACCTTGCCAATTTTCTGAACAATCGAATAAGGCCCATAGAAACGAGGAGAGAGCTTGTTTTTAGACCTTCTGACCAGAGACTTCTGCCGACAAGGCTGCAGCTTCAGGTAGACCAAGTCCCCCACCTTAAAATCTCCTGCACACCTTCCCTTTTTTTCATAGTATTGCATGTATACCTGAGCTTGCACCAGATGATATTTAAGGTCATCCAAAATGCGTCCCTCTCCTGCAGCTGCTCGTCTACTGAAAACACGACTTTGCTACCAGAGGTGAACCTGAGCAAATGTGGAGGGTCCCTGCCATACAAAGTCTTGATCGGGGTGTAATTTGTGGCAGTATGAAAAGAGGTGTTGTACCAATATTCTGCCCAAGGTAACCAACGAGCTCAAGAGTGAGGTTTCCCATTCACAAAACACCTTAAATAAGATTCCACCCCTTTATTAACCACCTCCGTCTGACCGTCTGTCTTAGGGTGATAAGATGTACTTCTCATAAGCTGGGTGCCCTGTAACCTGAACAATTCAGTCCAAAAAATAATCAAAAACACCTTGTCACGATCGGACACAATAGCTCCTGGTATACCATGTAACCTGACCACCTCAGTCATGAAGCGTTGTGCCACACTTTGAGCTATATAAGGGTGTTTGAGGGGAATAAAATGCCCATACTTGGTCAATCTATCCACTACTACGAGTATGGTATCCCAACCCAAGGATGTTGGCAACCCTTCAACGAAGTCCATTGATATGTCTTCCCAAACCCTGTCCGGAATTGGCAAAGGTTGAAGAAGATCCAATGGTGATACTGTCGAGGCTTTGTTCTGCTGACACACTTAGTCACATCAGCCCTCATACCAAACCAGAACCATTCCCCGACTAAACTTTGGTACGTCTTCAGATCACCAGCATGCCCTCCCACCAAGGAGTCATGATACTCCTTTAATAGCTTGTTGGTCAACTCACTGTGCTTAGGAATAACAACCCTTCCTTTATACTTCAAGACCCCATCCTCCAGAGTGAACCACTTGGGTGGAGAGTCACCATTTTGTATTTGCGAAATTAATCGCTGCAACACCGCATCCTTTTGTATGAAGGACTCTGCACATAATCCCATCGAAGGCCACATGAAGTCACAATAGAAGAACACTCCACCTCAGGTCTATGTTGTCTAGATAAGGCGTCATAATTTGTTAACCCACTTCTGGTAGGCCTGACCCACCTCTCTTTGCTCCAAGAGAAACTTAAGACTCTTTTGGTCAGTGTGCACAATGAAGTGCATGCCTAGTAAATAATGCCTCCATTTCTCCACCACAAACACAATAGCCATTAGTTCTTTCTCATTAATGGGTTTGTCACGATTACGCAACCTAAGTATCTTGCTAAAGTAAGCTATTGGATGTTCAGATTGCAAGACTGCACCTACTCCATACCCACAGTGTCTGTTTCTACCACAAAAGGCAAAGAGAAATTAGGAGCAGCTAGGATTGGTGCACTCACCATGGCAGCCTTGAGTGTAGTGAAAGCTGTTGTAGCATCCTCAGTCCAACCGAAATTGTCCTTTTGTAGCTCATCCAGTCAAGGGTTGGGCAATCACCGCATAGCCTTGGATAAACTTGCGGTAATATCTTATAAGGCTTAAGAACCCGTGCAACTCCTTCAAGTTGGTGGGAGGAGGTCAATCCACCATTGCTTGAATTTTGGAAAGATCAACTTCCACCTCAGCTGCTGAAATTACGTGGCCTAAATAAGCCACCCTCGACTTTCCTATTTCACACTTTTTTGAAATTGGCATACAGCTGTTTCAAGTGTCCTCATACAAGGACTATACACTAAAATATCGTCGAAGAAGACCAGGACAAATTTACGCAAGAATGGCTTAAACACTTCATTCATAAGATACAGAAATGTGGCAAGGGCATTGGTGAGCCCATAGGACATTACGAGGAACTCGTAATGGCCCTCGTGGGTCCTAAATGTTGTTTTATGCACATCCTCAGGTCGCTGATGGTAGCCTGATTTTAAATCAAGTTTCGTAAAAACTGCCGCACCACCCATTTCATCTAGTAACTCGTCGATGATGGGAATAGGGAATTTGTCTCTTTGTTAGGGCCCTGTAATCGACACAAAATTGCTATGAACCATCTTTCTTCTTCACCAATATCACGGGACTCGAGTAAGCACTAGTGGAGGATTGAATTATCCCTGCACTAAGCATGTCAGCTACTAACTTCTCAATGTGACCGAGGATATCTATACGGCCTGATGGGATTAGTGCCCTTGCGTAGCACAATTGCATGCTCAATGTGTCTTTTTGGGTAGACCATCAAGCATGTGAAACACTTGCTCAAACTATGGCTTGAAATTCTGCTGGGATTTTCGGTAATACCTCAGATTTCTCCAACTAATTAAATTCAAGTAGAAATCCATGCCCCTCCTTTTGTAAGTTTCGAATCATGGCTTTTAGGGAAATTCCCGTACGACCCAAATGAGGATCACCTTTCAATGTGACTGTTTCCCCACCCAATTGGAACTTCAGAGTTTGTGTTTTATAATTGGTGGTGATAGTGCCTATCTTCTCCGGCCATTGAATTCCAAGTATCATGTCTGAACTTCCCACAGGGAGAATAAGAAAATCCTCCATTATTGTCACTCCTTGAAGGTCCAGCAAAGCCCCTTTATAAACGCCCTCCCCTTGAACCGCTTCTCCTGTGCCTAGAGTTACTCCGAAGCTCTTTGATTCTGTTGGTGGTAACTCCAATAAAATTATGCATTGCGCCGGGGTCGACCATGATTTCCGGCTGTGTTTCCACCATAGAGAACTTGCCGGAATCATCCCACTCCTCTTTGTCCACCGTGAGCAAAATGCTCAACCCCGGCCGATGACAACGGTGGTTGAATGTCCATTTTTTGCCACAGTAAAACTGTTCCCGCTTCTGCTGAAGTTCTTTTTTCGACAAACGCCTTATTTCTCCGCTAGGTTTGTGGGTGTTGTACGTGTTTCGGTTTGTGTTTGGCTGGTAGGTGTTGGTGGAGGTGAGGTTCAGGTTCGTGTTTAGGTTAGCTGTGGTTTGGTTTGTGTTTGGGTTGGGTCTCAAGGTTGGGTAAGGGGTACGCCAATTGGCAGGCTCCTAATTGTTTAAGGCCGTGGGCTTAACTTTTTCTTTTCTTCAATCCTCAAGATCCATTGCCTGGTCCATCGTAACCGGGTCGAGGATCCAGACTTCAACCCCGATATCCTCCTTCAACCCATTAATAAATTGCCCCTTAGCAATCTCCTCAGGAACACCATCAATTAGAGCTAAAAGCTCGATGAAATGGTGACGGTCATGGGGCTGGTGCGCGAGCCACGTGGAGCGTGCCGGTGGCGGTGGATCTAAAACGACAGAGTAACAACTTTTTCTACGCCTCCCACAACCGCAAGGGATGTCGACGGTGCTCCCATTTATACCATAGCAATGCGTCGCCGTCCGGCGCAACTATGGCGGCCTCGAGCTGATCCTCCTCGGTAAGCCGATATAAATGGATGAAACGCTCCGCGCGAAGGATCCAACCATTTGAGTTAGAACCATCAAAGAGAGGCAAATCGAGTTTGCGCAACTTCCAGTTCGATTATCCTCCTTGAAAACCCCCGTTACCAAAATGCACATGAGGTTGCGATGCATACGGATTCTCCCACTAGAGTTGTGGTCCATTCACCATGGCTGAACGTAGCTCCGATCGAAGCTTATTGTTCTGATCTCACGAGAAACCCGATTTGGCATACCAGCTACCTCCTGCTCCAACAACTCCAAACGCTGACCATGATTCAGGCGGGCCATCTTCTTCTCCGGCTAAGATTGGGATTGCTTTGATACCAATTTGCTAGGATTTAGTACAGAACAGAGTAATCTAAGCTAAGAAAACAGAGTAACGATGGCAGCCAAGGGATAGTTGTATTGCAAATCAGAGTAACTTACAATACAAGCCTTCTTTCGAGAGGAAGGTTCTCTCCACAACAAACTTATCAAAATTTTGCATTCATTTCCCTTGACCCCAATCCCCTATTAATACCCAAAACTGAAGCAAATAACTGACTCTAGAAGCTTCTAGCAAAAGGAATCAAATAACAAACTCTATAACTGATTTATTTCTAGATTACTATTACCCTCTCCCCTCCAAAACTGATTTTCTAACCAAAATCCCTTCTCAACCATTGCTAACATTCTTGGGCCTCCTTGAATAAGTAAAGCTGATACTAGGCTTGGTCTGATTCCTTGCATTAGCTTGGAGATAATCTTTATCACAAACACTCCCTTAATTCATACTTACATAGTAGCTAGCTTAGTTTGCACTTAAAGTTTGATGAAAACCGAGAACTTGTTACTTGAAACTTGTGTGTTTTTACTCCTAAAATGGGGTTTGTTTTCCTTGGATACTTTTGTCCTTCATCAGTCGAAAATTCGGTTTTATTTTGTTTGTCTTCTTGAATGAAAGGGCTTTGTGATCAATATGCCCTACTTATGTCAAAGTGTACTTTCCAACTGCGCCTTGTCTTGAATCACATTTTAGACTTTAGAGCCTAATCTTGATCAAATATTCTTCCGTATACCAACGCCACAAAGCCAGGGAGGGAGAGACAATGTGACTGAATCAGTTTTTAGGTAGTAAAAGGAAATCCATGAGATGTTGACCCTTTCAATACATGTTACAACTTACAAGTAACTTTGAATTTAGGATTGTTGCATAATATAAATGCACGGTTAAAGCCAGATGTGCAAAAGGGCAAAAGGAATCAATAAGAGAAAAACTTAAACTGGTCTTGGCATAGTTTATTTTTCTTTTGGCAAAAGCTATATATAAAGTTGTACAATGTGTAAATGTCCGTCTTAAAATTAATGCATGTCGTTTGCATGTTTGTTCCACATTCATTTTGCAATATGAACCTTCTGACCGTGCCATTAATATGACATATGCAGCTTCAAAAGTTGACCTATAAGTTACCATGATTAGCTTATTTGCTGTTTCACTACGGCATATAGCCCTCATCTAGTTTATAGCCCTTATCTAGCTTATGTTTTCAGACAAAATATAGGTCATCTAATATTAGCCTTGTGCTGGCCTACTCTTGCATTAAGATGATGCATTAATTTTTAATGTGTTCATTTTCTGCAGGTAATTTTAAATAAAAGGCGTGAATTCCAATGGACGAGACTTGTTCTTTTCTTGAGAGTAGGTGCAACCAGGTACAACATTTTGCTTTTCAATGACAATGTATTTGACTAAAACTGTGTTTTCTATGTTTGTGATGATGAGATGAAAGTAACGCAAATTATTTTGTATAACCTCAAACGTTACCAGTACTAGAAAAAGTATACTTGAAAAATCAAGATTTTGATGAGTTGTGAAGTTTTTAACTGTGATATGCTGTATATCTACACTTCCAAGTAATCCAAACATCTCCTTTGGAATGAGATGAAGAAGTGTTATTCAATCTTGTGGCGTCTTAAGTTAGTTACCAGCGTTGCTTAAATCTAGTAGAAACTTTCGTATTAAATTAACATACCTAGTACGTTCTTACACATTGTTTTCTTTAAAGAATTCCTTCTCATGCATCTACTTCAGCTTTGAAATATGAATTACCAGAAAATCTTTTATCAAGGTTTCTGCGTTTTGTATTGTGTGAAAGCACTTTATGGTGTGGCTATATAGTAAATTAATATGTTTAAGCAATCTAGGGTTTACCTATCAGTTGATCATTTAGCATGCCACACGTTAAATTAGTGCAAACCAACCACTGTAAGAGTTATTCTGTTAACGAAAGAAAAAAGATATCTCTTTTGATTTTCCCAATTAAAGGCAGCAGTACTCTTTTGATTCTCTTAAATTTCCAATTAAAGGATATCCCAATTAAAGGATATCTCTTTTGATTCTCTTAAGTTGCTTCTCTTATATATACATTTATTGTCTCATGTTGCTTCTCATGTTTATACACTTGATAGCTTCACTTTATAATTTTTTTGGTGCACATGTTCTTGTTTTATTTCAGTCGATGTTTCTCATTTCCTCACAGCCATGTTTTAAGTTTAGGTATCTGGCTCACACTTCTAAAGTAAAATTATTACTTAACAAATATGGAGCACTATGTATCAAAAAGTTAATTGTTACTTGTATATTATTTCATTTTTTTTATACTATTGATATTTTTTAATTTTAATAATTGGGGTCTCTTTAATTACTGATAACTTATGCAATTCTTCTAAATTTTCTGAGAGATATACATCTGGCCTTGTTGGAAGTACTTAATGTTCTGTGGGGGCATCAACTGGCAGGAAACTCTTGCCCGTTCTGGAGTTTGCTAATGATGGGTTATCAGGATCCTCAAGTAGCAATGATAATATCTTTAACGTCGCAACTTTTGTCTTAAAACTGCTACCGTCAAAAGATGGTACTGTGCTTAGAAGGCTGTTGATGACTGCAGTAAGTTACTCCAGCTTGATTGCATATAATAACTTTTATAGGTTTACTTTTTACTTTCATCCTAATGCACGGTTGCATATAATTACGTTTTTATTACTACTTTTTACTTTCATTCTGATGCAAATGAGAAAAGTTAACTGTCAATGTAAGCTATGATTGAGTAGTGTAAGATTTTTTTGAAAGGAAAAACAGTTTCAAAATAACCTTACAAATTGGTTATACCGAATAGTACACAGGTGACACTTTTTCCCTTTTGAAAAATGATAAAGATCTTCCCCCCCCTCCCCCAAACAAAAAAAAATTGATGGGGCAGGAAGATGGAAGAGACCTGGAAGAACAATATATACTAGAGTCGTTGTCTAGGTCTAATTTTGGGATGCTATAGTGGAAATTTATTGTGAGAAGTAATCCTTTGTAGGTCATATGACTGCAATATTGTCATTCAAGGAGCATTATATTCGAAAAAGCGGGTGGTTTATTAATATAGCAATGAAAAGCTATGAGAGTTGTGCAATTGATTTTGTGTAATTGAAAATAGATGAGCAACGCCCATTTTCAGGCTTTGAAGTTGCCTTCTCACAAATAGTTTTTTGAAAATTTGTCAAAATCAGCTGTTATATTTATTTTATTCTATTCTATTTATTTATTTGTAAATAAGCCATCTTAATCATAATTTTTTTATTTTTGTCAATACCTTTAGCTGGATTTCAAACTTTTACTCTCTATTTCTGACATTAACTCCCGCTAAAATTCTCATTTTATGTCTTGTCCTTGGCTGCACCACCACCTCCTTTTCCCTCTTCACCACCACTTTTTACCTGTCCCCCACCGACATCGCAACCTTCCTTTTCCCCAACCCCCCTCCCTCTTTCTTTCATTTAATCTTTATCCTCTCCAATTATAATTGTTTGGTGTGTTTTCTTGGTGATTGAGGTTTTAGGGGAAGTCTCCCCACCTCTCGCTTTCTCTCTCTCTCTTAGTTCTAGTTGTTTGGTGGGTTTTCTTGATAATTGAGGTTGATTTAAGGTATTTGATACATTTTTAAGTAGTGTAAGTTGTTTTGGGGTGGGTGGAGTTGATTTCGAATTAAATAAGGTGGTTTTTGGTAAGGTTAGGGTTCATATTGGGGGTAGATGTATATATGGAGGTAGTTGAGTGATTTAAAGGGGGTCTTGGTGGGGTTTTTTACGGGAGGTGATTGATTTCAGAGGTCTTTGGTTGGATTTAGGATAGTTCAATGGGGAGGCATTGGTGGGTCAGTTGGTGGTCTAGTGGAAATGGGTGTTTTTAGTGGTCACGTGCATGTCACGTGGGTGGTCAACACTTGAATCAGGATAAGGTGCTATAAAAATTAGTTAAAATATTACAAATAATATGCTAATATACTCTCTGTTTTTTATTACTTACTCTGATTGCACTTTTCACAGTATTCATTTTGACTAATGTTTCTGATCAAAGATTTACATCGGCATATGTGCCCGGGAGAAATGGAGTAAGTAATTAAATACGGAGGAAGTATATAATAAGGGGAAAAACCCCAATTTTGAAGGTGGTTTTCTTACAAATTTTCTATAGTTCGTAGCTGTATGACCATTTCTTGAAAAGTAACTATCTCCTCATCCACTTGCTTTCTCTCCCCCCACACACACCCAAAAAAAAAAAAAACACAATAAAGAGGGAGAGTGGATGCTCAATAGTTTTGCTCAATATCTATATCAGTAGAGTAGAATTCAATTGCATTTATTTAAAAAAAATCATTTTCTTATTATATATTCTTCTGAACAGGACGGTGCGTCATTGCTTAAGGCATTTCTTTCACCAGAAGCTGCTGCTGTCCGACAACAATTCTGTAGGGCAACTGCAGATGTGCTGTACCAGTGGATGGCGGGAAATATTGTAAAGGATCCTTATCTAACCACATCTTCTAACTCATTTGCAGCCAACTGCAAGTTACTCATAGCAGACCGTCGCCTCAAAGTGGTGTTTAACAAAATACTTAATGATGCAAAACGGGATTGGTTGTTAATGCTTCGCTTTTACGGGACATCTTTCGTCATGTTTGTTATTGCTTCAGCTATGGCTTGCCATCGGTTAATGATTTCTCTCTCAAAAAGTCATGCAAGTCGATTATCATTTTCTCCTATCCAAGCCGTTGTCAGCACTTAAAAAAAACATTTGCACATTGTAAGAACTATCGACAACTGGTTATTGGGGCCAATACAAATTTATCAATGAAGTCGACAAGTTTGGCCTTCTGAAAAAGGGACTGTAGTGATTAATTTCACCTTAAGATCAAAGAATACTGTAAGTTCCTCAAAGCCAGGGTACAAGCATGCAGCTATCGTGATTTCATGTACACCGTACTAATCTACCTTTTGCTGAATGCTCTAGGGACTTGCATAACACCTCATTATCAAGAAAGATACTAACCTGTATCTCTATAAGTCTATTTGATTAAAATTTCTTACTGTCTAGTTTGGGAGATCAAAATTTTATACATAAATATATACTATGTATAACTGCTTTTTCTAGGTATCTGAGTTCCGGTGATCTGATTGATCTTACTTCCTTTGGGACTGATCTGGAGATTGAGCCTGACAAAATTTTCAATTTCTGCGAGTCATGTTAGCCTTTAACTAGTGCAGTAAGTGAATAACTTAGTGGAGCTACACTCTCTTCCGTGGTCTCGACCCGGGACCGAGCACATCCCCTGGTACTCCCACCCGCAGTTTCCTCCCGTGATGGGATATGCTGTGTGGGCCTCAATTACCTCTTAAAAAGATTGTTAGTCTTTAATTACAGAAATTTAACTTAATACTTTGGTGCACTTTCCCTATCTAAGACTTCTATTTATAGGGTTTTGAAAAATAGCAGCTTTAGAGTCCTAATACCTTCAATTGAAAAAGATAACTTGCAGTCTATTCTTGGGATGAGCAGAGGCAATCTTCCTTTCAAGTATCTTGGTGTTCCCTTGTCTTCTAAGAAGTTGACCATTGCTCAGTGTAGACCTTTGATTGAGAAAGTTACTGCAAGAATTGATAATTGGTCTGCTAGACATTTTTCTTATGCAGGAAGATTGCAGCTCATTAGAAGTGTCCTTTTTGGTATTCAAGCTTATTGGGCTCAAATCTTCATTCTTCCCAAAAAGGTGCTTAGAAAAATTGAGTCTAGATTTAGGGTGTTTCTTTGGACCGGTAAGAATACCTATTCTAAGAAAGCTCCTGTTTCTTGGAATCATATGACTCTCCCTAAAGTTTGTGGTGGTTGGAATATCACTCTACTGGGTGATTGGAACAAAGCTGCTATTTGTAAGATTATGTGGGATTTGACTCATAAATTTGATGATTTATGGGTTAAATGGGTTCATACTCACTAACTGCAGCTATTCCTAAAAAATGCACTTGGGTTCTAAAGAAGATTCTTGGGTGCAGGGATATTATTGACAGCATTAGTGGTTGGCCTGTAGTTATCCACAATGGCAAATTGAGTATTTCTAGAGTCTATTCTAAAATAAGACCTCTGATAAAGTGAGTTGGAAGAGACTTGCCTGTAACAACCAAGCTTCTCCTAAGAGTATTTTCATAACTTGGTTGGCTCTGCAAAATAGAATGGTGACTAAGGACAGGCTTATTCAATGGCATATTAACTGTGATCCTTTGTGTTTCTTTTGCCAGAATTGTGATGAGAGTGTTGCTCACTTATTTTTCTCTTGTTCTTACTCTAGAGAAATTTGGCAGAAAATCCTTGATTTGCTGAAAATTCAGAAGACTGTTTAGAGTTTTGATCTTGAACAACAGTGGGCTACAAGGTACTGCAGGAAAGCTAGCAGGAAGGGCAGGCTTTATTTGATGTTATTTGCTGAGACTGTTCATAATATCTGGCTTCAGAGAAACAGTCTAATGTTTAATGGCAGCTGTCAACCTGCAGATTTGGTCTTCAGAGATATTGTTTATAGGGTTGCTGTTAGGTGTTTGTAGACACCTAAAAATGTCTCCCCAAAACCAAACCCGATGATGAACACCTTTCACCGCCATTATTGGTCGGGTTGAGTATTTAATCTTGGAGTGCTTAAATCCATATTTTCATTTCATAAACCAACCCAAATTCTAGCCCATTTCCCCAAACCATAACTTATTTTTCTCTTTTCGTGCCTTTAAACCCAAAATAATTTATTTCGTGTCCCTTAAAATCATTCATTTCGTGTCCTTTTTATAAAAAATGTTTATTTTAGTTTAGTTTGGTCCATAATTTGGGTCCAATGATTTAATAGTTATATGGGGCTTTAAAAGATCTTTCCAACGATATATTATAAGCCCAACTCCGAGTTATAACGAATAAGTTATGACAAAAATATTAAACTGAGCCCAAACCGAACTTAAGCCCACCTTACCTACGACCTAATGATCATGTGGAGGGTCTAAATGATTTAATCCAATTCCTAAACCAATTAGGATTAATTGGAAGTTTCTACAAGTTTCTAAAAGATCTTAATTATCCTTTTTGAAAAGGTAAGATTAAAGAGTTTGAAATTGAATAAAACTCCGTTTTTTTAAAGTCCTAATTTTATCCGAATTGAAAGACGTTCAAAGATAGACAGATATTATTTTCGTGCCTCATATTTTTTATCCAAATTTTATATGGTTGGATATCCCTTGAAATTATCTTTCCAATGATATATTATAATATCAATTCCGAGCTATAACGAAAATGATATGAATAAAATGTCAAACTCTCTCCAAAACTAACACCGTCTCACTATTTCGGTTATATCTTTTTTTATACAAAATTTTTCTATATGATTCTAATTGGGTTAGAAAGTAGACTTCAAGAGCTTTCAAAAGATATCTTATTCATCTTATTCCAATTTCTGGATCAAAAGATATGATAAAAACAAAAACAACAAAAACTGCTGTCTATCGCAAGAGTTTTATCCGATTCGAATTCTTATCTTTTCTTCATTCTTCGACCCCTCTTTTTTTCCTTATAAATAGAGGTCATATATCCCCTTTTTTAATCATCAACAAGCTTGATCATAAAATAATTATCTTCTCCCTCTTTAGCCAAAATACTAGCCATCCTATTATCTCAAAATACTTCCCTTAAGCACTCTAAGGAGTTCATACTTAACCCGAGGTTCCGTCCTTAAACCAAGGCGTGAAAGGTATAATTAACTGAGGGTTTGGACCAAATCAAATATACTTTTTATTTAATTTAATTTAATTTAATTATTTCAATTTGTTTATATTTTAATTGAAGTTACTAACAGTTTATTCATGATGTAGCAATTTAAAGGAACTCGCAGAATATGAGTAATTAATTAATTTAATTACTCTTATTTTATTTTAATATTGCTAGTATCATGATTAGGTTAATTTATTATTCGATTTGACTAACATTATAATTGTTGAATTGCTTCCAATATTAATGTTTATTCTATTATTGTTATGATCACTATATTGCATGTTTAAAGGGAATATGAAATTGAAAATCACGCCTAATAAGATAATTTGGACAACCGGTTTAGGATCTTTTTTAATCTTGTTGTTTAATCAAGTGATCACGATATTTTAGAATTATGTGTTGCATTAATATTAAACCAATTTAGCTTAATAATAGATTGGAGCAAATTGAATATTTTATTTGCATGGCTTTGAGATCGCAGGAATCACTTTTCACTATAAGAATCGAGTAGAGGCCAATACGGGCGAATGTGACTCCATGACTCACTTCGTACCATCATCCCCGATCCTCCTTACGTGGTTCCGAACCATATGGAGTTAGTAATCTCATGGGTTATGAATGGGGTGTAACCTTCACGGGTCAATCGTTGTTGCCTATCGTTGTCCCTTATCGTGGTTGCCTTTTTATGATCCGTGAACGGTTTACAAGTTCCTTAAAAACTTGTTGGCGGCTCCCTACTTTGCTTTGTCCCTAATCGTAATGTCAATTCCCACTTCCTATGATTGTCAAGCATATTCACACATACTTTAATGTAGGCGCACTTCGAACGACGCCTACAGTGTACTGAGTTTGATAGAAATTTTTTGTACCTGTGATGTTCTGGTCCTGAGTTTGGCTGTTGTTTTGCCTACTCTGAGTCCTTTTGGCTGTTGGAGTTTCAGGCTTGTTTGTCTCTACTTGTTGCTTTTGTGTGTCTTGTCTGGTCCTTGTTCCCAGAACCCTTCCTAGAAGATGGCTGGGAGTTTGAGTTCAGTTCAGGTCCTTGTATCTATCTGGCACCCTTCCTAGAAGGTGGCTTGGCTGTCTCTTGGATCTTTTGGTGTTTGTGTGGCCTCTTTGGGTCTTGTGGTGTTGGTTGTGAGTTATGACTTAGCTCATTGTAAGTTGTAACTTTTCCTCTTTGGTAATAAAATTCTTTATTTACCCCAAAAAAAAAAAAATGTAGTGTATTATATACCCAAAACTCTCAAGGAAACAAGAACCATATAACCACGGTGAATCCGAGAAGCGGCGGAGCTCCGGCCAGGAGCGACGAGCACCGGGACAGCATCAACGGCGAGCTAACGGAGAGAAAAAAAAAAAAGAAAAAGAGGGGAACACAGCAGCAGAAACGCCATGTCACGGTACCAGGAAACGTGACACGGTGACATCAACCGTGCGCCGGTCCGGAGCTGACGTGACAGTTTTTGAGATGAAAAATAAAAAATTTTAGGAGAAAGGAAGAAAAAGGAGATGAAAATGGTGAAAGTGTAGCATGAAATGGCAAATGGAAGTTCAAATTTAAAGACAAAAAGCATCCGGTTACATCCCGTTTCCCGTGCCACGGTTTTCGTTACCGTGTAACGGTAATGTATTGACGTGGCGCATGTGCACTGGACTGGTCAAACATACCAGTTGACCAATTTGCAGCCAGAAAATTTCCCGTGTCACGGGATGTTACTCCGTGTGACGGGGAGCATTGCCGTGTCGCGGGATTGTTCCTTCGTGACATGGTGGTCTCCACGCGTCCTGCACATTCTTTGAAGCTGTCAGTGAATATTCCTGGCATTTTGACCAAAATTGCATGATTTTCCGCACAAATTGGACAATTAGTTTTTCAGTAAAATCACATGGAAAATTCTAAATGACATTTAAAGGGTATCAAAATTACTATTTTGCCCCTAGCAAGCGTCAAAGTCAATTTGCCGACGTTTTAAACACCTAATATGGTCGGATAGTAGATTTGAAGGTGTGAATCATTTGCGGCCCACGTTCAGGGATAATCGAACCATCATACACTTGCAAATTTCAGTGATTACAGTAGTTGTCGGCTTTCCTCAAGCATGGAAAGCGTTATCGGTGGATTTTTCTTCAAGTATAGAAAACCGCCAAGTCGGCTTTGCTCAAGTATGGAAAACGTTATCGGTGGATTTTTCTTCAAGTATAGAAAACCGCCAAGTCGGCTTTCCTCAAGCATGTAAAGCATTATCGGTGGATTTCTTCAAGCATAGAATGACACCAAATTCATACGTCGACTTTCCTCAGGCATGGAAAGTATCATCCGGTAGGTTTCTTCAGGCTTAGAAAGCTACCAAATTCCTCAGTCGGCTTTCCTCAGGCATGGAAAACGTTTCAACGAACGTCATCCGGTGGATTCCTTCAAGCATAGGAAGTTGCCAAACTCATTTGTCACCGATACACCGGTGCCAGATACGTATTCTATCCTTTTACTCTTTTATCCGTGGAATTAACATTTTTCTGCAGGTATTGGCGTATACAAAGTGATTTAGGATCGCAGAACGTCTTAAATCATTCTCCGTCCCTATGGCTACTTTGACTATCGTTTTCGAAACTAACGTTTCTACAAACTCAGTCAAAGTGGGGGCTTCTGTAGACACCTAAAAATGTCTCCCCAAAACCAAACCCAATGGTGAACAACCTTTCACCGCCACTATTGGTCGGGTTCAGTATTTAATCCCGAGAGTGCTTAAAAAATTGTATTTAATTAAATTCAATTTTTGAATAGTCCATGGATCAGTCTTGATGTTTAGTCAAAGCATAATTTTAATTTTAGCCCAAACCTTTTTTATTTTATTTTATTGTTTTATTATTTATTTTGGCCCAAACTTTTTATTTATTTTATTTAGTTATTTTCTTATTTTAGCCCAAATAATAATAAATCAGAAATGGCCCGAAATTATCAATCGACACTTAAAATGCTGAACGAAATTAGGGTTAAAAATGAATTTAGACGGAAAAGTGGACTGAATACTCCCGCGTCACGGCAACAGTCCACCGTGTCATGTGAAACTGTCCCGTCTAATGGTGGGGTTCCCCGTGACATGGGACACTTGCTGTGACACGGGGGTTTCCGTGTCCTTTCCGCGTAAACCCTTAACGCGTTTTCTCCCCCGTTCATTGAATATTTCCCGCGTCACACAATTGTTCACCGTGTCACGGGAATGTTTCCCGTCTGACGGTGGGATTTCCCGTGTCACGGTACACTTTGCCGTGTCGCAGTATATTTTTATAGGGTTTTTATCTTTTAAGGGTTCCGTGTGTTCCCTCAACACATTTTTTCTATAAATACCCCCTCATTTCTGATGTACAGGGCATCAATTAATTCTCTATTTTTCTCTCTTCTATGCTCTAGTCTAAACACTAGCCCACCCTTCTTCTTTCAAAATTATTTCTTCAAGCACTCCAAGGAGTCCATACTTTACTCGTGGTTCTGTCCTTAAGCCAAGGCGTGAAAGGTAGAACCGTTTGAGGGTTTGGCCCCAAATCAACTCTACTTAATTTAATTTAATTATTATTTAATTATTATTTTCTTGAAGTTACTAACTCGTTTATTATTTTATAGTTGCAAGCAAACAGAATCAAAGTAAGAATTATGTTCCTTTTATTTCTATTATTTTTCTAACGATTTCATATTGTTGGAATTATTGTTAAATTGCTTCCAATATTAATGTTTATTCTATTATATTATTTATGATCACTATATTGCATGTTTAAAGGGAATATGTGATTGAAAATCACGCCTAATAAGATAATTTGGACGACCGGTTTTGGTTCCTTTTTAATCTTGTTATTAATTCAAGTGATCACGATATTTTAGAATAATGTGTTGCATTAATATTAAACCATTTTATCTTAATAATAGGTTGGAGAAAATTGAATCTTTGTTTGTATGCCTTTGAGATTGCAGGAATCACTTTTCACAATAAGAATCGAGTAGAGGCCAATACGGGCGAATGTGACTCCATAACTCACTTCGTACCATCATCCCCGATCCTTCTTTCGTGGTTCCGAACCATATGGAGTTAGTAATCTCATGGATTATGAATGGGGTGTAACCTTCACGGGTCAATTGTTGCTGCCTTCGTTGTCTCTTTATCGTGGTTGCCTTTTATGATCCGTGAACGGTTTACAAGTTCCATAAAAACTTGTTGGCGACTTCCTACTCTCCATGTCCCTAATCGTATATGTCAATTCCCACTTCCTATGAGTGCCAAGCATATTCACACATGCTTTAACGTAGGCGCACTTCGAACGACGCCTACAATTTTGCGACTCCACTGGGGAGGATTCTTGGTTATTTATCGATTTGAGTGATCGGTATTTAATTAAGATGAGTGGATGAGACTTGAAAGATTCTTGAAAAATATTCTTTGGTGGTTACTTGGTTTTGGTGTTGAGATTTGGCCAATCTTTGCTTCACGATTTAGGTATACCACCAAATTTCAAAATTTAGCTTTCCCTCACCCTTCTTGCCCTTACATTACAAGCCTTTGCAAGACCTTTTGACCTTTTTGGTTGAGTCACAATTCGGTGGAGGGAGATGTAGGTCAATCTTATAGAGGGGTATGCAATAGTTGAGACGTTGAGTAGCCTCAAATCTCTTTCTTTTTCCGATTCCTTTGAGGAACTATAGAGATGCTTGATAAAAGTAAATTTGAAGCTAATTGGGAGAATGTGCTAGACATGTTTAGAGATGAAAGTGAATTACGTTACATTAGTTCTCTATGCTTAGCATATCCTATGTTTCAATCAACCTTAGATATATTAGAACGTGCACTCCCTTACTTGTTTAGAAAGATTTGTATTCATTTATGCTTGTACATTTGCAAAATTCCACTCATGAACATTTCTCTTCTTTTCTTTTCTTTTTACATCTTTTTCGTGCTTTGCCTTGTTTGTTTGGTTTGTGACAGTTATGGGTTAATCTCTTAGGAAACCCTTACATGAGCATCACTCGTCCTCTAGGGCGATCTAGGGGTTTCAATGGCTTGTATTTAGTTGCTAAAATTGACTGTGATTTCCTACAAAAGTGAGCTAGAATATATTCTTGTCTCTTCTCTTGTTTGTTTGTTTGTTTGAATAAGCTCGTCGATTTTTCCCTTGTTTTGGTTTTGCTTGAGGACAATCAAAAGTTAAGCTTGGGGGCATTTGATGGGTGTCATAAATGGCACCCATTTGATGAGTTTTTAGGTTGTTTTTACCTTCTTTTCATAGCTTTCCTTCTTAATAAATGCTTAGTTTCATGCTTTTCCTCTTTGTTTTA